>NC_040105.1:90132410-90459741 GCF_003369695.1 Bos indicus x Bos taurus | reverse complement strand
CGTTCAGTCCCTGGGTCAGGAAGATCCCCTGGTGGGGGAAATGGCAACCCACTCCAGTATTCTTGCCTGGAGAATCCCATAGACAGAGGAGCCTGGAGGCTACAGTCCAAAGGGTGGCAAAGAGTCAGACACGACTGAGCACTAAGCACAGACGCACAATGTATGTCAGAAAGGATATGGTTGGATTTCTTGGTCATTTGTGTTTCTTGGAATGGGACTATGTGTTAAAAGTAAGTTCTGGGTGGAATCAAGAGGGTGGCCTCTCCAGGCTCTCAGCAGTCATAAAAGTAACCAGATTACCAGCTTCTTGCTTTGAGTCTTGCTAAGCTCCCATTCAAGGCTCCATTGGAATTTGGTGTTCATGGGGCGCAGGGAATGCAACATGCAAACTGAACAGCAAGAATGACAGACACACATATTGTGTATTTCCTCTCCTATCCTTTTGCCAATACTATGCTGTCTTGGTTACTACAGCTTTATAGGAAAGCTCAAAGTCAGTTATTGCCAGTCTTCTGATATTCTTTTTCAAGGTTGCTTTGACTGCTACAGATTCTGTGCATTTGCTTACAGATTTTAGGATCAGCCTGTCAATTTTCACACATACACAAAAGCCAGCTGGGAACTTAATTGGAATTATACTGAGTATACAGATCTGGGGAGAATTGCCACTTTGACAGTATTGAGTTCTCTGAAACATGAACATGGTATACTTTGTCATTTGTTAGGTCTTCTGTGATTACTCTCAGCAGTATATTGTAGTTTTCAGTGTATAAGTCTTCATGTATTTCCTAAAATTTATCCCTACTGACCACTCTTTTTGATATACTATCGCAAATGGTATTTAAGTTTTTCATCTTCTAATTGACTGTTTCCAGTATTTAAGATATATGCTTGATTCATATATAGCTACCTTTTATCCTGAGATGGTTGCCAAAATGCAGAGACAGTTTGGAGGAAATAGAAAAATGGCTTTATCTTTGCCTGGCAAAGGGGAATACACAGCAGGCTAGTGCCTCAAGAACTATGTCCCCTCTCTCTAGGGAACTGGAGAGATTTTTATATTCCAATGAAAGTCTTGCTTTTTTTTTTTTTTTCTTTGCAAAGTTTCAAAACAGCCACAGCTGGTACCAGGCAACTCAGCAAGTGTTTTTGTTTTACAGTTTGGTAAAATAAACTGAAATTTTACTGTTACAGTAAAAACCAAAAATTTACTGTTTGATCTGGTGTCCCTGAAGTTATTGACCTGGGACCTTCTTTCTGAAATGCAGAATGCACAACAGGGTGTTGGAGGAGGAGAATGCCATGTGTAGAGTATAATCTATATGGACTCAGAGAGTAGTTAGCTTTGTGAAGGACAAGTCTAGCTGCAAATGTTTGTTAGTAGTAATAGCTAAGGAATAACCAAGATTGTTTAACACTTGCAGGCCTGTTTGGCTAGTATGTGCTGAGGACTGTTCACTCATTTCTGTTCTTGCTGCAACAAGACCATGCTAAATTCACTTATTAGTTCTAATAACTTTATATAGATTCTTGGCTTGGTGATTTAGTTGCTAAGTTGTGTCCAACTCTTGTGACCCCATGGACTGTAGCCTGCCAGGCTCCTCTGTCCATGGGATTTCCCAGGCAAGAATACTAGAGTGGATTGTCATTTCCTTCTCCAGGGGATCTTCCTGACCCAGGAATCGAACCCAGGTCTCCTGCATTGCAGGCAGATTTTTTACCAACTGAGTTACAAGGGAAGTCCAATATAGATTCTTAGGGCATTCTATATACATACTCATAATATTCCTGCAAATAAAGACAGTTTTACTTCCTTCCCCATCTACACACTTTTTCCCCTGGCCTTAATTGAACTAATTAAGATTTCCAGTACATTGTTGAATTGTTCTTGCTGTTATTTAGTTGCTAAGTCATGTCCAACTCTTTGGGGCCCCATGGACTGGAGCCCACCAGGCTCTTCTGTCCGTGGGATTTCTCAGACAAGAATGTTGGAGTGGATTGCCATTTCCTTCTCCAGGGGATCTTCCTGACCCAGGGATCGAACCTGCAACTCTTGCTTGGCAAGGGTATTCTTTACCACTGAACTACCAGGGAAGCCCCACATTGTTGAATAGCAGTGGTGAAAACAGGCATCCTTGCATTGTTCCTTTAATAGGAGGAAGGTGTTCAGTCTTTCACTATTAAGTATAATGTCAGCTGTAGTTTTTTCATAGATGACTTATTTCAGGCTGAGGAAATTCCTTTCTAGTCAGAATTTCCTAAGAAATTTTATCGTAAGTGGGTACTGTCTTGGATCAAATGCCTTTTTTATATCTGTTTAAATGTAATAATTTTTCTCCTGTATCCTGTTAGTATGTTGAATTATATTGTCATGACCAAGCTCATGATAAAGCTCATTTATTATACTTCTTATATATAGCTGAGTTCAATTTGCCAACATTTTTTAAAGAATTTTTGCATTTATGTTCATGAAGTATATTGGTCTTAGATTTTGTGTAATGTTTTTGTTTAGTATCAGAGTAATTCTAGCCTCATTATGTAAGAAGAGACCTCTTTCTCTAATTTTTGAAGGAGTCTGTAAAATTCATATTATTTCATCCTTGAATGTTTGATAGAATTCACTAGTGAAGACATCTGGGCCTGGAGTTTTCCTGTAAGTTTTTAATAACAAATTATTTTTTTTAATAGATACAGGGAGTGGCATGCTGTAGCTGGCTTGTACTAGCTAATTGAAAACTGATTGCTTTCATCTCTTAAATCTTCATTCAGTGATGTCACATTGATAGCTTGAAATTGGCCATGGTTTACACCATAGAAGCTAGATATGCTTATAAATTAAGGACTTTATTTTCTTCTAGAGACCTGATGGTTAAAATCCATTCTTCTCTTCAGGTCTTCAATGTTTTAAAGTTTTTATTTATTTATTTTTGGTTGTGCTGGGTCTTTGTTGCTGCTCTCGGGCTTTCTTTAATTTGCCGCAAGTGGGTGCTATTCTTGGTGGCTTCTCATTGAGGTAGCTTCTCTTGTTGCACAGCACGGGCTGTAGGTGCAAGCGGGCTTCAGTAGTTGCAGCACAGGGGCTCAGTAATTGTGGCTCACAGGCTCTAGAGCACTGGCTCAGTAGTTGTGGCACATTGGGCTTAGTTGCTCCATGACATGTGGGAACCTCCCAGACCAGGGATCGAACCCATGACCCGTGCACTGGCAGGCAGATTCTCAACCACTAAACCGCCAGGGAAGCCCCTTCAATTTCTTTTTGAGTGACTTTGGCAATTTGTATCTTTCTGGGAATTTGACAATTTTATGTATGTCATTGAGTTTATTGATATAATTGTTACTCATAATATTTCCCTTACTATCCTTAAAATGTCTGGAGTATCTGTAATGATGGCCTCTTTCATTCTTTTTTTTTTTTAATTTATTATTATTTTTTTATTGAAGGATAATTGCTTTACAGAATTTTGTTGTTTTCTGTCAAACCTCGACATGAATCAGCCATAGGTATACATATATCCCCTCCCTTTTGAACCTCCCTCTCATTTCCCTCCCCATCCCACCCCTCTAGGTTGATACAGAGCCCCTGTTTGAGTTTTCTGAGCCATACGGCAAATTCCAATTGGCTATCTATTTTACACATGGTAATATAAGTTTCCATGTTACTCTTTCCATACATTTCACCCTCTCCTCTCCTCTCCTCATGTCCATAAGTCTATTCTCTATGTCTGTTTCTCCATTGCTGCCCTGTAAATAAATTCTTCAGTACCATTTTTATGGATTCTGTATATATGTGTTAGAATACGATATTTATCTTTCTCTTTCTGACTTACTTCACTCTGTATAGGTTCTAGGTTCATCCACCTCATTAAAACTGACTCAAATCTGTTCCTTTTTATGGCTAAGTAGTATTCCATTGTGTCTCTGAATCAGACTTCTTTATCCATTCATCTGTTGATGGACGTCTAGGTTGCTTCCATGTTCTAGCTATTGTAAACAGTGCTGCAATGAAAAATGGGGTACACATGTCTTTTGCAATTTTGGTATCCTTGGGGTATATGCCTAGGAGTGGGATTGCTGAGTCATATGGTGGTTTTATTCCTAGTTTTTAAAGGAATCTCCATACCCTCTTCCATAGTGGCTGTATCAATTTACATTCCACATTCTTTTTTAAAAACAGTTTTATTGAGGTATTATTCACATATCATACAATTGAAAGTGTACATTTCAGTGGTTCTTAGTATATTTGCAAATATGTGCAACCATCACCACAGTCAATATTAGAACATTTTCATCATCTCAGAACAAAAGTCCATACACTTTAGCTATCACCCATCAGCCCCCTCATTCTCCCCAAACCTAGGAAACCACTCTTCTACTTCATGTTTATATGGATATACCTATTCTAGACCTTTCGTATGAATGGAGTCACATAATATGTGTCTTTTGTGACTGACTTCTTTCACTTAGCAGAATGTTTTCAAGGTCCATAAATGTAGCATGTATCAGTACTTTATTGTTTTTTATAGCCAAATAATATTCATCATCTGGATATACCATACTTTAAAATCCATCCATCAAGTAATGGACATTTGGATTGTTTTTGCCTTTTAGCTATTATGAATAATGTTGCTTTAAACATTCATATACAAATTTTTGTGTGGACATATATGTTTTTGTTTCTCTTGGGTGTATAACTAGGCATGGAATTACTGCATCATATGGTAGCTCTGTGTTGTGTATTTAGAGTCATCTTGCTGCAGTCCATGGGGTCACAAAGAGTCAGACACGACTGAGCAACTAAACTGAACTGAACTGTCAGTGTCTACAGAGATGTTCATAGGGATTCTGATAAGGAGTGCATTTAATCTGTAAATCAAGTGGGGATTATTGTCATTTTAACAATATTAAGTCTTCTGATCCATGGAGATGAGATGTTTTTCCATGTTTAGAGCTTTAATTTCTTTCAACCATGTTCTTAAATTCTTTTTTTTTTTTTTTTCCTTTTGGTTGCACTGGATCTTGGTTAGCTCATGGGCTTTTTCTAGTTGCAGGGAGCATGGGATACTCTTTACTGTTGTGCACAGGCTTCTTATGGTGGCTTCTCTTATTGCAGAGAACAGGCTCTAGGCATACAGACTTTAGGAGTTTTAGCACACAGGCTCAGTAGTTATGGCGCACAGTCTTAGTTACTCCATGGCATGTGGAATGTTGCCAGATCAGGGACTGAACCTCTGTCCCCTGCATTGGCAGGTGGATTATTTTCCACTATACCACCAGGGAAGTCCTGTTCTTAATCTTTTTAATGTATAGTTCTTACACTTTTGTTAAATTTATCACCAGGTATTTTATTTTTTGATGCTACTGTAAATGGAGTTGCTTTCTTATTGTCACTTTTTTGGGATTGTTCATTGCAAGTATATAGAAATACAGTTGATTTTTATATATTGAAATTGTATTCTGCCACCTTGTTGAACACATTTATTAGTTTTAATAGTTTTTTAGTGGAGAAGGAAATGGCAACCCACTCCAGTATTCTTGCATGGAGAATCCCAGGGACGGAGGAGCCTGGTGGGCTGCCGTCTATGCGGTCGCACAGAGTCGGACATGACTGATGCAACTTAGCAGCAGCAGCAGCAGTTTTTTAGTGGATCCTTCAGGATTTTCTATATAAAATCATGTCATCTGTGAATAAAAATAGTTTTACTTCTAGCCTTTCCAATCTGGATGCCTTTTCTTTCTTTTTCTTTCTTTTTCTTGCCTGTCATAACTAGAACCTCTAGCACAATGATGAATTGAGGTGGAAAGAGCAGACATCCTTGTATTGTTCCTAATCTTAAGGGGAAAACATCCAGTCTTTCACCATTAAGTATGTTAGCTATGCATTTTTTGTATATGCCATTTGCCGGGTTGAGGAAATTGTCTGCTATTTCTAGTGTGTTGTGTGTTTTATCACCAAAGATGTTTGATTTTTTAAAATACCTTTTTTGCACCTTTTCAGATTATCATGTGGTTTTTGTGGGGTCTTTTGTTTGTTTATTCATTTTATTTTTGGCTGCACTGCATCTTCTTTGCAGGACATAGGCTTTCTCTAGTTGCAACAAGGCGGGGGCTACTCTTTGTTGCGGTGTGTGGGCTGCTCATTATGGTGACTTGTGAGGTGTGCAGGCTTCAGTAGTTGCAGCACTGAGGCTCAGCAGTCTCAGCTCGTGAGCTTAGTTGCCCCACAGCATGTGGGATCTTAGTTTCTGGACCAGAGATTGAACCCGTGTCCCCTGCATTGACAGGTGGACTTTTAACCACTGGACCATCAGGGAAGTCCCTGTGTTTTATTCTATTGCTATGGCATTTTACATTGGTTAAATTTTGGATGTTAAGCCAACCTCACACTCCTGGGTTTCCCTTGTGGCTCAGATGGTAAAGAACCCGCCTGCAATGCAGGAGACCTGGGTTTGATCCCTGGGTTGGGAAGATCCCCTGGAAAAGGGAAAGGCTACTGACTCTAGTATTCTGGCCTGGAGAATTCCATGGACTGTATAGTCCATGGGGTCACAAATAGTTGGACACGACTGAGGGACTTTCACTTTTCACACTCCTGGAATAGATCCCACTGGCTCACCATGTATAGTTCTTTTTATATGTTGCTGAATTCACTTTTTGGTATTTTTGTGGTGGATTTTTGCATCCATATTTATACAAGATATTAATCTGTAGTTTTCTTTTCATGTGGTGTCTTTGTATGGTTTTGATAACAGGATAATACTGACCTCACAGAATGAGTGAGGAAGTATTCTCTCCTCTTGTATTTTTAAGAAAAATTTGTGAAAGAGTAGTAGTAATTCTTCTTTATATGTTTGGCATAATTTACCAGTGCAGCAATCTGGGCCTAGATTTTTCCTTTTGGAAAAGTCTAGCTTTTTGTTTACTAATTAATTCTCTTTACTTTTTATAGGTATGTTCATATTTCCCATTTTGTCAGTTTTGGTAGTTTGTGTCTTTTTAGGAATTTGTTCATTTCATCTAAGTTATCTAATGCATTGGCATACAGTTATTCTTAGTATTCCTTCATAATCCTTCTATTTCTGTAAAGTCAGTAGTAATGTCCTGTCTTTCATTTCTGACTCTAGTAGTTTGAGTTTTCTTTATTTTCAGTCTATAGGTTTGTCAATTTTGTTGATATTTACAGAGAACCAGCTTTTAGTTTTATTGATTTTCTCTGCTATTTTTCTATTCTCTGTTTCAGTAGTTTCTGTCTGGTCTTTTACTTCCTTGCTTCTGTTTGCTTTAGGTTTAGTTTGCTCTGTTTTCTGAGGTCTTACGGTAAAAGGTTAGGTTATTGATTTGAGATCCTTCTTTTTTTAATATAGGCATTTATTGCAACACATGTACTTCTAAGCCTTGCTTTAGCTGCATCCCATAAGTTTTGGTATATTGTATCTTCATTTTCATTCATTTCAATATAACTTAATTTCCTTTTTTTATTTCTTCTTTGATCTATTGGTTATTTAGGAGCATGCTGTTTGATCTCCATGAATTTGTGATTTCCCAAATTTCTTTCTGTTTCTGTTTTCTACTTTCCATGTTAGCAGAAAGTACACTTAATAGTATTTCTAATCTTTCAAGTTTATCATGGTTGATGATAAATATATCATGTGGTCAACTATCACATGTCAACTAGCATGTGGTCTATTCTGGAGTATATTCCATGTGTACTTGAGAAGAATCCTATTATTGTTGGGTGGAGAGTTCTATAGATGTCTATTAGTTCTAGTTGGTTTATAATGTTGTTCAAGTTTCTATTTTTTGTTGGTCTGCTGCTTTGGTGTTCTATACATTATTAAATATTGAAAATCTCCAGCTATTGTTGAACTGTCTACTTTCCATTTATTTTTATAAATTCTTCTTCATGTATGCTAATGTTCTCTTATTAGGTGCATATATGTTTATAACTGTTACATCTTTCTGATAGATTGACCCTTGTATCATTATAAAATGTCTCTGTCTTTACTAACATTTTGTGTTAAAGTCTATTTTGTCTGATATTATTATAGTCACGTCAACTTTCTTATGGTTGCTGCTTGTATATCATTTTTATCCTTTTACTTTAAATCTATTTGCATCTTTGAATTTGAAGTGTGTCTCTTGCAGATAGCATATAACTAGACTTTATTATTTTTTAATATTTTTTTATTTATTTGGCTGTGCTGGTCTTAGTTGTGGCATGCAGGATCTTTGATCTTCATTGTGGCATCTGGAATCTTTAGCTGCAGCACATGAAACTCTTAGGTGCAGCATGTGGGATCTAGTTCCTGGGCCCCCTGCATTGAGAGTGCAGAGTCTTAGGCTCTGGAGCACCAGAAAAGTCCCTAGCCTTTTTTTCAGATCCAGTCTGACAACTCTATCTTTTTTGCATAGTCTAATCCAACCACACTTTCTATTAATACTGATGTAGTTGAATTTACTTCTACTTACCACTTTACTTTTTGTTTTCTATGGCTCATAAATTTTTTTTTTTGTTCCTCTATTCCTCTTTTGCATTAAGTGAATATTTTCTAATGTTGCATTCTAATTTCATTAACTTTTTGGCTATATTTTTTAGTTATTTACTATATAGATATTAATTTACCAGAATGAGCTGCAGATTGGTAACTAATTTAATTCTAGTGAGATACAGAAATATTATTCCTGTGTAACTATTCGCTTTACCCCTTTCTAAGACTTTATTGTTTTATATATATGTATAAATATATATATTTATATATAAATTATATATATAAATTTTATATATAAATATATATAATTTATATATATAAATGACATATAAATATATATATGTATATATATATACACACATATATATATGTATATATATCCTCTTACATATATATATATGTATATATATATATATATATATGTATATACATATATATATGTAAGAGTCAGGTACAAAGAGCAACTAAGCATGACCATGAGATATCTATATATATGACACCTATATCTCTTCAAACCCAACAATATATTGTTATAATTATTACTTTATATAATTTAGGAGAGAAGGAAGGAAAGCTAGTATATATTCATAGCTTTTGTTATATAAACCTTCTTATGCATCATTTCTGGGTCTCTTCACTTGGCTTCTCTGGATTCGAGTTACCATTGTGAGAGAGTCAATTCCTAGGCAGGTTGGTAAGAAGTCTGGGGTCCCCAAGGAGGAGAAAGAGGCCTGGGGCTGTCAAAGGGGAGATCAGTTCAGTTCAGTTGCTCAGTTGTGTCCAACTCTTTGTGACCCCATGAACTGCAGCATGCCAGGCCTCCCTGTCCATCACCAACTCCCAGAGTTCACCCAAACTCATGTCCACTGAGTCGGTGATGCCATCCAACCATCTCATACTCTGTCCCCTTCTCCTCCTGCCCTCAATTGTTCCCAGTGTCAGGGTCTTTTCCAATGAGTCAGCTCTTCGCATCAGGTGGGCAAACAAAGTACTGGAGTTTCAGCTTGAACATCAATCCTTCCAATGAACACCCAGGACTGATCTCCTTTAGGATGGACTGGTTGGATCTCCTTGCAGTCCAAGGGACTCTCAAGAGTCTTCTCCAACACCACAGTTCAAAAGCATAAATTCTTCGGTGCTCAGCTTTCTTTATATTCCAACTCTCACATCCATACATGACTACTGGAAAAACCATAGCCTTGACTAGACGGACCTTTGTTGACAAAGTAATGTCCCTGCTTTTTAATATGCTGTCTAGGTTGGTCTTAACTTTCCTTCCAAGAAGTAAGCATCTTTTAATTTCATGGCTGCAATCACTATCTGCAGTGATTTTGGAGCCCCCCAAAAATAAAGTCAGCCACTGTTTTCACTGTTTCCCCATGTATTTCCCATGAAGTGATGGGACTGGATGCCATGATCTTAGTTTTCTGAATGTTGAGCTTTAAGGCAACTTTTTCACTCTCCTCTTTCACTTTCATCAAGAGGCTCTTTAGTTCTTCTTCACTTTCTGCCATAAGGGTGGTGTCATCTGCATATCTGCTGCTGCTGCTGCGAAGTTGCTTCAGTGGTGTCCGACTCTGTGCGACCCCATAGACGGAAGCCCACCAGGCTCCCCTGTCCCTGGGATTCTCCAGGCAAGAACACTGGAGTGGGTTGCCATTTCCTTCTCCAATGCATGAAAGTGAGAGGTGAAAGTGAAGTTGCTCAGTCGTGTCCCCCTCTGAGCGACCCCATGGACTGCAGCCTACCAGGCTCCTCTGCCCATGGGATTTTCCAGGCAAGAGTACTGGAGTGGGGTGCCATTGCCTTCTGTGCTGCATATCTGAGGTTATTGATATTTCTCCTGGAAATCTTGATTCCAGCTTGTGCTTCATCCAGCCTAGTGCTTTGCATGATATACTCTTCATAGAAGTTAAATAAGCAGGGTGACAATATACAGCCTTGACGTACTCCTTTTCCTATTTGGAACCAGTCTGTTGTTCCATGTCTAGTTCTAACTGTTGCTTCCTCACCTGCATACAGGTTTCTCAAAACGCAGATCAGGTGGTCTGGTATTCCCATCTCTTTCAGAATTGTCCAGTTTATTGTGATCCACACAGTCAAAGGTTTTGGCATAGTCAATAAAGCAGAAATAGATGTTTCTCTGGAACTCTTTTTTTTTTTCCCCTCTGGAACTCTTTTGCTTTTTCGATGATCCAGCAGATGTTGGCAATTTGATCTCTGGTTCCTCTCCCTTTTCTAAAACCAGCTTGAACATCTGGAAGTTCACGATTCACGAATTACTGAAGCCTGGCTTGTAGAATTTTGAGGATTACTTTGCTAGCGTGTGAGATGAGTGCAATTGTGTGGTAGTTTGAGCATTCTTTGGCACTGACTTTCTTTGGGATTGGAATGGAGACTGACCTTTTTCAGTTCTGAGGCCACTGCTGAGTTTTCCAAATTTGCTGACATACTGAGTACAGCACTTTGACAGCATCATCTTTTAGGATTTGAAATAGCTCAACTGGAATTCCATCACCTCCACTAGCTTTGTTCGTAGTGATGCTTCCTAAAGCCCACTTGACTTCACACTCCAGGATGTCTGGCTCTAGGTGAGTGAGTGATTATCTGGGTCATGAAGATCTTTTTTGTACAGTCCTTCTGTGTATTCTTGCCACCTCTTCTTAATATCTTCTGCTTCTGTTAGGTCCATACCATTTCTGTCCTTTATTGAGCCCATCTTTGCATGAAATGTTCTCTTGGTATCTCTAATTTTCTTGAAGAGATCTCTAGTCTTTCCAGTTCTATTGTTTTCCTCTATTTCTTTGCATTGATCTCTGAGGAAGGCTTTCTTATCTCTCCTTGCTTTTCTTTGGAACTCTGCATTCATATGCTTATATCTTTCCTTTTCTCCTTTGCTTTTCACTTCTCTTCACAGCTATTTGTAAGGCCTCCTCAGACAGCCATTTTGCCTTTTTGCATTTCTTTTTCTTGGGGATGGTCTTGATCCCTGTCTCCTGTACAATGTCACGAACCTCATTCCATAGTTAATTAGGCACTCTGTGTATCAGATCTAGTCCCTTAAATCTATTTCTCCTTCCACTGTATAATCATAAGGGATTTGATTTAGGTCTTACCTGAATGGTCTAGTGGTTTTCCCCACTTTCTTCAATTTAAGTCTGAATTTGGCAATAAGGAGCTCATGATCTGAGCCACAGTCAGCTCCTGGTCTTGTTTTTGCTGACTGTATAGAGCTTCTCCATCTTTGGCTGCAAAGAATATAATCAATCTGATTTCAGTGTCCACCATCTGGTGATGTCCATGTGTAGAGTCTTCTCTTGTGTTGTTGGAAGAGGGTGTTTGCTATGACCAGTGCATTCTCTTGACAGAACTCTATTAGCTCTTGGCCTGCTTCATTCTGTATTCCAAGGCCAAACTTGCCTGTTACTCCAGGTGTTTCTTGACTTCCTACTTTTGCATTCCAGTCCCCTATAATGAAAAGGACATCTTTTTTTGGTGTTAGTTCTAGAAGGTCTTGTAGGTCTTCATAGAACCGTTCAACTTCAGCTTCTTCAGCATTACTGGTTGGGGCATAGACTTGGATTACCATGATATTGAATGGTTTGCCTTGGAAATGAACAGAGATCATTCTGTCGTTTTTGAGATTGCATCCAAGTACTGCATTTTGGACTCTTTTGTTGACTATGATGGCTACTCCATTTCTTCTAAGGGATTCCTCCCCACAGTAGTAGATATAATGGTCATCTGAGTTAAATTCACCTATTCCAGTCTATTTTAGTTTGCTGATTCCTGAAATGTCGATGTGCATTCTTGCCATCTCCTTTTGACCACTTCCAATTTATCTTGATTCATGGACCTAACATTCAAGGTTCCTATGCAACATTGCTCTTCACAGCATTAGAGTTTACTTCTGTCACAAGTGACGTCCACAACTGGGCATTGTTTTTGCTTTGGCTCCGTCTTTTGATTCTTTGGGGAGTTATTTCTCCACTGATCTCCAGTAGCATATTGGGCACCTACTGACCTGGGGAGTTCATCTTTCAGTGTCCTATTTTTTTGCCTTTTCATACTGTTCATGGGGTTCTCAAGGTAAGAATACTGAAGTGGTTTGCCATTCCCTTCTCCAGTGGACCACATTCTGTCAGAGGAGATAGGGGTCTGGAATTTTCAAGGAGGAGGAAAAGACAAACATCTTTTTTTTCTCTACATTCTTTAGTCTTAGTCACATAAAACTTTTTTTTCTTTAAGTCCTGAACTGATGATTACATAACAAAAAACTCAGTTTAAACTCTGTACTAAGGATTATATAACAACAACATATCCTGCTTGAGGACAGTTTCTCCTTCCTGAAAACCTTCTGGCTAATCCTGTTATCTTAAAATGGAAATTATGGGAGTGGGTCTAGTAAGATCTTTACAACCTCAAGACATTATTTTGATTTATTGTAATAACTAATTAAAAACATATATAACTCCCTTGCTAACACTAGCGAAGGGGGACACTCTCTGCCCCTCTTCTGATGTCTCTGTCAGAAGCTTCTTCTGTCCCTTTTTCACTTTAATAAAACTCTGGTACACAAAAGATCTTGAGTGATCAAGCCTGGTCTCTGGTCCCAAAGCTAAATCTTGTTCCTTGGAGATCAAGAATCAATAATCTATCACCATAATCTATCAATTGGGAGTCATTTCTTTAACCAATATAGAGCTTAATAATGTTTTACATTTCTCTGAGGCTCTGAACATGTTTTGTCAGCTTTCTTTCTTTCCATTGTTCAGATTGATTAATATCTATCAGTTTATCTTCAAGTTAACTAATTTGTCTGCCTGTTTAAATCCACTGTTGAATTTTTCTTTTCAGTTATTGTAACTTTGAATTCGTACCTGAATTTGTATTTGTTTTCTTTTTAATTCTCTTTATTGATTTCACATTGTCATCACATCCTCCTTTAATTCTTTTTTTTTATGCTTTTTCCCCATTTTATTGAAGTCTAGTTGCTGTACATCAAAGTGATTCAGTTATACGCATTCTTTTTTTTAATATTATTTTTCATTATGATTTATCCCAGGTTAGATATAGTTCCGTGTGCTATACAATAGGACCTTGTTGTTTATCCATCCTAAATGTGTTGAAGTGTAATAGTTTGCATCTACCATCCCCAAACTCCCAGTCATCCCTTTCCCTCCCTGTCTCCCCCTGTAACTATGCTTCTTTGTCTATTTCCTACACTAGGAGGAATTCTTTAAATGCAGTTGTTGGTTTTTTTTTCCTTTGTATCCCTCGAATCTACTGGTAGCCTTCAATAAATGGCTGTTGAATGTGTGACTTCTAGATATTTACCAAGGGTCTACTAAGAGCCAGTATACAAAGAGACCAGATATGAGACTAGTACAGTGAACAAATGTGTGCAAGACAGTCCCTGCCCTGAATGGGGATGAGCCCTAGTCAATGGGTAAGATGGACACTGCTGCTGCTGCTATGTCGCTTCAGTCATGTCCGACTCTGTGCAACCCCATAGACAGAAGCCCACTAGGTTCCTCTGTCCCTGGGATTCTCCAGGCAAGAATACTGGAGTGGGTTGCCATTTCCTTTTCCATCCTTTAATTCTTTAATCATGTTTTTTTTTTAGTTCTGTGATTACATGTATAGCAGCTACTTTAATGGAGTTCTGTGATTACATGTATAGCAGCTACTTTGAAGTCTTTGTTAAATCTGAAATATGTTCATTCTCAAGGCAGTTTTTTTTTCCACAGGCAGTTTCTGTTGCCTGTTTTTTTTACCCCTGATATATAGGTCATACTTTCCTCTTGCTTTGCATGTCTCATAAATTTTTGTTGAAAACAACATATTAGATAATATAGCAACTCCTCTTCCCCATGTGAAGCTTGTTATTGTTTTTTTCAAGGTTGTTTGTTTAGTGACTAGCTAGGTAATTTTAGATAATTTAGATTATTTTTGGTAATTCAGCTAGATAAGTAATGCCTGTGCCCACACATATAAGATGTGTGAAACCTCTTTTGTTGCTCCTCAGTGTGCACAGCTTTAGGTATGCCCGCAGTCACCCTGGAATGACAGTGCCTTTTGGCAGGACTTTCTTTGTCCCCGACCAAATGCAACCACTAATTGCCACTAAAACGCCACTAATTGCCTGCTGATTGCATTACTGTTTTCAACAATACCCTGAGGCATAAATTATTCTGAAGACAGATTAGTTCTGCTCTCAGGCCTCCTAGCTCTCTCTTTCCAGGTTTTCTCTGGTAAATGAGTTGACCTACAGTTTAGTTTATATTGCCAATGATCTATCCATGTCCTCTCAATTGCTTTTTACCATGTGTGGTGTTTTGTGACATCATTTCTGATATCGAAGGCAGTGCATTTTTCAGCAGCAGCCAATTTTCTGATTCTCTAGAGCCAACTGGCCTGCTGATTGCTCTATTGTTTTCAACAGTGTTCTGAGGCATAAATTGTTCTGCAGACTGAAATTAGTTCTACTCCCAGGTCTCCTCCCAGCTCTCTCTTTCCCAGGTTTTCTCTGCTAAATGAGCTGACATGCAGTTTAGTTTCTATTTGCAATGAATCTATCAATGTCCTCTCAGCTGCTTTTCACCATGTATGGTATTATCTGACACCACTTTTGACAACAGAGGCAGCATGTTTTTCAACACCAACCAGTTCTCTGATTCTTCAACCCCAACTGGGTGTCCTGCAAGTCAATTCAATTCTGAGACTAACATCACTGGTTAAAGATTGAGTCCTACAAGAATATCTCCACTTCAGACAGCAGCCACAAATGGGGTGCCCTGGTTGCCTACACTTCTGCCCAGCCAACTACAAATTTGGGGATGCCCATGACCATGTCCTCAATTTCAATAATTTACTAGAACAACTCACAACACTCGGAAAAATGCTTTAGTTTTTAATATTGATTTTAAATGATACAACTCAGGCATAGCTAAATGGAAGAGAGGCATAGGGCAAGGTATTGGGGGGAAGTAGAAAGGCAGGGTTTCCTTGCTGTCTTTAGACACACCACTTTCCCAGCACATTCATGTGTTCTCCAACCTGGAAGCTTCCCAAACCCTGTCATTTAGGGTGCTTTATGGATGTTTTATTACATAGGAATGATTGCTTAAATCATCAACCAATGGTGATTGAACTCAATCTGCTGCTGCAAAAAAAAAAAAAGTAGAAGTGAGGTTTTTTTCCCTCTCTCCTGAAAAACAAGGAAAATAAAGAGAACAGTGAACAGGCTAGAGAAGAAACATAAACTGGCCTGAAAGAGCTAGCTAATTTTAGTTTTAACTATTACTAATCTGGATTTCCCTGGTGGCTCAGATGGTAAAGCGTCTGCCTACAATGCAGGAGACCGGGGTTCAATCCCTGGGTTGGGAAGATCCTCTGTAGAAGGAAATGGCAACCCACTCCAGTATGCTTGCCTGGAAAATCCCATAGACAGAAGAGCCTGGTAGGCTACAGTCCATGGGGTCACAAAGAGTCAGACATGACTGACTTCCCTCACTATTATTAATCTGTAGTGTCTGTACTAGATCTGTTCTTCAGAAAGCTAACTTATCGCCCCCTAATACTGTGTAAATTATGTCCTGCACCTGGTATTTACCCTCCCTGCACTCTCTTGTAGCAGATTACCCCTTATAGCTGTTTACATTGCAGAAAGAAGGTCACAGGCCAATAACACAGAAATGAATGGACCCATATACCGGGCAGCAGTGACTATTTTATAATAATGCAAGAAGAAGAATACAAAACCTTCACTCACCCTGGACTATGAGTTCCACCTATAAGATCTTCAGTACCCCAAGAAGGAGTACACAATTCTTAGCATTAGCCTGTTGTGTTTCCCTTTTGTCAGGCAAAAATAAAACCACTCTTTTCTATTTCCTCCATACTGTCTCCGTATTTCTATTTGGCATTGGTGGACAGGGAACCAAAATTTTTGGCAGGAAATCTTCATTCCTTCTCTCTCCAGAGGTCAGGGAAGAGGGGTGGGATGTTAAGACTGAAAGTTTCAGCCTTGGATTGAAAAACAATGCACAACCTAAAAGCTGAGAATTGTGTTTTATTCAGTGGCCTTGCTGAAGACTATAGCCCAGGATACAGCCTGTCAGATAGCTCTGAGGAACTGTTCCAAAGAGATAAGGCAGGAGCCACGATAATATAGGAGTTTTTATTGAAAAACAAAACCAAAAACAAGCATGTGTACTTGAACATCAAAAGTTATTGTTAATCACAAAAACAGACCTCTCAAGTTCATAATTTTAGTGCTTTTCTATGTGTGGTAAAATACAAGAGTCTGGGCTCACTGAAATTTTTCCTTTGGTATGAATCTTAACTACCTAGGGCCAGTGTCCTGTTTTTCTTCATCCTGAATTCCCCTCTGGGTGAACCGTTGTAGGTGGTTGCAGTGGCTGATGGCTTGATAGTAGGCAACATCTTGTCTACCTGGATGGCAGGTAACATTTTTTTGTCCACATATCCCTCTAATAATTTATTTGGTCCTTGTGGTGGCCAGCCCCTAACCTGAAGCTATCTGGAGACTCACCATGAGTTACCTCATTAGTATAAACTCAGATGTAATCTGAGAGCTCCAGTTTATCATCATCCTCAATAAAATATGTTATTTTCCATCATTTTCATTTTAACCATCATAATTTATATGAAGTGTTCTCTCCTTTTGATTCTGATTTACATTCCCCAACAACTAATGGTATTGAGCTTCTTTACATGTGCTTATTGGTTATTGGTTATCTATATGACTTTCATAAATATCTATTCAAATCATTTGCCCATTTTTAATTGGGTTACTTGTCTTTTTATAGTTGAATTTATAGAGTTCTTTATATTTTCTGGAAATTAGTTCCTTATTGAATAAATGATTCACAAGTATTTTTTCCCACTCTGTGGGTTGTCTTTTCACTTTCTTAGTGGTATCATTTGATGCATAATTTTTTTTATTTTGATGACTTCCAATCTTATCTTTTGTCACATGTGCTTTCGTTGTCATATCTAAGAAAACACTGTGAAACCTAAGGACATGAAGGTTTACTCCTATGTTTTCTTCTAAGAGTTTTTGTAATTTTAGCTCTTGCATTAATATTTATCACCCTTGTTGTGCTAATTTTGGTGTATGTTATAATGTAGTGATCTATATTCAATCTTTGGCATCTGGATATCCAATTGTTCCGTCACTATTAGTTTTAAAATGATTCTTTCCCCCTTTGAATTGTCTCATTACATTTGTCAAAAATCCATTGACCCTATATATGATAGTTTACTTTTGGACTAAATTCTTTTCCATTGATCTATATGTCTTTATGGCAGTACCATTCTGTCTTTTTTTAAATTAATTTTTATTGAAGTATAGTTGAATACCAATGTGTTAATCACTACTGTACAATTAAATGTCTCAGTATATATATACTGAGACATTTAATACATAAAATACATATATATTTATTCTTTTTCCTATTCTTTTCCATTATGGTTTATCACAGTATATTGAATATGGTTCCCTGTGCTATACAGTAGGACCTTGCTGCTTATCCATTATATAATATCAGTTGCATCTGCTAGCCAAACTCCCGCTCCTACCCTCTCCCACCCGCTTCCCCCTTGGCAACCACCAGTCTGTCTCTATGTCCCTGGTTTTGTTTCTGTTTCATGGATAGGTTCATTTGTGTCATACTTTAGATTCCACATATAAGTGAGATCATATGGTATTTGTCTTTCTCTTTCTGACTAACTTCACTTAGTGTGATAATCTCTAGT
This sequence comes from Bos indicus x Bos taurus, assembly GCF_003369695.1. Classification (NCBI taxonomy): domain Eukaryota; kingdom Metazoa; phylum Chordata; class Mammalia; order Artiodactyla; family Bovidae; genus Bos; species Bos indicus x Bos taurus. The sequence continues at coordinate 90,441,472 of NC_040105.1, read as the reverse complement.
TGCTGTACCACCCTGTCTTGATTACTGTCATTTGTTAGTAGGTTTTGAAATTAAGAAGTATAAGATAGCCAATGTTATTCTTTCTAAACTAAGTTTTATCTATTCTGTATCCTTTGATTTTTTTAAATCACCTTGATATTTTCTACATAAAAGCCATATAGGATTTTGATAGGGATTGAATTGAATTTGTAGATCAATTAGGTAATATGACCAATAGAAAAATATTGTCTTTTAATCCACAAACATGGATTTATTTCCATTTATTTAGGTCTTATTTAATTTTTTCAACAACATTCTGTATTTTCAATATAAGCCTGAAATTTCTTTTGTTAAATGTATCCCTAAAATATTTTTCTTTTTGATGTCATCATAAGTAGAATCATTTTCTTCAGTTCATTTTCAGATTGCTAATTTCTATTATAAGGAAATACAATTGATTTTTGTATGTTGATATTGTATCCTGCCACCATGTTCCACTCATGTATTAGTTCTCATATTTTTTTTTCCATGGATTCCTTAGGTTATGCTATGTACAAGACTGTTATCTTTAAATAGAGATGTTTTTACTTCTTCCTTTCCTAACTGGATGCCTATTTATTTATTTTTGCCTAATTATCTTGGCCAGAACCTCTAGTACAACCTCTAGAAGTGGCAATAGAAGTCATCCTTGTCTTGTTTCCGTTCCTAGAAGGAAATTTTTTAGTGTTTCATCCTTATGTGTGATGTCAGTTGCATCTTTTTGTAGATTTCCTCCATCAAGTTGAGGAAGTCACCTTTTATTCCTAGTTTGTTGAATATTTTTATCATGAGAAAGTACTGGATTTATGGGTTTTTTTCCCTGTATCTTTTGAGATGATCATGTGGTTTGGCGCCTTCATTATGTTAATTCAGTAGTTTATATTTTCTGATTTTTCTGTGTTATACCAAATTTGCATTCCTGGAATAAATTCCACTTGGCCATTGTCTATAATCTTTTATATATTGTTAGATTCAACTTGCTGGTAATTTGTTAAGGATTTTGCCTCTATATTCATAAAAAATATTGGTCTGTACTTTTCTTGTTGTACCTAGTCTTGTTATGATATCAGAGTGATACTGCTTTCATAGAGTCAATTGGGAAGTGTTCCTCTTCTATACTCTTACAGTAATCAAACAAGGAGACTACTGAACTGAGGTGGCTCTAATGACTTGGTAGTCCATGTAAGCAAACCAAAACCTAAGCCAGAGTCAATTCCTATAAGTTTCTCAAGGTTAAGAAGAACAACTAATTACAAGCAGCCAGCTAGACTTTCCCAAATAATGCAACCACTTAAGCTATAACTGATCAAATAATTTTCTTTTTGCTTTGCTTCTGTGTCTTCTCTAAAAATCCTTCCCCCTAGGTCCTGTTGGTGGAGTGCTTCTAACCACTTCTGGTTTTGTACAGCCGAGTTTGCATCAATGTTGCTCAGATAAACTTTAAAAATTTTTTAATTAAATTTTTTTGGGCTGTGCTGGGTCTTTGTTGCTGTGCATGGACTTTTCTCTAATTGCAGTGAGTGGGGGCTACTGCTCTGGTTGTGGTGTGAGGGTTTCTCATACTGTGGTGCCTTCTCTTGTTGCAGAGCACATGCTCTAAGGTGTGCGGGCTTCAGTAGTTGCAGCATACAGGCTCAACTGTTGTGGCTTCTGGGTTCTAGAGTACAGGCTCAGCAGCTGTAGTGCACAGGCTCAGCTGCCTTGCGACATGCAGGATCTTACCGAATCAGGCATCAGACCCTTGTCTCCTTCATTGGCAGGTGAATTCTTTACCACTGAGCCACTTGGGAAGCCCCAGATAAACTCTAAAATGTTTAATATGCTTCAGTATACTTTTTAATTGTCCTGTGTGCTTAGTCACTCAGTCACGTCTGATTCTTTGCTACCCTATGGACTGTAGCCCCTCCAGGTTCCTTTGTTCATGGGATTCTCCAAGCAGGAATACTGGAGTGGGTTGCTATTTCCTTCTCCAGTGGATCTTCCTGACTCTGGGATTGTACCCACGTCTCTTATGTCTCCTTCATTGGCAGGTGGGTTCTTTACCACTAATGTCACATGGGAAGCCCTTTAATTGTCCTGGTGGTATCCAAAGGAGATCACCAATTGTCCTAAGGAGCAATCAGCAAGAGCAGATACCTGCTGATCCCATTGTGCTCATTGCCTTCTTGCTCTGTCTGGGGGTCATGAATAAGTCCCTCTTGGATATCCAAGCTCTACTGTTTTTGCATAATGAGTGAGCTGACTTCACTTGAGCATTTCTTTTTCTAGACTGGGTCTGAAGTTGGACTGGTCTGACTTAAACTGGACTGGGCCAGTGTGAGGCTTCAAGTAAATAAATTTTGTTTCTTTAAGAAAAAGAAAAAATGGGTTTGTTCAAGTCCGAAGAGATTCCTCCATCTGGGATTCCAGTTAACTGAGATTATATGTATATATAAAAAATAAATATAAATATGTATATTATGCATATTAAGTATGCTGCTAAGTCGCTTCAGTCATGTCTGACTGTGTGTGACCCCATGGACTGCAGCCCACCAGGCTCCTCCATCCATGGGATTTTCCAGGCAAGAGTAAAAAATTAAGATCCCCAAACCTATGTTTTTCTGAACAAATGGTTTAATTTTACCAAAGATAATCTTTTAATTACAGTGGCCACAGTAAGAAACTTTTAGCCTAGATGAACTCATCTATTTATGAGATGCCCTAGAGAAAACAGTTATCAGCCAAATACTCAGAAGGGTAGAGAGAATATTAAGTACAATTTTATGGTGTTCCTTCTTTTCTAAATTCAGACTTCTGTGAATTTGGTTTGGGGATACCCATTTGTTATTAATCCTTTCCACCCCAAGGACTATTACTTTCCTGCCTGTCTCTCATTTTGTGTACTGAGGAACTAGCTTGGGTTTCTTCCTGCTGGGGAGCACAAGTTGTCACTGCTTACATGTACAGGCAGCTCAACTGTCAGGTTTGGACCCCCAAGAATATGACCAGACAGAAATGTGACTTGCACTCCATTTGCAGTTAGTGTCTTACTGATTGTTGCTAGCTCTCAGGGGAATTGTCCAAGTCTTTCTTTCCTTTGGTTGCCTTTGCAAGTGGTCCTGGATCATGGGAAAACTACATCTTTTTACCATCTTTGGGGATGCTTGAAGTGTCCATGGTTAATCCATAAAAGGCTTATTGATTTTGGTTGGAAATAACTTGATAGGTATATACTTGACTTAAAGGTAAAGGGAAAAATATTAAAGAGTTCAATACTGCCAGGAATATTTACTGTTTCTGAAAACCTTATAAGATATTTGAGAAAATTTTTCTTTAAAGGAAGCTCTGGTCAGAAGTTTGGCAAATTGGAAGCTGATATTCACAGCCTGAAAGGAGCATTTTTAGGCCTTTCCCCTAAGCAAGGACTTCTCTGATAGCTCAGTCAGTAAAGAATCTGCCTGCAATGCAGGAGACCCGGGTTCAGTCCCTGGGTTGGGAAGATCCCCTGGAGAAAGAAATGACAAACCACTCCAGTATTGTTGCCTGAAAAATCCCATGGACAGAGGAGCCTAGCAGGCTACAGTCTGTGGGATAACAAGAGTTGGATGCAACTTAGCAACTAAACCACCATCACCACCCCTAAGCTAAAATGAAACTATGTACCCAGAGCACAAAAAACAAAATGAGACCTTCTGAAGACTTTGTGGAAAGATTTACTAAAACATTCCAAAGATCAATTCATTTCAGTTGCTCAGTCATGTCCGACTCTTTGCAACCCCATGGACTGCAGCACACCAGGCTTCCCTGTCTATCACCAACTCCCAGAGCTTGCTCAAACTCATGTCCATCGGGTCAATGATGCCATCCAACCATCTCATCCTCTGTCGTCCCCTTCTCCCGCCTTCAATCTTTCCCAGCATCAGGGTCTTTTCTAATGAGTAGTTCTTCGCATCAAGTGGCCAAAGTATTGGAGTTTCAGCTTCAGCATCAGTGCTTCCAGTGTATATTCAGGACTGATTTCCTTTAGGATCAACTGGTTGGATCTCCTTGCAGTCCAAGGGACTCTCAAGAGTCTTCTCCAACACCACAGTTCAAAAGCATCAATTCTTTGGCTCTCAGCTTTCTTTATAGTCCAACTCTCACATTCATACATGACGACTGGAAAAAACATAGCTTTGACTAGATGGACCTTTGTCAGCAAAGTAACGTCTCTGCTTTTTAACATACTGTTGAGGTTGATTATAGCTTTTCTTCCAAGGAGCAAGCATCTTTTAATTTCATGGCTGTAGCCACCATCTGCAGTGATTTTGGAGCCCAAGAAAATAAAGTCCAATGATACAGCTCTAAATCTAGAACATACGATTCTTTTGATTTCTGTCTTAGCTGGATATCTTCTCCATGATATAAAGAAGCAAATTGAAGATAGTTGGATAGGTGGGTTAGCCTCTTGATATCATTCAGGTTTCAACCCAATTCTTTTAAGAATTAAAAATAATTGTACTTGTCTTACAAATTGAGTCTTTTAGAGAACTCAATTTGTGGCTCTAGAAGCAATTAAAGCCTATCTATCATTTTTACCAACTCCTAAATTTGCTCTATTTGTCTCAAAAATGCTTATAGATATTGTAAATGATCAGGATAGTAAAAACAAAACTATAATTCAAAAAGACACATGCACTCCAATGTTCACTGCAGCATTATTTACATCAGCCAAGACACGGAAACAACCTAAATGTCCATTGACAGATGAATGGGTAAAGATGTCGTACATATATACAGTGGAATACTACTCAGCCATAAAAAAGAATGAAATAATGCCATTTGCAGCAACATGGATGCAACTAGAGATTATCATACCAAGTGAAGTAAGTCAGAAAGATAAAGACAAACACCATATTATATCACTTATATGTGGAATCTAAAATATGACACAAATGACCCTATCTGTGGAACAGAAACAGAACTGGGGACATAGAGAATAGGCTGGTGGTTGCCAAGGGGGATGGTGGTGGGAGAGGGTTGAATTGGGAGTTTGGTATTAGCAGATGCAAATTGGCCTACTTATAGCACAGGGAATTATACTCAATATCCTGTGAAAAACCATAATGGAAAAGAATATGAAAAGAATATATATATATATATATATATAAATAACTAAGTTACTTCACTGTACAGCAGTAATTAAGACAACATTGTAATTCAAGTATAATGAAAAATAAATTTAAAAATTTTAGTTATAGAATGGCCTATTTCATTTTTTTTATACTTTCCAGTTACTGGCTGAAATTTCCATGAGTTAGTCTTTTATCTCCTATTTAGTATGAAAAATTATTATTATTAGCTGCATTGGACAGCAGATGGGATGTTAGTTTCCAAACCAAGGATCAAACACAGCCCCTGTAGTGGCAGTGGAAGTGCAGTCTTAACCACTGGACTGCCAGGGAATTCCCAGAAAAGTTATTTTTAAATTGAATCTTATAATTCCAATATCTGGAACTCCTATAGATCTGTATTTGCTGTGTGTTGTTTCTGTTGAACTTTTTTTTTTTCATGTCTGCACTCATTTTGTACCTGGCTACTTTTTACTATGTAGACAGACTATTTACCAAAATAACTGTAGGATTAGGATGATGTAAACTTCCTGTGGAGAAAATTTACACTTATTTATATCATGCAATTCAGAATCCCCTGAATCTTAATTTAATAGGAATTTGGATAATTGAAAGTTGGACTGTTGATCCAGTAATTTTTTTTTTTTTACAAAGTATTCTCTCAGAAATACAGAAATTAGCCCAAATGTTTTTCAAGTTCATGTGGTCTAGGATAAGCTTTCATAAATAAAAGTTAGTCTAACTTCGTTGGTTTAATTAAAACAGGCATATCTTCAGAGTTATCACCATTAAGTATGATGCAAACATACAGCTTTTTTTCCTACCCAGGTTTACTAAAAGTCATATTATCTCTGTTACAGGATTTGTTAGAAAGAAAAATAATTTGAGATGATGGTTAGCTACTTAATGCTTCAAGAAGTTTTCGTAATCTAAAAGGTTAATTATGTAGATGTAATTAAGATAAAACTTTATATATGAACTTTTCCACAGTAATTATGTTTCATGGTATGTCTACTTAAAAATAGTTTCAAAAATCTTTTTGATAACTTGAAAACTTAAAAGTTATATTAACTAATGATGGATATGCATTGAATATCTAGATCATTTTCAGATAAAATACTGAAACAAACTACTAAACATAGGTTTATCTACTTTGGCATCTTCTTATAAAGGAACTGAAGATATTTGGATGTATAAACATGTGTTGTGCCATATTGGAAAATTCATTGTCAGGAAGAATATGCTTTTAGAAATTATGAAATATATTTATAAATTTGCCAATCATAGAATGCTTACGTAACAGGCAGTCCTCAACTGTTTACTTTTTAGTTTCACTAGAAATTAAGGTTTCTAAGGGTTAAGAATGCTAATCTATATATGTAATTAAAAATACTAGAAACAATAAGGGTAAAAGGAAACAACTATGTATGAAAAGTAGGTTAAAAAAAAGTAGGATGTGTGTTTTGGATAAGAAGTATGAAAGACATGTTTTTGTTAAGGGAAAGAGAGTAATTTTGTTCTAAAGTCAAATGACTGGTATTCTAGAATGAGGAAGAGGAAAATACAGGAAAAAAAAAACCTGAGTGGCTGAGTGGGTAGAAAGTTTCAGTAAACAGAATCTTGGGAAAGGAATTTTATGTGTGGTCAAGCTGGCTAAGATTAGAATGGATTTATTTATAAGTTTTTAAAAGAATGAGCTTTAACCTCAAAAGTACAGTGGTACAAGGACTTTCCTGGCAGTCCAGTGGTTAAGACTCCATGCTTCCGCTGTAGGGGGAAAGGATTCGATCCTAGGTTGGGGAAGTGAGATCTAGCTTGCTTAGAGGTATGGCAAGAAAAAAAGAAAGAAAGGGAAGGAAGGAAGAGAGGGAGGGAGGCAGGGAGAAAGGGAGGGAGGGAGGAGTACAATGGTGAAAAATTAGTTTGGTTTTCTCTCCCTTAAAAAGAAAATGTATTTTGGACTATTGATCTTCTCTTGATAAGAGATTGTGAAATGTTTTTCTTTACCTTTTGGGTAATCTGCCTGGAAAGCAAAGATTTTGTCTTACCAAAAGAATTTTTTGTGTTTCATGTTGTCTTTATCAGGTCTTTGATTATGTGGGAGAATTGAGTGTTCTCAATGTGAAAAGAGCTATATTTTCATTCACAGTTTTGTAACCTTCTGTATTTACCTTAAAATTTTTTTGATTGTCCCTTTGGTTAAATAGATAAGTAAGTATTGTTTCATATTGACTTGTGATCCTGTTTAATCAAATGTTCAAACTTTTTGACATTTTTGGCAGCTTCCCAAAATCAAAATCTAAATGGAGTCTTTTTGACCTCAAACTAGTTTTGAGATTTCCCAGAGGGTCCTTGCTGCTGCTGCTGCTGCTAAGTCACTTCAGTCGTGTCCGACTCTGTGCGACCCCATAAATGGCGGCCCACCAGGCTCCCCCATCCCTGGGATTCTCCAGGCAAGAACACTGGAGTGGGCTGCCATTTCCTTCTCCAATGCATGAAAGGGAAAAGTGAAAGTGAAGTCGCTCAGTCGTGTCTGACTCTTCTCGACCCCATGGTCTGCAGCCTCCCAGGCTCCTCCGTCCATGGGATTTTCCAGGCAAGAGTACTGGAGTGGGGTGCCATTGCCTTCTCCAGAGGGTCCTTAGAAACTCTCAAAAAAACTGTCTCTCACTTTATAAAAGAGATGTTAAAACAATTAGGGTTTTTTTTTGGTATGTTAAAATACATGGGAAACATTGTCAAATAAGAAATATTATGCTTTCTTAGGTTATATATGTATGGATATATGTTACTAATATAGATATTCTAGACTTGTTTGAACTTCACAGAAATTTGTCAATACCCTCATTGTCCAGTTATTATCTTAAATTGTCATATGGCACAAATTCATGTCATATGCTAATCCAGGATTACCCTTTTCCCTATTTTTCTAATGATATCTTAAATTTTATTGTCCACATGTAATATTTTATAATTAGCATTTGCCTTTTCCCATTTCTTAATAGAAGAAACCTCTGGAACTTATAAAGTAGATAGTGACAGAAAATTCATTTCAAAAATCTCTGAACTGGGCTTCCCTGGTGGCTCAGTGGTAAAGAATCCTCCTGCCAATGCAGGAGACACAAGTTCAATCCCTGGTTCGGGAAGATCCCACATGCTGTGGAGCAACTAAACCTGTGCACCTCAACTATTAAGCCTGTGCTCTAGAGCCCACACGCCGCAACTACTGAAGCCCTAGTGCCCTAGACCCTGTGCTCAGCAACAAGAGAAGCCACCACAATGAGAAGCCTGTGCACTGCAACAAAGAGTAGCCTTCACTCACCGCAACTAGAGAAAAGCCCAAGCAGCAATGAAGACCCAATGCAGCTTAAAATAAAAAATTACAATAAAAAATCTTTCAACTACTTCAGAATTAATAAACATTAATAGTTTACTCTGAAACAACAAACTATTCCATATTGTTCCTATCTTTAAATGAAATTTTTATTTTTATTTTATTTTGTTTTTTTTGGCCACATCACGTGGCTTTATGGGATTTTAGTTCCCTGACCAGGGATTGAAGCCAGGCCCTTGGCAGTGAGAGCTAAGAATCCTAACCACTGGGATCACCCAGGAATTCTCTAAATAAAGTTTTTATAATTTGGGGTTTTATATTTTGTTCTGTGAGCCATTTTTAATTCATGTTTTGTATATGGTGTGAGGCAAGGGTACTTTTTTTGTATATTGATGTCTGCTATAGACTGAATTGTTTGTGTAACTGTGAAATTCATCGTTGGATGGTATTTGGAAGCAGGGCCTTTGGCAATTAAGCCATGCAAGTGGAGCCCTCATGAGGAATTAGCTTCATTATAAAAATGACCCCAAAAAGCTCCCTTGCCCCTTCTGTCATGTGAAGACATCTGGTTATGAACCAGGAATCTGACCCCTACTAGATACCAAATCTGCCAGCATCTGATCATGGGTTTCCCACACTCCAGAACTATGAAAAATTCCTGTCTGTGGTATTTTTGTTATAGCAGTACAAACTGACCAAGACGACATAGTTGTTCCAGTATCATTTGTTGAAAAGTCTTTCTCCACTGAATTCCTGTGGGTCCTTTTTAAAACATGAATTGACGATATACATGTGGGTCTACTTTTGGACTCTGTCTTATTCCATCAATCTATGTCTATCCTATGCCATACTACACAGTCTTGATTACTGTAGTTTTAGTTAGCCCTGAAATCAGGCAATGAGTCCTTCAACTGTGTTCTTCATTTTCAAAATATTTTGGCTATCCTGTGTCCTTTGCTTTTCCATATAACATTGAATTTATAGATAACTTTTGGAGAGAATTACCATATTAACACTATCAAGGCTTCTAATCCATGAACAGGGTATCTTTTTTTAACTCGGGGCTTCTGATTCAATCATAATTAAGTATATATATCATATAATTTATTAAACATATGTGAATAAGAAAGTCCTCATTTGGAAAAAGCGACATACTAGTGGGTTAAATTAAAATCCCTAACATTGAGAGTTCTTAATATTTTTAAGAGCACTGTTACAATTTTTAGTTGGAATTGGTCTGGAATGGGAAGGGATATTTTCAGTTTGAAACTCACTTGTGTAACCCTCTCTGATTATGTGTGGACAAGTCCTTTGAATTTGTGTAGGAAACCAACCAGGAGACTTTTTAGAGAGAAAATTCACACTAAGAATGGTATATAAATTTAGATATGGCTTCCCTGAGGTACTGTGGTGTGTAGTTCAAATAATTATCCACTGTTTCATCCATAGATGTGTCTCAGGATACAATCCCCAGGGGACCCAAAATATATGAGTCCTGTAAGAGATAAGAAACTACTATAAGCAAATATAAAATGAACTAAATTGTTAATGACTACTTTGCTAAGAACTATGTAATATAATGGAGCCCAAACTGCCCTGGGGCAATGCCACGAGGGTAGATACAACTCTGAAGTTGGGAGAGGGAATTTACCCACATTCCTATAGAAGTCAGATAGGGGCTTTGACCCTTTGGGGACTAAAGGGAACCAGAGGAGCTTTGTCACCATAAGGACTCCATCATATCAATACCTGTCAGCAGAGGGTACAGGGTCCGGCAGAGCAGCCATGCCCAGCAGATATGGTAGTATCCAGAGAAGAGTGGCAGTCTCTTCTCAGCTGCTTAGACTTGTTGCTAGGCATTGGTGAGACCTACCCTCAGCTCTCTCCTGAGTGTCTGACAAGGTTCAGAGTCCTACTGCGACAAAGGAGCTCTCCCAACAGAGCTAACATATCCAGTACCTCATCTGGTCCACTCAGCAGATTGTGAGGCAAGTTTTATTCCCATTTCACAGATGACAAGACTGACCTTTAGAGCACGTGGATCTGTTGTAACTGTCAGGTTGATTCCTCTAGCTATGAGTCCTAGATGTAATGTTTTACTTATCATTTTACAGTCTGACAACAGGAATCTTCATTGCCCTCATAAGCTCACTGAACATTTCAATTTTTTTTTATCATGTATTGATTTCTAGGAATTTTTTTATTATGACAAACATCATTTAAGAAAAAGTAGAGATGAGTGAGCAAAGACAGGAAAAAGAATCACACATGTTGGGAGGAGCCATAGGATGGTAGAGGACCCAGGAGAAGGGCTGCCAGTGCCCACTGACGTGGTTACAACTAGGGGAAAACATCGATGGACATACTTGTGGAGGAATGGCATGGAGGTACCATCTGAGGATTGGACTCATCTTTGAGTACAGGCAAGACCTATTTTCTGGCTACAATGCAGGAAAAAACTATCACCTAGTTTTTAGTTTTCATGGTTTTCTCTGTGCACAAATGCATTACGCAAACATTTACTACTTTTACAAAGTGAAGAGTGTTAGTCGCTCAGTCATGTCTGACTCTTTGCGATCCCATGGGCTGTAGCCCACCAGGTTTCTCTGTCCATGGGATTTGCCAGGCAAGAATACTGGAGTGGGTAGCCATTTCCTCCTTAGGGGGATCTTCCAGACCTAGGGATCAAACTCAGGTCTCTCGCATTGCAGGCAAATTCTTTACAGTCTGAGCCACCAGGGAAGCCCTTTTACAAAACTGGTTTGATACTATACATTTGGTTCTGAAAAGTGTTTTTTTATTGCTCTTTTTACAGTGTACCATGAACATCTCTTCCATGAAAGTGAGTGAAAACCCCCTACTGAAACACAGAGCACTGTAGTTGGATCAAATGGCTGCTGGTAAGGACAGTGACACCTAAGCAAAGTATCAGCTTGAGGATAAAACACAGAGCCTGACAAGTGACTGCCAGGGAAAGCAGGGTCAGTGATATTCTCATCAAAGAAACCAGAATCAAATGCCAAGGCATTAAAGATATGGGATATCATGTATGCCCCTTTGGCTCCTCCCTTCATTCCCTTGACACCCCATTGCCCCTTGGGGTGAATGGATCCTGTACATTTCTTTTGTATCCAATGAAATCCACCCATTTTCTGTCTTTTCCTTAGCTCTTGAAGCTGAGCCGTTGACAGATCTTCACATTCTCTGATTATCTCCTCACCTCCCAGATGCCTTTCCTGTAAGTTGTCCTGATAGTCCTTGGGGGAATCCTGTCCGTTTTTCTTTTTGCCTTCTGGGGCACATAATCTTCAGCAGGGCGCTCTTCAGCAGCACGTGACTGGCTCTCTGACTTTGCCTGGGACTCTGGCTTGCCCTTCTTGAGTGGGTTTCCCTCAGCTTCGAACTTGCCCTGCTTTTCTTTCTTCCCCTCATCTGCTGGTTGTCCCTCATGTGCGGGTTGTCTCTCATCGTCTGGCTGTCCCTCATTCTGGAGCTCTCATTCCTATTCTGACTTCCCCTCCACTTCCGGCTTTTCTTTCTCATCTGACTTTCCTTCATTTTCAGGCTCTACTTCATCTTCTGGCTTTCCCTCACTTTCCAACTTTCCTTCATTTTCATTGCAGTTTTTCCATGTTGAGATGTCCCCTCCTTTTCCTGTCCTGGGGGATGAGGGTGGAAGAGACAAAGAGGAGACAAGGGAGACTGAGGGCTTGTGTGGAAGGCAGGTCTGGACAGCACTGGCATCTCACCCGCGTCAGTGGTCCTCTGACCTGGCCGAGCCTAGTGTACCTTCTGCCTACCCTTTACCCCACCATTCCTCCTGCACTGACAGCCAACCATTCCGTGGCAGGCCCTGCCACCTTGTACCATCCTTTAACGTGGCAGGGAGGGTGTATATTATATCTGGTGGGGGGATGGGAAGTGGGGCCCTCAAATGCTGCCCAAGCTGTGCCCCCCAGCCCCATGCCTATCCAGTGCCCTCCCATTTTTCACTGACTTGCAGGGATTCTGGCCAGGTTTCTCCTCCTTTTCTAGCTTTGCAGAGTGTTGGGAACAGACATGCAGACCTGCAGACAGAAGACAGAGAGGGACTGCACGGTCCATGGGCTGAGGTCCCTTTCCTGAATCCAGGCCCTCCTCATCCTACAATTTTCCCCCTACCTCTCCTGCATCCCAGCTACCATTACTTTTCAGGCTGCAGGCACCAGACCAGGATGCTTTCCAAACTATTTTGGGTCTCTGTGTCTTCCTCCCGTGCAAGCAACCCGCCGCATCCCCACCCCTTTATGTGAGGTCAGTTATTTCCTCCTGGGCTCAGGTGTGAAAGGGAATTATTTTCAGAATTTGTCTACGTTTCACCATTGCACTGCAGGGGCACACACCCCCCCCACCCCTGCAATTTCAGGCTCAAAAATGGGGGGAGGGCACAGAGGAGGGCCGTCGAGGAGGATACGGGGCCACCTGCCCACGTCGCGCCTCACCGTTCTCCACATTCATCTCGGGACCCCCTCCTTTCTCCCCGTCTCTCCCCGCTGCTCCTGAATCTTAGTCCCATCAGCTTCCACCCCTGCCCAGGACGCCGCAGTGGCCACCTTGATACTGACCTGTGGCGCCCAGACCAGGTCTGCACCTCCTCGGGCTCGCCTAAGCCCTCTCGCCCCTCGCCGGGGCAGCTCTGGGAACTGGTTCTGCGTGGGCAGGGCGGGCATGGGGGCTGCTGTCCACGTCAGCGCCCAGCCGGTCATGTGAGCATCGCATCACCTGAACCAGGTCCCCCACCCCACTCCCTTGCCCCCAGCCCAGAGGGACCTGACAGCTCCAGAAGGTGGAGGCCGGCAGAGGGTGGTGGTTGGAGAAGGAGGCATTACCGATAAAGCAGGAGTGGAGAGGCTTCCTGACTGCACGTGCTTTACCTGGAGCATCTCGGGTCCTCGCTCAGCATCCCTCTGAGATGCCCATTAGCCCCACTTGCAGCAGCTGATCACAAGGAAGGTACCAGACTTGGCCTAGAGCACCACATAGCCCCACAGCCCGCTTTCAAGACTAGCTCCTCCTGACTCTAGAGCCCTGGTGCTGGTCCCACCAGGGAGCTGCGCTGCCACCTTGTGTAGCTGTGTCCTGAGCCTCAGCTCTTCTCAGTCCATGTGTTCTCTCTCCCTGACTCTGTCCGTTTTCCGTAAACACAGATTCCCAAATCTACATATCCAGGTTATTCCCTCCCCTGAATCTCAGACTCATTTTTGCTTTCCCACCAAAAATAAAGGTAAGTGCTTATTTCCCCAGTTTTCAACATAATATGACATACTTTTTAATTTTCACTGATAAGTGAGTAGTAGTATATCCATGGCATTTTATTTTGCATTTCTGTTTAATAGCAAATTAAATATCATTGTGAATTGTCTGTTCATGTCTTTTCCACATATTTTTCTTTTTAAAAAAAAAATATTTATTTTTTATTCATTTGGCCACACCATGTCTTAGTTGCAGCATGTGGGATATTTAGTTGTGGCGTGTGGGATCTAGTTCCCTGACCAGGGATCACACCTGGGCCCCCTGCATTCGGAGTGTGGAGTCTTAGCCACTGAACCTCCAGGGAAGTCCCTTTTCCACATTCTTCTATTGGGTTATTGCTCCTTCGCACTTTTCAAGTGTTCTTTATACATTATATTAGGCCTTTATTATAAAAGTTGCAAATATTTACTTCCAACTTGTTAGTTGCTTTATTTTTTTATGATGTATTTTTTCCATGCATTAAAAAATAGTCATATTTATCAGATTTGTCTTTTATTGCATCTAGATTTTTGACTCATAGTTAAAAACTCTTTTCCTACATGAGGTCAAAGAGGAATTCCCCATTTTCTTTTAGTACTCATAAGGTTAACTGTATTTTTCTTAAGGGCATCTATGGTTAAGGAGTAAAGGTTAAGGAATAAACCATTGTTAAATGAACTGAAGCTTTAGAAGACTCAAAGCACTAGAATAACAAAACTCAAAGTCCAAGTTTTATTAAAAGGGAAGGAGTTTCCTAGGAACTCCAGATGTTTCACTTTAAGGGTAATTATAAACTGGAAATAAACTAGCCCTCACAAAGTCTTTTAGCTTGGCTTTGCAACATCTAGGTGGACTGCTACTGCTAAGCCACTTCAGTCGTGTCCGACTCTCTGCGACCCCATAGACAGCAGCCCACCAGGCTCCCCCGTCTCTGGGATTCTCCAGGCAAGAACACTGGAGTATGGTGCCATTTCCTTCTCCAATGCACGAAAGTGAAAAGTGAATGTGAAGTTGCTCAGTCGTATCCAACTCTTGGCAACCCCACGGACTGCAGCCTACCAGGCTCCTCCATCCATAGGATTTTCCAGGCAAGAGTACTGGAGTGGGGTGCATTGCCTTCTCCGTCTAGGTGGACTAGTAAAGTTTAATTTTTGAATATAGATTATGGTGGTTTTAGACAGAAGTATCCTTATGGGCCTAACCAGTGCAAACAAAATCTTCTTTGGAGAAAGATTCCATCATCCTCAGCCTCAAATTATTCCAACAAACAGCTATTTAAGTACAATGCCCATACACAAAGATAACCAGAAAAACAAAGAAAAGAGACATCATAGATAAGAAGCACTATAGGCAATAGACAACAGAAGCAGATACATTAGCTTTGAATTATTCAAATTATCAGATACAGACTACTAAACCACAGTGCTTGGCATCATGAACTCAATGGACATGAGTTTGAGCAAACTCTGGGAGATAGTAAAGGGCAGGAAAGCCTGGCATGCTGCAGTCCATAGGGTTTCAAAGAGTCAGACATGACTGAGTGACTGAACAACAAAACCACAATGCTCAGTGTATTCAGATAAATAAAATCCAATCTTGAAAATTTCAACATGGAACCATAAAACCAAAAAAAAGTAGGGAAAAAAGAAAACTCCAAAACTGAAAAATAACAAAGCTGAAATTAGAAACTCAGTGGATGGCTTTTAACAGCAGATTAGATGCAATTCAAGAGAATTAAATAACTAGAAATTATATTCAGATGAAATTATCTGGAAGGCTGCACAGGTGGTCAAAAATATGGAAAATACAGACAAGACAGTAGGATAAGGTCTAATACATGTTCAATTGGAATTCTAAAAGGAAAAGAGAAATGGAACTGTTCAGAGGCAATCTTTGAAGATTTAATGGCTGAGGATTTTTCAAAACTGATGAAAGATATTGATCCATAGATCCAAGAAGTCTAACAAATCCCAAGCAGGATAAATAAAAAGAAGCCTGTGCATAGAATACATAATAGTGAATTTACAGAGAATTCAAGACAAAGAGAAAATCATAAAAATAGCCAAAAAGATAGAGTATGCCTCAAAAAGAACAAAACTTAGGCTAATTACTGGCTTTGCAACAGCAATGATGAAAGCATGAAGATGGTGAAGTGACATCTTTAGTATCTTGAAAGAAAGTAAATACCAACCAAGAAAATAACCAGCAAAAATACCCTTCAAAAATGAAGGCAAAATAAAAGCTTTATAAATAAACCAAAACAAAGAGTTTCTAGCAGCAGTCAGAAGCCAAAGGAAATACTCAATTCTATGGGGCATTTTTCAGATAACAGGAAAATGATCTCAGATGGAAGACTGGGGATGAAGGAAGGAAAAGAAAGCAATTAAAAGGCTAAATATCTATCTATAAATTTAAATCAATACTATATAAAATAATATTATCTTGTTAATTCGTATTGACAACACAGGAGTCAAGAGGACTAGAGTAAAAGCATTTAAAGTTCTGGCATTATCTAAAGAGTATGTATAAGTATAAATTAATGTTAGCCTTTAGTAAGTCAAGACTATATGCTATAATTACTGGATAACTATCAAGGAAGAGTAAGAACGTAAAACTTCTAAGCTAATAGAGGGGCAAAAATAAGAAAATAATCAATCCTAAGGAAGAAAAAACTAACATAAACCAGATGGGGTATAAGAGAAGGAATGTGGTGCAATGGTTATATCCAGTATTAATAGCAGTAAGTACATTAATGTAAATGGTTTACATGAAGCAATTAAAAAACAAAGATTTTTGGACTGGAAAAACCCAACTATATACTATTTACAAAAGACATATCTGAAATATAAAGATACATAAAGACTGAAAGTAAAAGCATAGGGGAAAAATAACATGAAAACACTAACCAAAAGAAAGCCATTATAGTTAAATTAATAACAAAATAGACTTTAAAGCAAAAAGCATTACAAGACATAAGCATCACTTAATGATATTTAAAATTTGTATGCATTTATTAAACAGACCTCAAAATAAATAAATCTGACAGAACTACAAGAAGAAATTTAAAAAATACCTTCCATTTCAGTGTTAACACTCCTGTCTCTATAACTGTAAATATTTAAAATGTTGAAAGAAAAAAAAAACTAACCTAAAATTCTATGTCCAGTATAATAATCCTTCAAATGTGGAGGAGAAATAAAGACTTTCTCAGACAAACAAAAACTGATGGAATTCAGCATCAGCAAACCTTTCCTTCAGGAAATGTTAAAAGATTTTCTTCAGGCAGCAGAAAAATGGTGCAGGCCTGCAGCTCAGATCTACATAAAGGAAGAGCATTGGAAATGCAATAAATAAAAGTATAATGAAATCTTTTGTCTTATTCTTAATTGATGTAAAAGACAACTCTCTATCTAAAGTAATAAAATAACAGTGTATTAAGTGATTGCAGGAAATGGATGAGTGAAATGAATAATGAACACTTAAGGTAACTGTACTACATATAAGTGAAGCAGAACAGTGTTATTTGAAAATGTTCTTATTTAAAAATGTAAACTCGAGGAAAATCATTGAAAATTTTTAAAGAAATATAATCGATACACTAAGAGAAGACAAGTGGAATCATGTAAAATAATTAAAACTAGAGAAGGCAGACTTCCTTGGTGGTCCAGTGGCTAAGACTCCACACTCCCAATGCAGGGGACATAGGTTCGATCCTTGATCAGGGATCTAAATCCTACATGTTGCAACTAAACTGAAAGATCCCATATGTCTTAACTAAGACCTGGTGCAGGCAAAAATAAACTAGAGAAGGCAGAAAAAGAAGCCTCTGGCAACAAATAGAAAACAGTTATAAACATGGTTGATACTAAATCCAAATATATTGAGTCATTTTAAATATGAATGGTCTAAATACATCAACTAAAGATTGAAACTATCAGAGTGAATTAAAAAAAACCAACTATATGCTGTGTACAAGAAGCCCACTTTAAATATAGTGAGTGTGTGAAAGTGAAAGTTGCTCAGTCATGTCCAACTCTTTTGAGACCCCATGGACTGTAGTCCATGGGATTTTCCAGGCCAGAATACTGGAGTGGGTAGCCTTTCCCTTCTCTGGGGGATCTTCCCAACCCAGGGATCGAACCTAGGTCTACCCGCATTACAGGTGGATTCTTTACCACCTGGGCCACAAGGGAAGCCCAAGAATACTGGAGTGGGTAGCCTATCCCTTCTACAGGGGATCTTCCTAACCCAGGAATCCAACTGGGGTCTCCTGCATTGCAGGTGAATTCTTTACCAACTGAGCTATTAGGGAAGCCCTGATAAAGAGTGAGAGGTTAAAAGTAAAGCAACAAGAAAGATCTGTACTAAAAAAAAAAAAAAAAAAAAAAAAAAAACCTGGACGAAAAAAGAAAGCTGGAGTAGTTACATAATTTCAGACAAAGCAGAACAAGGAAAATTATGAGAGATCAAAAGAGGCACTGCTGCTGCTAAGTCACTTCAGTCGTGTCTGACTCTGCACGATCCCATAGAAAGCAGCCCACCAGGCTCCGCTGTCCCTGGGATTCTCCATGCAAGAACACTGGAGTGGGTTGCCATTTCCTTCTCCAATGCATGAAAGTGAAAAGTGAAAGTGAAGTTGCTCAGTCATGTCCGACTCTTTGCGACCCCATGGACTGCAGCCTACCAGGCTCCTCTGTCCATGGGATTTTCTAGGCAGGAGTACTGGAGTGGGGTGCCACTGCCTTCTCCGAAAGAGGCACTACATAATGACAAAGGGATCAATTGTGAGCAAAACATATAATAATCCTAAACATGTATATGTACATGACAAAGTGTCAAAATATATGAAGCAAAAACTGATAGAACTGAAAGAAGAAACAGACAAATCTATTATTATAGTTACAAACTTTAATGCCCTCAATCAGTAACTGACAGATTAAGCAGGCAGAATATCAATAAGGATATAGTCAGAGAAGGAAATGGCAACCTACTCCAGTATTCTCGCCTGGAAAATTTCACGAAAAGAGGAGCCTGATGGGCTACAGTCTATGGGATCACAAAAAGTCAGACACCTAACTGAGCACCTAATACATAGTCGACCTGAACAGCATTATTAATCAACGTGATTTAATTTACCTTTATAGAACATTCCATTCAACATTCAAGCTCATATAGAACATGAGCTCAAGAGAGTCCATAAAACCCACCTTAACAAATTTAAAAGAATAGAAATCATAAAAGTATGCTCTCAGTAGAATTAAACTAGAAATCAATAATAGGATAGATGGCGAACCCAACTAGTTGGAAATTAAGCAACACATTTCTAAATAACACGAGTCAAAGAAGAATTCTCAACAGAAATTTTAAAATGCTTTGAACTAAATGAAAATACAACATATCAAAATTTCTGGGGTAAAGCAACAGCAATGCTTAAAGGGAAATTTCTAGCTTAAACGCATATATGGAAAAGAAGGTTCTCCCATCAATAACCTATGCTTTCTTCTTAGGAAACTAAAGAAAGAAGAGTCATTTAAGCCTGTGAAGTCGCTCAGTCGTGTCCGACGCTTTGGGATCCCATAGACTGCAGCCTACCAGCCTCCTCTGTCCATGGAATTTTCCAGGCAAGAGTACTGGAGTGGGTTGCCATTTCCTTCTCCAGGGGATCTTCCCGACCCAGGGATCGAACCCGGGTCTCCCTCATTGTAGGCAGCCTAGTGAAAGTGAAAGTTGCTCAGTCATGTCCGACTCTTTGTGACCCCATGGACTGTATAGTCCATGGAATTCTCCAGGCCAGAATACTGGAGGGGGTAGCCTTTCCCTTCTCCAGGGTATCTTCCCAACCCAGGGATCGAACCCTAGAGCAAATAGGAAAAAAGAAATAACTAGACACAAAATCAAAGGAAAGTGAAAACAGGAAAACAACAGAGGAGATCAACAAAACCAAAAGTTGGTTCTTTGAAAAGATAAAATTATTAAATCTCTTATGAGGGTAACCAAGAAAACAAGAAAGACTCAAATTAACAATATCAGAAATGAAAGTGGGGTTATCATTCCTGATCCCATGGACATTAAGGAGGTAATGAAGTAATACTATGAGAAACTCTATGCCTACAAATTAGGTAACTTAAGATGAAATGGACTAATTACTCAAAAGATACAAACTCCTAAAACTCACACAAGAGGAAAAAGATAGCCTGAATAGTTCTGTATCTATTAAAGAAATTGAATCAGTAATTAATAACCTTCCAAAGATAGAAATCACTAGGACCAAATTCTACCAAACATTTAAGGATCACCAGTAAACATTTAGAAATCACCAGTGAATTCTCCCAAACATTTAAGTTAGAAATAATACCAATTCTCCACAATCTCTTCCATAAAACTGAAGTCGAGAACACCTGACTCATTCTGTGAGACCAATATTACCCCAATTCCAAAACCAGATAAAAGATACTACGAGAAAGGAAAACTACAGACCAATATCTCTAATGGATACAGACACAAATCCTCAACAAAGTATTATAAAACTGAATCTAATAATGTATAAAAAGTTATGTGCCAAACAACTGAAATTTATTCCAGGTGTTTAAGGTTGATTCAACATTTGAAAATCAATTGATATAATCCACTACATGTTAACAGACTAAAAAAGAAAAATTAAATGATATTATCTGATACAGAAAAAGTATTTGACAGACTCCAACAACCATTCATGATAAACGCTTTCAACCTGGGAGTAGAGGGGAACTTCTTCCACTTGATAAAGAATATCTACATGGTGACTGAACAACAAAGACTACAAGAAACTAACATTATACTCAGTGATGAAAAAGGAGACACTTCACCTGGAGTGTCAGGAACAGGGCAAGGAGGTCCTTTCTCATTGCTCTTACTGAATATCATACTGGAAGTCCTAGCTAGTGCATTAAGACAAAAAAGGAAATAAAAAGTGTGCAGATTAGAACTGAGGAAATAAATTTATCTCTATTTGCAGATGACATGACGGTCTATGTAGAAAATGCCAAAGCACTGACAAACTCCTGGTCACAAGATCACAGGATATAAGTTAATATATAAATTTAATTGCTTTCCTATATAACAGCAATGAACAACTGGAATTTGATATTTAAAAGTGCATTTATAACAACATTCCCACAATGCAGAATGTGACAAAAGACTCTAAGTATATCACAAATGCATGAAACAACTTCACTGAAAGGGATGCAAGAATAAGGCACTGATACAGGTAACTTTGGAAATGAGTAGAGTCTGTTAAGATTAAAGACAAAATTTTCTCTCTATATATTTTAAAACATATAAAGATGTATATATATGTACACACACACACACACACACACACACACATATATATATATATATATATATATATATATATATGGAGACAGACAGAAAGAGATGCATATATATCTTCTTTATCAACTGAAAGGGCCTAGAAGCAATGATATCCAAATGGTAGGGTGTACACTTAACACCTAAATCTTGGTTTTTAGTACCAACCAAAGGTACCAGGGTCCCTTGGAGAAATGGTTGATTCTAGGATTTGGGCGGGAAATATGCAAAATATGACTAGATCATTTTATAGCACCAAAGTTTTATAAACATACACATACATGTACACAATGATGGGGGTATGTTAAATAGATGGAAGAGCCAACTGAAAGAACTTCCAATGGCCAAAAGTGGAAAAATTTGAGCAATGAAAATATATGTAGTAGTATTATAGCCCAAAGTGTATTAAATAAATGGGGAGAAATCAAATATGCAGAATTCCAAATAAATGTTGGAGATACTCCATCTTCAACAAGATTGAACATAACACTGCAGTCTTTTAAGTGTAGACTGTGCAGAGTGATTTTCTTGCAACGAGTATAGTCTAGAAAGGGAGAAATAAAAGAGTAACTTTACCATGTAGAATCCTGAGAACACTACTTCAGCCAGGTGACCAACATTAACATAAACAGTGATAATATTGATAGTATGTACCTTTTATATGATTCCATTTTGCCTGTGTGATCCTCTTCCCAAAAAAGCACTTAACACCTGTCTAACCATAAGAGAAAAATCAAGCAAACTGAAACTGCAGTACACTAATCAAAGTACCAGACCAGTGCTTCTCAAGTGTCAAGGCATAAGAAACAGGGAAAGTGTGAGAAATTGTCACAGCCAAGAGGAGCCTAAGGAGACATGATGACTAATTGTAAGATGAAGACCTGGATGGGATCCTGGGACAGAAAAAAGACATTAGGGAAAAACTGAGGTACTCTGAATAAAGTATGTATCTTGGTTAATGATAATTTATCAACATTGGTTCATTGTGACGAACGCTTCAAGCTAAAAAGATGTTAAGAACAGGTATGGGGTATATGGAAACTGCATCATTGTAATAATTCTGTAAATCTACAACTAGCCTAAACGTTTAAAGAAACACTATAAGCAAATAAAAGGCTAATGAAGAGACAGAGGGGGAAAAAAATCACATAGGTAGATGGGTCTGCTGAAATGATAAGCCAGGGTTTAACAGGAATTTCCTAGGAGACAACTTCTAAGAAAAAAGCATCAGCAGACATGAGATTAACAGGTGAGAATAGCACAGCATCTGGTCACAGATTTTTCTCCTGGTTCAATCTCCAGTATCTAAATCCAGTGCAGATGGCTGTACACAGAAACACACACAAACCAACAAAATACTTGGAAAGGTATGTTTTATCAGAACTTTATAAATAGCAAGACCCAAGTGACAACCGGGTGCTACCTAGGTGAGTTAGGGTAACTCTACTGTAGAGAATTCTCCACCTTTCAGTTGTGACACGGTGTTGCTTTAGACCATCACGGTCTCCAGCCCATCCGCAGTGGTGGGAGCCTTAGGAGGGTACAGTACCCACAAGCAGAGGCATACCAGCCAAGAGTCATGACATTACCCCAGCTGGAGAGGGCCACCCACCTCACAGCTGTCCGGACTTATTCCTGCACACACTTGAAACCTCCTCAGCCCTCTCCAAAACATCTGCTGGGGCTCTGGCCCTGTTAGTGCAGGGGAGAGGGTGGGAACCAGCTCACATACTCAGCATCTTATTGAATATTCTCCACAGCCCTAGAAGTCAAGTTTTATCCCTAATTCACAGATGCCAAGAGTCTCCCTTACAAAAATGGATCTGTAATAACTGCCAAGTTGATTCTTGCACCTTTGAGTCCCAGAGGTAATGTGACACTTACTCAGTTCACATCCTGGCAACACAAATTTTATGTTGCTCCACTGCCTTCAGAAGGCACTTCACTGAATAGTACTTGATTGCTTGATATTGCTTTCCTATTTTTTATCTTTCAATATTGCTATGATAAAAAGTAATCTGTGTTTTTTTAAGAGAATATAAACAGATGAACAAAAAACAGAAAAAAAATCACCCACAGATAACCGCTGTTGATTTTTTAGTAGACAGTTTTCAGTTTTTCCTGTACATGGATCACTAGTAAAGTATCTTTGTAGTTTTACAAAAATGGACTGATGCCATATATATGGTTCTGAAAACTATTTTTGTTTTTAATTTTACAATGCACCATAAACATTTTTCCATGCAATGGATGAAAATCTGCTACTGAAACAGAGGGCTGCAGTTGAATAATCAGAGCGACACCTAAAGTATAGGATTAGCATAAGGTTAAATAAAGCACATGGCCTGGTAAATGCCTGCCAATGCACTACACAAAAGGAATGTCTTCAAAGCCCCTCTGTGGGGCCCTGCAGCCACCCCTGAGTTCCCTTGGACCCCTTGGGTGGAAGGGGTCCTGTAAACTTTTTTGCATCCACATAAACCCCCCCAATTTCTGTCTGGTTTTCTTCACCTCATCCTCTACCCTGGCCATCTCATCAAATTCTCTTATCATCTCTTCATTGCTCAAATGCATATCATGTATGGCCTCCTTGTATTCCTTGAGACACTGAGCCAGCCCCTTGTTGGTTTTTCTTTTGGCCTTCCTTGGTACATCCTCCCCAGCTGGGCGCTTCCCGCCAGCCCTGGGTTCCCTTGGATCCCTGGCTGGCTTGTCTTCTTTTGGTTTTCCCTCACTCACTGGCTTTCCCTCGCTCTCTGGCTTCTCCTCACTCTCTGCTTCACTTTCTTTTGCTTTTTCCTCACTCACTGGCTTTCCTTGGCTCTCTGGGTTTTCTTCTTTTGGCTTTGTCTCATTCTCTGGCCTTTCCTTAACCTTTAATACTTCCTCATCTGTCTTTCCCTTGTGATCTGTTCTTCCCTTGTTTTCTAACGTTTCCTTGTCTTCCTTAGTACAAGCTGCTCCTGGTTTTCCTGCATCCAGTGGCTGTTCTTTGTTTTCCATCTTGCCTTGGTTCTCAGGCTTTGCTTCATTTTCACTGCAGAGTTTTTCCATGGTGAGTATCCCCTCCTTTTCCTGTCCTGGGAGTGGGGCGGGGGAAGAGAAGACAAAGAGGAGACAAGAGAGACTGAGGTTTTGGGGGTGAAATGCAGGTCCGGATAGTAGTAGTCATTTCTTGCCGTTTGTTAGGGATCTCCTGACCTGGCCTGGCCCTCCGAGAGTGCCTTTTGCCCACCCTGTACCTCACCATTCCTCGTGCACACGTGAGACAATGCTTCCTTGGCAGGCCCTGCCATTTTTCCTTATGCTTGCTCAGCGCGGCAGTGTGTAAATGTGTTGGGAAGTGGGCAGTGAGGCCCCCAATTCTTCGCGGGCGGTCCCTCCACACTCCCCACCCCTTGGGTCCCTGTCCAGTGTCCTCTTCCTTCACTGACCTGCGGGGATTCTGGACAGGTTCCTCCTCTTTCTATAGCCCAGTAGAGCGCTGGGAACAACAGACACGTAGACCTGCAGACAGACAGGAGACCGGGGATGGGCATCGGTGCATGCACAGGGAATCGGGTCCCTTTCCAGAATCCCTGCCCTCCTCACCCACCGTTTCCCTCCCCCACCCCCTACTCCGCCCCCTGCACCCCAGCCGCCATTTCTTTTCACGCCTCGGGCGCCAGACCAGGATGTTTTCCAAACTAATTTTGGATCTCTGCGTCCTTCTCTCCCAAAGGCAACTCGCCTCTCCACCCTTGAGGTCAACTTTCTACTCTACGCAGAGTGGCAGAGGGGATTTATTTCCACTGCCTGACTGCTGGGGCGCCCCCTAGCTCACAATCTCCGGCTCCAAAATGGACGGAGGGCAGAGAAGAGGATGTGTAGAGAAAGGGGAATGGGTACTTGGGGTGTCCGCCTTCCCCTCCCTCCGCCCAATGGCCGCTTGCTCCCCCTTAGCCGTTTTCCCACCGCCATCTCTAGCTACAGTCTGGCCAGCTCCCCTCGACCAGAACCCCATCCCCAACCTTTCTCCTTTCCGCGTCCGTTCCTCCTCCCCCATTCCGGTGTCCCACAGGCAGCGACGAGAACCCTCACACTGACCTGAAAGAACCAGGAGCAACAACTAGGGGCTCGCAGACGGCTCCGGGTCCGACAACACCGAAGGAGGGCCAGTACCCGGACCAGTGCCCACTTCTGGGCCCAACGGTCACGTGAGCGTCGCGTCACCCGAGCTCCGCCCCCGCACCCCGCCCACCAGCCGGCGTCTGCTAACCGCCCACCGCCTCCCTCGGGCAGGTGCCTATTAACCTCTCTGGGCCCTTTTGTCCTTTTCCTCTTCTTGAGAAGTTGGTCAAAGAAATAATTTTAGTAAAAACCACAGAGGTGGGGACTTACCTGGCAGTCCAGTGGTTAGCACTCCGCGCTTCCACTGCAGCGGGCACGAGTTCTTTCCGCGGTGGGAGAACTAAGATCCCACATGCTGCCTGGCGCCACCAAAACAAAACAAAACAAAACCTCAGAGGCTTTTTTTTTTTTTTTTAATGGGTTGGGCAGTCTGGGGGAGGAGTCTAACTTTGCTCTTTAATTCCATTGAAAGAACGTAGACGTATAAATGAAATCCTATAACTGTGAACTTTAATATTGTACAAAGAGTAGAATATTGCACTTTTAGGAAAAAAATGTTACCGTCAAAGTGAAATTGTCCCTTTTTCCTGCTAGCAAAACATAAGTTTTCTAATGAGTTAAATATTTAGATCTGAAAATGATTTTATATTTGAAACAAAATGAAAGAAAGAATGATTTTTATTTTTAAGTGAGAGAATGAATACACAACGGACGATGACCAGATGACAATAGAATTGTAATGCACAACCTCTGTAGCAAGCAGCTGCACAAGCCAAACCACAGCCTCTACAGCAGTCTTGTGGACTTGATCAATGACTACCAGCCTTCCTATTTTTGCCCTGCCACCAACTAGAGAAATCTAAATATGCTCACCAAACCAATCACATAAAATACCTCTGGCTCACCAGCATTTCACTGCCAACAACTTCCAATCAGAGAAAAGATGGTCTTCCTTTTTTTCACTCTAAAGTTTTCCCATTGCCCTGCCTGTCTTTAAGTCTCTGCCAAACACAAGTTAGGGTGGCTAACTCCCTTGTTATAACAAGCTCTGAATATCTAGCTTCTGCTTCTACATAAGCTTTTCGTGTAGAAGGTCTTTAAAAACACAATAACTGAAAGTTGAACGATTAAGAACAGAACTGATGGATTTGATTACATGAAAACGTTAAGAGACTGGGGACACATGCATTTCTCCCTGCTCTTTTTTTAATTTATTTTTTTATTGAAGTATAGTTGCATTAAACGTTGTGTTAATTGTTGCTGTACTCCAGTGACTCAGTCATGTATACATATACATTCTTCTTCATATTCTTTTCCATTATGGTTTACCACAGGGTACTGAATATAGTTCCCTGTGCTATACAGTAGCACCTTGTTTATCCATTCTATATATCAGTTTGCATCTACTAACTCCAAACTCCTGCTGCTATCCTCTCCCACCTCCCTCCCACCCACGACCCCTCCCTGCTCTTGTAGAGTGTACTGGTAAAAATTTTCTGCAGGGCAATTTTGTAAATTGTTTAAAAATAAAAATATTTGATATTTTGGTTCAGCAATTCCAACTCAAATATTTACCCATGGAGATAATTAATAAAATGCTAAAACAGAATCTTGTGTTTTAATATGTTTTTAAATTCCCATACCAATTATTTATTATGCATTTATCCTTTGCTGGAATTGGGGCTACAGTAGTGATTCTGTAGGCTTTGTTTACAATGGGAAAAAAGGGAACATCACAGTTGTCCATCAGTACAGATATAGTTGCCTATCCCTTCTCAAGGAGATCTTCCCCACCCAGGAATCAAACCAGGGTTACATAATCTTCTTAGTATATTTGTTTACCCTGGTTATCTTTGGACATTTGGTTAGAAAAATAATCCTTTTATGTTGGGTGCTCAAAATGCAGTAAAAATAATTATTAACTATCCATAACCCAAAATTACTGTGGATGGTGTGACCCAAAGGATAACCACAGGATGTGGTATTGACCTGTGGAGCAGCCATCCCCAGCCTTTTTGGCAACAGGGACTGGTTTTGTGGAAGATAATTTTTCCATGGACCCTGACTGGGGATGGTTTGGGGATGAATCTCATAAGGAGGGCACAACCTAGATCCCTCTCATGCACAGTTCACAGTAGGGTTTGCACTCCTGTGAGAATCTACTGCCGCCACTGACCTAACTGGAGGTGGAGCTCAGGCCGTAATGTGAGCTATGGGGAGCAGCTGTACAAATGAAGATTCCCTCATTCGCCTGCTATTCACCCCCTGCTGTTCGGCCCATTCCTAACAGGCCACAGACCTGTACTGGTCCATGGCCTGGGGGTTGGGGACCCTTGCTCTAGAGAATACCACCTATGGGCCAGGCACTGTGCTTGTTACCTTATGTTATCTGGTGTGGATTTCATTTATACTTGATGGAAAAACTCATACTTCAGTGAAGCAGAATGATTTATAAAGCTACAAGCTTAACTCACTGTAGTACCGAAATAAAGATAGTAAGAGGAATAAAACATCTCCAAGTATAAAAGTTTTTAGTATATGATAAAGAAGCATTTATATTCAGTAGTAAGGTATAGGTTATTATGGAAAGTAAATTTGTATGATTATTTAAATAGTTAAAGAAAATGAAGAGCCTTATTTTATGACAAACACTCAAATTCTTTTCAGAGTAGGCAAGAAAAATAAAATGAGAAGTTTCTAGATTGGAAGGGAAGAAGTAAAAACTATCTCTATTTACAAATTATATGATCACACATATGGAAAATCCCAAGGAATTCACTAAAGAACTATGAAAATGAAAGAGTTCAGCAATGTGGCAGAAATACAAGATCAATAAATGAAAATTGAGTGTTTCTATATGCTAGCAATGAATAATTCAAAGAGGAAAGAAAAGTAGCATTTCCATTTAAAATATCATCCAAAAGAATAAAATACTTAGAAATAAATTTTGAAAGTCCAAGAATTGTATACTGAAAACTATAAAACACTGTTAAACAAAATTTAAAAATACATAAATAAATGGAAGATATCCTGTGTTTCATAGACTGGTAGACTTCGTATCATCAACATGGGCAATATTTCCTAAATTGATCTGCAGACTCAACACAACTTCTATCAAAATCTCAGATGGTTTCTCTGCAGATTTTGACAAGCTGATCCCAAAATTCATACAGAAATGCAATGAACTCAGAATAGACAAAAATAATCTTGAAAGAGAAGGATAAAGTTTGAGGTCTCACACTTGCAGATTTCAAAACTGACCATAGATCTACAGGAATCAAGACAATGTGGCACTGGCAGAAGGGCATACAGGCCAACAGAGCTGAGAATACAGAAACAAAGCCTCAGATTTACAATCAATTGGTTTTCAACTAGAATGCCGAGAAAATTTAGTGCTTAAAGAAGAGTCTTTTTAACAAATGATGGTGAGACCACTAGATAGCCACATGCAAAAAATGAATTTGAACTCCCACACCACACCATATATAGAACTTAAATGAAGTCCTAAATATAAAAGCTAAAACTATTGAACTCTTAGGAAAAAATAAAGGTGTAATTCTTCATGATCTTGGATTAAGCAATGATTTCTTCGATATGACACTAAAAGTTCAAGCAATAAAAGAAATATAGAAAAACGGGCATCACCAAAATGGAAAACTTTTAAATTTAAACAACACAATTAATAAAGTGAAAATACAACCCACAGAAGAGAAACTTTTTGAAAGTAATATGCCTGATAAGGGATTTACATCTAGAATATACAAAGAGAACTTACAATTCAATTAAAAATAGGCAGGGAATTCCCTGGTTGTCCAGTAGTTAGTACTGTGTACACTTTCACTGCCAAAGCCATGGGTTCAGTCCCTGGTTGGAACTTAGATCCCACAAGCCTCATGGTGCAATGAATAAATAAATGAATCAAAATGGTGAAAGATCTGAATAGATATTTCAGCAAAGAAAATGTATAGAAAACCAATAAGCATGATGTTCAACATTATTAGCTGCCAGGGTAATGCAAATCAAAACCGCAATGAGATACTACTTCATATCCACTAGTAGTGATATAATAAAAAGGCAGATAATAACAAGCATTTGCAAATAGTGGAGAAATTAGAACCATCATGCAATGATGGTGGGAATGGGAAATGATGTACCACTGTAGAAAACAGGCTGTCCGGCAGTTTCTCAAAATGTTAAACATTATGTTATCATATGATTTGACAATTCCACTTCTAGATCCAAGATAAATGGAAAAATACCACACAAAAACCTATATGCAAATGTCCTTGGCAGCATTACTCATAATAATTAAAAAGTGGAAATATCCCTAATGTTCATGATCTGATGAATGGATAAAAAAAATGTGGTATAATAATGGAATACTATTTTTCAGTAAAAATGGAATAAAGAGCTGATACATGCTAACAGGCACATGAAAAAAATACTTAATCTCACTAATCATCAGAGAATTACAAATCATAACAACAATGAGGTATCATCTCACCTGTCAGAATGGCTATTATTAAAAAGACAACAAATAACAAGTGTTGGCGAGGATGTGAAGAAAAGGGAGCCCTCATGCACTGTTGGTGGGGATGTAAATTGGTGCAGCCACTATGAAAAGGGCTTCCCAGGTGTCTCAGTGGTAAATAATTTGCCTGCCAATGCAAGAGATGCAGGAGATGTGCATTCAATCTCTGGGTCAGGAAGATCCCGTGAAGGAGGAAATGGCAACTCACTCCAGTATTCTTGCCTGGGAAATCCCATGGACAGAGGAGCCTGGTGGGCTACAGTCCCTGAGGTCCCAAAGAGTCAGACACAACTGAGCATGCATCCGCTATGGAAAACACTATAGAGATTCCTCAAAAAATTAAAAATAGAACTGCCATATGATCCAGCAGTTCCACTTCTGGGTATTTATCTGAAGAAAACAAAAACATCAATTAGAAAAAATACATGCACCCATATGTTCATTGCAGCGTTCTTTACAACAGGCAAGATAGGGAAGCAACCAAAGTGCCCATCAATGGATGAACGGATAAAGAAGATGTGATATATAATGGAATATTACTCAGCCATAAAAAGAATGAATTCTTACCATTTATAGCAACCTGATTTGATCTAGGTGGTATTATGCTGAATTAAATAAATCAAAGACAAATGCTGTATGATTTCACTTATATGTGGGATCTAAAAACCAAAACAAATGAATAAACATAACAAAACAGAAACAGTTACATATACAGAGGACAAACAGGTGGTTGCCAAAGGAGAGGGGAGTTGGGGGAGGAAAGAAAGAAGTGAGAGAGATAAAGAAGTACAAACTTCATGTTGCAAAATAAATGTCACCAGTATGAAATATGCAGTGTGGAATATAATCAACAACTATGTAATATATTGGTATGGTGACATATTGTGACTTGACTTATTGCAGTGGTCATTTTGAAATGTTTAGAAATTCCAAAGCATTATGTTGTGTAACAGGAACTAACTTAGTGTTGTAGGTCAATTAAACTTCAAAAACAAATAAAGAAAAAGAGATCAGATTTGTGGTTATCAGAGTGGGGAAGGGTGAAAGAGAATTGGATGAAGGCAGACAAAAGGTACAACTTCCAATAAGAAGATACGTAAGCTGTTGTTGTTTAGTCTCTAAGTCATGTCTGACTTTTTTTTTTGACCCCACAGACTGTAACCCACCAGGCTCCTCTGTCCATGGGATTTCCCAGGCAAGAATACTGGAGTGGGTTGCCATTTCCTTCTCCAGGGGATGTTCCCAACCCAGGGATCCAACCTGTGTTTCTTGTCTCCTGCATTGGCAGGTGAATTCTTTATCATTGAGCCACCAGGGAAGCCCAAGATAAATAAGTAGTAGGGATGTAATGTACAAGATAATATATTTAACACTGCCATATGTTATACATGAATAATAAGAGAGTAAATCTTGAATTCTCATCACAAAAAATTTTTTTCTATTTCTTTGATTTTGTATCTACTTAAGATGATGCATGCTATGCTAAGTCACTTCAGTCGTGTCTGACTCTGCGACCCCATGGACATCAGCCCACCAGGCTCCTCTGTCCACAGGATTCTCCAGGCAAGAATACTGGAGTGGATTGCCATTTCCTTCAACAGAGAATCTTCCCTTCTGACCCAGGGATCAAACCCAAGTCTCTTATGTTACAGGAAGATTCTTTACCATCTGAAACTTATACAGTATCATATGTCAATTATATCTCAGCAAAACTGGAAGAAAATAATTAGTGGAATAACAATAATAAGGAACCTAGCAGCTGAATACTTTCTGAATATAAATGATTATTTTAATCTTTTAATTTTTGGAGTAATTTGTTATGCACCAATAGTAACCAGAACAATATAAAGGATATGAAAATACCAGGTTTGATAATAGATAGTGCACAAAGTCTAAAATATTTACTATCTGGTCCTTTACCAAGAAATTTTGTCAACCCAGGTCCTAGACCAAAGGGAACAACTAAACCTCCACCACCACCACAACCATACTATTAAGATATGATGTTGATTAAGTACTAATATTCATGCATTTCAGGGTAAATTTCAGGTAATATTTCATTCATTTAAGAGGGTAACTTTAATACAATTTTAATCTTACAAAAAATCATTCCACGTATTTTTGAAACGACTAATTCTTGAGTATTGAAAACCCATGCAGTAAAAGTTGATGGCCTAGTAGGAAGAGCCTAGAATTCAGACTTGTAACTTAAAAAAAAAATATTTAACTTCTTTTAGGCACAGTTGGTTTGCCCATCCATCTGTCAAATGGAAGAATGGATAGCAGTCAAAAGACTGGCAGTGGACTTCCCTGGTGGTCTAGTTGTTAAGAATCCACCTGCCAGTGCAGAGGATGCAGGTTTGATCCCTGGTCTGGGAAGATCCCATATACCTTGGAACAACTAAGCCTGTGGGCCACAGCTACTGAGCCTGCATGCCCTTTCCACAGAAATTGGGGGCCACTGCAGTGAGAAGCCCTCATACTGCAACTAGAGAGTGCTCCCTGCTCGTCACAACTGGAGAAAGCCCGCTCGTAGCAAAAGAGACCCGGCAGAGCCAAAAATAGATAAATTATTTTTTAAAAAGAATCCATTTCTAAAAAAAAAAAAAAGACTGACAGTCAAGCGTTGGCAAGGACAGAGAGTAACTGGAACCCACATATGTACTCTAGGTGGAAGTATAAATTGATATAGCCACTTTGGAAAACAACGTCTACTAAGGCTAAACAGTCATGTACATTTTGACTCAGCAGTTGCAGTCTTGGTATATTTCCACAGAAATATGTCCTTGTGTCCACCAAAAGATATGAAGAAGACTGATTAGTAAGCTTAAAACTTATAGCAATGCAAATGTCCATCAAGCAAAAAAAGAGTGTTATAATCCTATAATACGTTATAATACAGACATGAAAATAAGCAAACTACAAACACAAACAACATGGGGTAAACATCACAAATATAACACTGATACTTCCATTGTAAATCCTTCTCTCTCTCCTGCCTACAAAAACACTTAGCAGTGGAGTTACAAATGGGGGCAGATTTGTGGTCACAAGAAAGAATTTAGGGAGAGGGAAAAGCAGAAGCAGACCCTGGAACTCAATCTGATGTGTGACATTCCCAGCTGTTGGAGTTTATTAAGGGAAAAACATTATGCATTTTATGCTTATGTATTTTAATTTGGATTAATTCCCCAAGTGGAAGCTGAGATGGGTCAAAGAAATTAACACTGTATTAGCTTTTATTTATTTTTATTATTTTATTTATTATTTGTTGAATCATGGAGTAAGCAAGGGAGTTCCAGAAAAACATCTACTTCTGTTTTTTTGACTACCCTAAAGCCTTTGACTGTGTGGATCACAACAAACTGTGGAAAATTCTTAAAGAGATGGGAATACCAGACCACATACCTGTCTCCTGAGAAACCTGTATTTGGGTCAAGAAGCAAGTCAGAACTGGACTTGGAAGAACGGGCTGACTCCAAATTGGGAAAGGAGTACAACAAGGCTGTGTATTGTCATCCTGCTTATTTAAATTCTATGCAGAGAACATCACATGAAATGCCAGGCTGGATTAAGCACAAGCTGAAATCAAGATTGCCAGGAGAAATACCAATAACCTCAGATATGCAGATGATACCACTCTAATGGCAGAAAGTGAAGAAGAACTAAAGAGCCTCTTGATGAAGGCTAAAGAGGAGAGTGAACAGCTTGCTCAAAACTCAACATTCAAAAAGCTAAGATCATGGCATCCAGGCCTATCACTTCATGGCAAGTAGATGGGGGAAAAGTGGAAACAGTGGCAGATTTTATTTTCTTGGGCTCCAAAATCACTGCAGATGGTGACTGCAGCCATGAAATTAAAAGATGCCTGCTCCTTAGAAGGAAAGTTATGGCAAATCTAGACAGCATATTAAAAAGCACAGACATCACTTTGCCGACAAAGGTCCATATAGTCAGATCTATGTTAGACTACATCAGTAGTCATGTACAGATGTGAAAGTTGGACCATAAAGAAGGCTGAACACCAAAGAACTGATGCTTTCAAATTGTGGTGCTGGGGAAGACTCTTGAGAGTCCCTTGGACTGCAAGGAGATCAAACCAGTAAACCTTAAAGGAAACCAACCCTGAATATTCATTGGAAGGACTGTTGCTGCAGCTGAAGCTCCAATACTTTGGCCACCTGATATGGAGAGTCCTGCTGCTCACCACCTCTGCTGGTGCCCTAGAATTCTTCTGAAATCTGGAAACCTGTCTATGATGTAACTAAGTCTTCCTTAAAAATGTTCCTTACACAGAGGTAAGTGTGAAAAATGTCAGCTCTTGGGAATTGGAGTTAGGTGGGGACCATATAACTTTGGAAAGACATGATGTTTGACTAGATATTTTGTCATACACCACTGGGAATTTTGTTGTAAGAAATCATAAGACTCATAGTTATTGCTCTCGCTAAAATAATTCAACCGGCATAGTGAATTCTATCCCATTTAGGAACACAATGTCTTTTCCCAGATGGGATCTTCACAGAGAGGTAAAGGGCATTACCCAAGGTCACATAGCTACTGGGTAAGAACCGACACCAGGACCCAGGTGATCTTCCAAATCTCACTCTAGTGTCTGGTCTATCAGACATGGTATGAGTGTTTGGACCTATCAGGAGCTTATAGAAACTGTTTCTCTGCATTAATCTGCTTGACAGGAAATAATTTAAAAGAAAAGCTATTTGTTCAGTCACTAAGTCATTTCCCACTCTTTGTGACCCCATGGACTGCAGCATGCCAGGTTCCTCTGTCTTCCACTGTTTCCTGGAGTTTGCTCAAACTCATGTCCATTGCGTTGGTGATGCCATTCAACCATCTTATCCTCTGTCACCCCCTTCTCCTTTTGCTTTCAATCTTTCCCAGCATCAGGATCTTTTCTAATGAGTCAACTCTCCATATCAGGTGGCCAAAGTATTGGAGCTTCAGCTTCAGCAACAGTCCTTCCAATGAATATTCAGGGTTGGTTTCCTTTAAGGTTTACTGGTTTGATCTCCTTGCAGTCCAAGGGACTCTCAAGAGTCTTCCCCAGCACCACAATTTGAAAGCATCAGTTCTTTGGTGTTCAGCCTTCTTTATGGTCCAACTTTCACATCTGTACATGACTACTGATGTAGTCTAACATAGATCTGACTATATGGACCTTTGTCGGCAAAGTGATGTCTGTGCTTTTTAATATGCTGTCTAGATTTGCCATAACTTTCCTTCTAAGGAGTTTTCCAAATTTGCTGATATACTGGAATCTCTTTAAAAAAACTAATAATAGAGTTGCCATATTATTCAGCAACTCCACTCCTGGGCATATATCTGAAAAAAACTGTAATTTGAAAAGATACATGCACCCCAATATTCATAGCAGCACTTTTTACAGTAGCCAAGACTTGGAAGCAGCCTAAACATCCATCAGCAGATGAATGGATAAAGAGGATACATATAATATTCCTATATATAGATAAGAATATTATTTGGCCATAAAAAAGAATAAAATTAATGCCATTTGCAGCAGCATAGATGAACCTAGAGATTATCATACTAAGCAAAGTAAGTCAGAAAGAGAAAGGCAAATATCATATGATATCACTTATATTTGGAATCTAAAATATATAAGTGAACTTATTTACAAAACAGATACAGACTCACAGACATAGAAAACACTCTTACGGTTACCAATGGGGGAAAGGGGAGCAGGGAAGGATAAATTAGGAGTTGGGAATTAGCAGGTACACACTAACATCTATACAACAAAGTCCTACTGTATAACACAGGGAACTATATTCAATATCTTATAGTAAATCATAATGAAAAAGAATATTAAAAAGGATATATGTATATATATGCATAACTGAATCACTTTGCTCTATACTAGAAACTAACACATTGTAAATCAACTATACTTCAATTAAAAAGCAATATCAATTCAGTCGCTCAGTCGTGTCCAACTCTTTGTGACACCATGAATCACAGCACACCAGGCCTCCCTGTCCATCACCAACTCCTGGAGTTCACTCAAACTCATGTCCAATCAAGCAATAATTTGGGCAGCACTGAATGCCAGTGTTCAGCGAGTTTAGAGCATTTAGAGCCCTGGTAGCTTCAGGATATAATGGGAAAAGTTTTAGGGTTATTTCAAGCTTAAGTACTGTGCAGGCACTGAAAGCAGTTTCCCTGGTTTACTTCACCTCTCCTAACTTCTTACCCTTATCTAAAGTATAGGATTAAACAGGTAACTGAATAAGTGTTAAGTTGAAAGGAAATACAATTTAGAGTATCACTTGTCTACATTAATTTTATAAATATTAATTTTCTTTACCTTCTACATCATGTTTCATAGGGGAAACATCTGTTGTTAATTCACATAATCCCCATACTCAATTCTCTTGACCCTAGGGGTAGGATTTCATTGCTTTCATCATCATCAATCATCATTACCATCATCATCACCATCACCAAGAGCAGTTGTCCTATGGGGAATTTTAAATGACCTGTCCCTTCGATAACCCTGTATGCGAGATAGCAAAAGAGACATAGATGTATAGAACAGTCCTTTGGACTCTGTGGGAGAGGGAGAGAGTGGGATGGTTTGGGAGAATGGCATTGAAACATGTATATTATATGTGAAACGGATTGTCAGTCCAGGTTTGATGTATGATACAGGGTGCTTGGGGCTGGTGCACTGCAATGACCCAGAGGGATGGGATGGGGTGGGAAGTGGGAGGGGGGTTCAGGATGGGGAACACATGTACACCTGTGGTGGATTCATGTCAGTGTATGACAAAACCAATACAAGTTGTACAGTAATAAGCCTCCAAAAAAAAAAATAATAAATAAAGTGAAAAAAAAAAATGACCTGTCCTTAATTCCTGGTAGCCTATCACCTACATAAGAGGTCACTGTGTATATGCAGTGTTTGTCAATTTTATTTTTCAGGAGCCTTTTCAGACATTTTTTTGCCTAATCACCTCTAACCTGACTCCCCAGCAGAATGTGAAATTTTTAATATCCAGATGTAGTTGATCTGTTTGTGTACTGTGGCTGTGGTCCTTCGGAGGTTCACAGACCATTGTGGGTTTTGTTTTGTTTTTTGGTCTGCACCACACAGTTTGTGGGATTTTAGTTCCCTGACCAGGGATGGAACCCAGGCCCTCAGCAGTAAGAGTGCGAAGTCCTAACCACTGTCGGACTTCCAAGGAATTCCCTCACAAGCCATTGCAATATCTAGGAACTCTGACCCTCAAGAACCCATCTTTGATCCCTTGGGCATGGTGTCATCTGTTGAGAATGCATGGTATATTGTGATTAGGGCAAAAGCTGGAATCCCATTCCTCCTACATCTATCCCACGATCCACATTCAAAAATGTCATGATCAGATGCCAGGCCTCGATGGACCATCCATGGAACCACTCCAAGCATTGATATGGAGCCATGCTCAAGTCCCTACACTTGGAGGGACCTGTAGACCTCCAACCTCATCTCTCTCTGGGCGAAATCTCACTTCCTTCTCTATTACCTGAGATGTCCGTTCTCCCAACCAGGTAGCCTGCCAGGCTCCTCTATTGAAGGGATTATCCAAGCAAGAATACTGGAGTGGGTTGCCATGGCCTCCTCCAGGGGATCTTCCTGACCCAGGGATCAAACCTGCATCTCCTGTGTCTCTTGCATTGCAGGTGGATTCATTACTGGCTGAGCCACCAGGGAAGCCCAGTCATTTCCATAAGTTTTCACAAAGGACAGAAGAAACACTGGCTTCAAACAACTTCTGCTTCCTGCTCTGTTATAAATCTCCCACGCAGCAGGGGCAGGAGCCCAAGGCCTGGCTCCCTGCTGCAGTGAGGTAAGCACAAAGGAGAACAAAGATTAACCACCTTGGAAGTACATGTCCTGATACCTTTGCTAAAGCTCTGCCACCAGCAACCAAAGGTGCCCAGGCTGCCAGGTCCCAATCCTGGCTCTGGCAATTGGCATGGGGAGCAACTTCTTGTCCATTTTTCTCTGTCCTCAGGAGCACGTGCTTTGGAGTCACACACATCCACAAAGAGATGATAATGACACCTCACTAGTGGGGATGTTGGGATATGAAATCCAGTCAGTAACATGAAGAACCTAGATCTGGGCCCCTCTAAACAATCTGCTTCATAAATAGTAGTAGCTCTTTCCTTTGTTGATTAGAGAACTTATGTGGTCCTGACCTGCCCCTTCAGTTGGGGTCCCTTACCCAGATTGCAGGTCAGAATCACCTTGGGGATCTTTTTCTAAACCCTCATATTAATTTCCCTTGTTGGTGGAAATAGGGCTTCTGTATCAAAAGCCATTCAACTTATTCAGGCATAATGACATGGGCCTTAAGAAATACATATGCCCCTTTGGCATCAGTAGTGTATGGCATTGTCCATTTCCCCTTCATTCTACCAGCATCAGTCATTAGCAGCTTCTGTCTTTACTCCCATATAGGATCTCTTCATTTTCCCCAGACAAGTCCCAGTGTAAGAGTCACCTCAGAAGGTGTGTCCTTAAACATAATTATAGATTCACATGCTTCTTTGCTAGGGTTGCCAGATTTAGCAAGTAAACACACAGGATGCCCAGTTGTACTTGAACTTCAGATGAACAAAGAAATATTTCTTGCAAAAAATCTACACTAAAAATATTTGTTATTTTAAATTCAAATTTAAATGGTTTAAGTATAATCCAGTAATCCTACAAATGGAGTGATCAGAAGGAGAACCAAGATGCTCTTGTCAACAGCACCAGCTGAGTCCCCAGCAGAACCAATGCTCATCCATGTGAATGAGCTTTCTTGGATGTACTAGCCTAGTGGAGCCTCCAGCTAACAACAGCCGCAGGTGAGACTCCACATGGAGCAGAAAACCACCCACAGTATCCTGAGAGATTAAAATATGGCTATTGTTTTGGTGGTGTTTGTCAAACAGAAATGGATATCTGAACCATATGGTTTTGGTGATTTCTCTATTTCTACGGTTTGTAACCATTGGATAAGACAGGGAGTTGCTGATCTTTGAAGGTTTGGTAGGATTTTATAATTTTGGCTATAGTCTGTGTGGGTTTATATGTGGGGATAGGTTTTGAACATTTCCTCAATTCCTTTTTGGATTCCCAGGATAAATTTTCATGATATATGATTTTCATCATACTCTTGGGATTTCAGAAATTTTTTCCAATCCCCTTGCCCAGACAAGGCTTTGCTGCAAGTCATGTTTGTGAAGGGAAAAAGAGGGTATTGCTGCAAACTGCTCCCTGAGATGCATAGAAAGCCATATCCTCAGAAGATGGCTTTGTGAGTACAGTCAGAACAAGCAGTGTTTACCCATTTTGAGAAGAGTTTCTCAAAGAAGGTATCCTGAAACACTTTCTCCTGCTACAAGGATAGACTTGCAAGGAAGCCACTCTTCTTGAGTATGCAAAGGATGCCTTCACTAGAATGCAGACAGATATGCATTGCAGTCCTGGTCCTTTAGGACTGTCCTGGTACATCACTGCAGGGTGGATAAATCTGTGCAGTTCTGGGGTTCATGAATATGAAGCCCACTTGCCTTGTGTGAAATCTAAGGCACATTCTACACTATCAGCTTTATAAGGAACAAAGTTGATGTTTTTTCTTATTTTTCATATTTCCTAATTGGTTTAGAGTCAAGATGTGAAAGAGTGTATTTCCAGGGCCTCTTAAAAACTCAACCATTTTGGAGCAAAATCGTAGGAGTAGTTTGGGAGTCAGTGAGTCAGAAAAGAGGAGAAGAGCTGTGGATCTGTTTGTAGATTCACTCCTGAGGGCAGAGCAAACATGTGCTCTATAAGGGCAGCTTGCTTCAAGAGCTTTGATAGGAGAGGGCCTCCGCTGTGCAACTTGTTTGTTCATCCAACCTCACTAATCAGGGAAATGATTCTCTAGGTAGAGGAGTGAATGTATAGAGAGGTCACATGGGTTTGGTCTGGCCTGTTCCTCTATGGTGAAAGAAAATATCAGGAATGGAGGATTGCAGGCAGATTCTTGTACCGCCCTGTACTGTCTCTTTAAGAAAGTGAAATTGAGCTCAGTCTTTTCCGATTCTTTGCGACCCCATGGACTGTAGCCTGCCAGGTTCCTCTGTCCATGGGATTTCCCAGGCAAGAATACTGGAGTGGGTTGCCATTTCCTTCTCCGGGAGATCTTCCCAACCTAGGGATCGAACCCAGGTCTCTCGCATTGCGGGCCGACTCTTTACCGTCTGAGCCACCAGGGAATCCCCTACCGCCTCTTTAGTTCAGTTCAGTTAAGTCGCTCAGTCTTATCCGACTCTTTGTGATCCCATGGACCGCAGCACGCCAGGCCTCCCTGTCCAGCACCATCTCCCGGAACTTGCTCAAACTCATGTCCATCGAGTCGGTGATGCCATCCAACCATCTCATCCTCTGTCGTCGCCTTCTCCTCCCGCCTTCAATCTTTCCCAGCATCAGGGTCTTTTCAAATGAGTCAGTTCTTCGCATCAGTTGGACAAAGTATTGGAGTTTCAGCTTCAGCATCAGTCCTTCCAATGAACATTCAAGACTGATTTCCTTTAGGATGGACGGGTTGAATCTCCTTGCAGTCCAAGGGACTCTCAAGAGTCTTCTCCAACACCACAGCTCAAAAGCATCAATTCTTCGGCGCTGTATTTTTTATAGTCCAACTCTCACATCCATACATGACTACTGAAAAACCATAACTAGACAGACAACCGCAACAGTCTCTTTAAAGCAAACGCAATTTCTAACCACAAGCACATATTTTGTCCCTCCAAACTGGACAGATTTTTGCTAGTTGCCGGGGTCCTAGTCTAGTGGCTCTAATGAGTATATTTTCTCGGTTGCAGCCTGAAGAGCTGAGGTGTTTTACTTTAAGCTAAAGATAAGGGGGTGCAGGAGAGTGGGAGGGTATTGGTATTTAAGGTGGTGGAGGAGCTGCCTGGGCCTGGCGGTTACCATAGAAACGTGACGTCACAAGGCGACCTTGACGACTTTTTAATGGAGACAGAAGCGCCTGGCGAGGAGAGCAGGTTTCGCCTGCAGTTGTTTGGAAGTGAGTTGGGAGAGTGAGTTCCTGTGGTGGGCGCTGGACCGCCCCGGGGTATGGGGAAACAAAGGGATCCACACTCAAGTGGCCGCTTTCCCATTTTGGGTCTCGGTGCCCTGCTGTCTCGTAGGTAAAGCACTGGGGTCCCGCCCGGCCCCAGTGAGTGCTCCAGGGGTGTCCTGGAGCCATTTTCCTCCTAAATGCAGGAGCGCGGGAGGTGAGACAGGTAGCGACTCTCTCTGAGCCTCAGCTTTCCCCTCTGTAACATGGGGATAAGAATGTTTTCCCCACAGGACCGCTGAGAACGTTCAGTGATAGCACATGAGTAAGCCGATGGCCCTCTGGTTATTGTGGGATCATGGACGTCTTTATGAATTCTGGCCACTTTTTATTCCGTTTTCACTTAGTTGTTAAGGGATAGATGAGAAAAGGAGAAGAAAAAGTCCGTGGTGGGAAACTCGTTGTAACATCTGGTTTTTATGATCACTACCCAATGGTTTCAATGTCATTGTCATAACCCAGTGCCTAGCACGGTGCGGAGCACACAGTTACACCCGTAAACCATGGTGATTGTTGGATGTGTCTCTCCCTGTGCAGCCCTCATGCTGATCGCCTTGCTCATATCAGGTGTCTGAAGGAGACAGCTTCTGAAGATCAGTTTCCTAGTGGCTGATGAAACTACTGCAGGTTTAAGGGCAGTGGTCCTCAGGAGACCCCAACACTACACATCTTCAGTTGGATATGACGCCTGATTCAAATGAGTTCATATGTATAATAAAAGTATGTTGTGGGATATCTCTGTAAGGTTCACAAACTAGCCTAAAAGTAGCTACTTTGATCTCATGGGAAAGAGTTGGAAAGTGGGAATACATTCCATCAGCTGCTACATGCTTTTCAGTCACCCTTGAGGCCCATCTGAGAGAAGCCTTTTTTCCTTTTTTGTGCTTTAAAGCAATTGTTTGTCCAACTGGGAAGGCAGTTGGTCTTTAACATTCATTTGTAGTAAATAGAGTTAAATAAATAAATATACCTTATAAAAAATAATAATCAGTGATTCCCTTGTGTCTCTCATATCGGTATGCAAATATGCAGTAGTTAGGACTTTCTAATAATTTGACATTATAATGTAGATTGTTCTCTGCTGCAAATAGTTTTTTTTTCCCTTTTATAATGACGTTTTTTAAAAAAAACAGACAATTTCCAAGTGCTAGTTTAAAATGTCAGCCATAGAATTTATTACTTAAAAACAAGCATTTTTACTTTAGAGTTTGTCCTAACATAATAATACTCAGCCACATTCCCTGAAATAACCAATTCCTGTTAAATATAATTATGATTTCCCTGGGATGTAATATTTTTATTTCTGTACTTCAGAAAGAAATGAACATTTAGTTTACCCTAATATGTTGGGTATATTTTATTGCACATGATTATTTTGGTTATATGGAGCATGACCAATTTGATAAGATATAATGTGGATCTGTTAATACTACAAGAGCCTAATTGTAAGAATTTTTCACCTGATTTATTTAATTGCATCAGAATTATGAATATATAAATATATTTCAAATATTTTATTAAGGTATGGTCAACATGCAATATACTGTGCATATTTAAAGTATATGGTCTAAGTTTTGATATATGTATGCACCTGTGAATCTAATACTACAGTCAAGATAATAAACATATCTATCATCTCAAAAAGCTTCCTTGTGCTCTTAGGTAACTGGCCCACCAAGCTCTCCTCTGCCTCTATCTCTACTTCAACCTACCTCATTCATAGGCTTCCACTGACTTTTGTCACTATAGATGAGCTTTCCTTTCCTGTAATGTGGAACTATCCCATTATTTGGATATATAACAATTTGTTCTGTCCATTCACCTGTTAATGAATATTTGGGTTGTTTCCAATTTGGGGCTCTTGGAAATAAACCTTCTATGAACATTTGTATATAATTCTTTCCCAGGACATATATTTTCTCTTTCTATGTAAATACTTATAAGAGCAATGGCTGGGTCATATGGTTGTAAAATTAACTATGTAAGAAACTGCTAAACTTTTTTCCTGAGTAGTCAGAGCAGAGATATGAGAGTTCCACCCTCCACAACCTTGCCAGTATTTGGTATGGTCATTCTTTTTAATCTTGGATTGGACTTTCACAGACGGGTGTAGTGATTTCTCATAGTTTTCATTTATATTTTCCTAATGACTAATGATGATGAGCATCTTTTCATGAGCTTGTTTGACAGGTGTGTATCTTAGGTGAAGTATCTGTTCAAATATTTTGTCCACTTATTTATTAAAGTGTCTGTTTTCTACTGACCTCTGTGAGATTTTTAATTCTGAATAGCAGATCTGTGAATTATAAATATTTTCTCTCACTCAATCAATGGCTTGTCTTTTTATTCTCTCAACAGTGTTCTTAGAAGAATATAAGTTTTAATTTTGTGGAAAT
Source organism: Bos indicus x Bos taurus (assembly GCF_003369695.1). NCBI lineage: Eukaryota > Metazoa > Chordata > Mammalia > Artiodactyla > Bovidae > Bos > Bos indicus x Bos taurus. The sequence continues at coordinate 90,398,231 of NC_040105.1, read as the reverse complement.
TCAGTGCATCAATTTGTTCATTTATGGTTTTGAACTTGCTTTTGATGTCATATATAAGAAATCTTTACAAAACCTAAGGTCACAAGAATTTTCTACTGTAATTTTTCTAGAGTTTTAAAATAGTTTTAGCTTTTATGTTTATGTCATTCATTCTTTTTGAGTTAACTTTTGTATGTAGTGCATTATATGGATCAAAGTTCACACTCAGATGCTGAGTCATGTCCATGGCTTTGTGACCCCAATGGACCATAGCCTGCCAGGCTCCTCTGTTCATGAGATTTCCCAGGCAAGAATATGGGAGTGGGATACCAATTTCTCCTTCAGGGAATCTTCCCTACACAGGGATCTATCCTGCATCTCTTGCATCTCCTGCATTGGCAGATGGATTCTTCACCACTAGTGCCACCTGGGAAGCCCATCGATCACAGTTTATGGTGCATATGGCTATCTACTTGTCCCAGTACCATTTGTTGAAAAGACTCCTTTTTCTGCTAAATTGCCTTTGTAGCTTTTTTGAAAATCAGTTGCCCATATATATATGGGTCTATTTCTAGAATTTTAATTTTATTCCTTTGATATACATTCCTACCTTCATCCCAATACCACAGTGCCTTGATGACTATAGATTTATGAGTTTTGAAATAAGATAGTGCTTATCCTCCAGCCTTTTGTTTTCAAAGTTGCTTTTTGTAGACTAAGCCCTTTGCATTTCAATGACTTTTTAGAATAATCTTGTCAATTTCTTTTAAAAAAATGAACACTTTGATTTTTATTGGGGTTGCAAGGAATCTATAGATCAGTTTGGGAAGAATAGACATCTTCACAATACTGAGTCCTCTGACCCAGGAGGATGACATATCCCTTGATTTATTTTCAGTTCAGTTCAGTTCAGTTGCTCAGTCGTGTCTGACTCTTTGTGACCCCATGAATCGCAGCACGCCAGGCCTCCCTGTCCATCACCAACTCCCAGAGTCAACCCAAACCCATGTCCATCGAGTCATTGATGCCATCCAACCATCTCATTCTCTGTTGTCCCCTTCTCCTTCTGCCCCCAATCCCTCCCAGCCTCAGAGTCTTTTCCAATGAGTCAACTCTTCGCATGAGGTGGCCAAAGTACTGGAGTTTCAGCTTTAGCATCATGCCTTCCAAAGAAATCCCAGGGCTGATCTCCTTCAGAATGGACTGGTTGGATCTCCTTGCAGTCCAAGGGACTCTCAAGAGTCTTCTCCAACACCAGAGTTCAAAAGCATCAATTCTTCGGCTCTCAGCCTTCTTCACAGTCCAACTCTCACATCCATACGTGACCACAGGAAAAACCATAGCCTTGACTAGACGGACCTTTGTTGGCAAACTAATGTCTCTGCTTTTGAATATGCTGTCTAGGTTGGAATTTTCTCAGCAATGTTGTATAGTGTTCAGAGTTTAGGCCTTGCACATTTGTGGACATAGATGTACAATATAGGTTATCTTTATGTAGTTCATACTTTTTGATGATATTGTCATGGGAATGTTTTTTATTATAATTTCCAGGTATTATCTTTTCACTGAATGTGTCAGTAGCTGACTATTGCTGGGAAATCTTTTTGGTTGAAAGCACAGGTTACACAAGGGTGGAAAAGATACTTGAGTTTTAATACCTATATTAGAGTTCTCAAAGAGAACCAATGGGATGTATATATAGAGAGATTTATTTTAAGGAGACATTCGTTTGTGGAGTCTGATGGGGGAAGCCGACAGACAGGAAACTCAGGAAAGAGTTTTAGTTGAAGTCTGGAGGTAGTCTGCTGGTGAGTCATGAGGAGCTGATGTTGTAGATGAAGTCCAAAGGAGGGAATTCCCTCGCAGTCCAGGGTTAGGACTCTGCACTTTCACTGCTGAGGGCCTACATTCAATCCCTGGTCAGGGAACTAAAATCTCACAAGCCACGTGGCAGCATGGCCAAAAAGAAGAAGAAACAATCCAAAGGAACTTAATTGTGAACCCATGTGGGAAAGCAGTCTGTGGTTGCAGGTGGGAAGGGAGGACCAGTGTATTTTTGAGTAATTGCATTAACAGAGACACACCAGCTATGAGAGACCTCTGTATGGCAGATGTTAAGTTAATAGTACACTAATGTCAGATGTGTAGGTCAGGATCTTTCCAAGGGTGGTCCATAGACAACTTCATCAAAACCGTCCGGGGTGCCTGTCGAAACAGCCGATTTCTGGGCTCACCTTGGGTCTGCTGTATCTAAAATAGGGAGGTGGATTGGGAGGGTGTGTATGTGTTGAATAATTTCTCCTGTTGGCTGTGATATCATCCAAGTTGGAAAAGCACTGCTGTGGCTTTGCAAGAAGGTGGTTTTACAATTTTTAATCCTTTAATGTATAATTTTGGTGTCAACTTCTCCCTCCTACAACTCAAATTTAAATATCTGCATATGATCTTAGTAGGTTGAAAAGTTCCACAAAGGTCCACATAGTCAAAGCTGTGATTTTTCCAATAGTCATGTATGGATGTGAGAGTTGGACTATAAAGACGGCTGAGTGCTAAAGAATTGATGCTTTTGAACTGTGGTACTGGATAAGACTCTTGAGAGTCCCTTGGACAGCAAAGAGATCAAACCAGTCAATCCTAAAGGAAAGTAACCCTGAATATTTATTGGAAAGACTGATGCTGAAGTTGAAGCTCCAATACTCTGGCCACTTGATGCAAAAAGCTGATTCATTGGAAAAGACCCTGATGCTGGGAAAGACTGAGGTCAGGAGGAGAAAGAGGCAACAGAGGATGAAAATGGTTGGATGGCATCATCGACTCAATGGACATGAGTTTGAGCAAACTCTGGAGATAGTGAAGGACAAGGAAGCTGCAGTGCTTGGGGTCACAAAGAGTCGGACATGACGGAGCGACTGAACAACAACAAAAAGGTATAAAAGGGAACACTTCCTTCTTTTCAGTAATACTTATTCAGCATTTTATATGGGAGGGACTGCAGTAGTTTCCCAAGGCTGCCATGACAAAGTACCACAAGCTGGGTGGCTTAAACAATAGAAATGTATCATCTCACAGTTCTGGAGGCGAGAAGCCTGAAATCAATGTGTTAAAAGGGCCATGAGCCCTCTGAAACCCGTTGGGGAATCTGTCTGAGCTTCTTCCTAGCTTCTGGTGGCAGTCTTTGCATTTCTTGGCTTGGCGCTGTATAACTCCAACCTCTGCTTGCATCATCATATGCTGTTATCCCTGTTCTTCTGTCTTCATGTGGCTATCTTATAAGGACACCACTCACATTGTTTTGGGGACCACCCTACTCCAGTATGACCTCATCTTAACTAACTACATCTGCAGCAGCCATAGTTCCAAGTAAGGTTATGTTCAGGGGCACTGGGAATTAAGACTTCAAGATATCTTTTTGGGTTGACATTTCAACCCATCACATTCACTGAAACTAGTTTCTGGGGATGCAACGCAGTGAATAAGAAAGGACAGTATCCCTAGAGCTTTTACTCTAGTTTGAGAAACTGGCAATAAGCAGGGAAACAATAATCTGGACTAATTTTTATGGGAATAAATGCTTGCAACAAAATAAAATCCATTAGTAGAAAATTACAAGGACAGAGATTGTTGTAGACACAGTTGTCAGTGAAGCTCTTTCTTAGGATGTAATATTAGAGTTGAGTCCAAATGACAAGCTTTATTACAGACAAATGGAAACTTTTCATAAAAATATCAAAACTTGCATGTCCTTATGAAAATTCTACCATTTATTGAGCTGATATTGTGTGCCTCCTGCCATTCTAAGTATTTGCATGTATTAATTAATTCTCAAAGCAACAACCCATGAGGTAAAGACAGTTCTTCTTAAAGGAGGAAACTGAGGCCCAGAGAGGTTCTTTCATTCTCCCATAGTACAGACAGAGCAAGCTATCCCAAGGTTTTTGCAGTTGAATTTTTAAAATTATGTAATTCCTCACCATTTATCCTTGTAGAAACCAAAACACAAGGCAATATTTTTTTACTTTGAACTTCTTTCTTCTATGATCGGTTCTGTATAATTGCTGTTTTGCAGATGAGGCACTTGAGTGACTATGAGGTGAAGTAAAAGTGTTCAAATTCATACCATTTTACAAGTAGTAGAATGATGGTTTGGACGTGGTCCGTCTCCGGAGCCCACACTCCTCGCCCTTATACTTAGGAAGAAGAAAGAGACATTTGTTGAACTATGTCAGCCCCTGTTAGTTGTTGTTAGGTGAAAACTATGCTTTGGTAGGCATTTTTGCATATACAGAGTGTATTTATTTAACAAAAATGTGAAGATAATGATTGTAAAAAATAGAAGATAATATTCATCACAGTTTCTATGCATTAGACAATTTGGTATTTTCCATCTTTCTCCTTTTTGTTGTTCTTATAGATACGTGGTAGCAGCTCATGGGGGTTTTAAGCTTAATTTCTCTGAAATCTTGATCTCTTCATCCAAATGTCCTTTTTTAAATCTCCATTTATTTACTTAACAAACTGGATCTTTTCCTGTGGAGTCTGCATTCTGGATTACGCTGATTAGGTCTCTATTGTGCTGTTGGTTCTATTCTTCTGGCTCATCCTATTTCCTTTAAATTGGTAATTACTGTACATATAGAGGCTTGCTCAGATTCAGATTTGTGGAAAGAGTACCTGAGATGTGGTGGTGTACTTCCTATAGCCCTATATCAGGAGCCTCTTCATTTCTGTCCTTCCTCCTCTGTCCAGGCATTGTCTGATCCATCTATTATGACATTTCCCATCTGTCTTTTAACTCATGTTTTCTTAGCCTCTTAAGATGATGACCTCGATCTATATTTCATTAATGGTTGTAAATGGTAATATTTTAATTCTATAATTTCTTTTCCATTTATTAGCTGGAATTCTTCTATAAGACAAACTTTCTCTCATCAACTATGAGGTTACACTGATGTCTGACACAGAAGAGAGGAATTAATGCCTAATTCTTTTGCAGTATTTCTACTTTTCAAGATGGTGAGTTTTTTCTGTGGGATCCTCCAAAGGTGAAAATTGAGTTGTTTTTTTTTCTTTTAGAGTGTCATCATATGCTCTAGATGTTTATCATCATATGCTCTAGATGTTTATATACTTGGTGTTTTAATCCATTGCAGGTATTAACATTTTTGATGTTCAAATTGTTCTATTTTTGGACTGTGAGAGCCTTTTGGTTTGCTTCTGAGTCTTTAGGGTGGCTGTTGTCTCCTTGACATGTGTTCTAGTATGAGAGTTTGGTTCAGACTCATCTGCTACAATCTCCACTTAGTCCCAGAATCAGCCTTTTAGTTCCTTTTAGTGTGAAAAGTGTCTAATTCAATCTGAGCAAGTAGAGTTGCTCTTTACTAATGGGTTGGTCATTGTTTCTTGTCCTTTTTAGTACCTGGAGTCAGTAATTATGTACTGTATTTTTTTTAAACATTTTATTTTATTTTATTCTTTAACTTTACAATATTGTATTGGTTTTGCCATATATCAAAATGAATCCTCCACAGGTATACACGTGTTACCCATCCTGAACCCTCCTCACTCCTCCCTCCCTGTACCATCCCTCTGGGTCGTCCCAGTGCACCAGCCCCAAGCATCCAGTATTGTGCATTGAACCTGGACTGGTGACTCGTTTCATATATGATATTATACATGTTTCAATGCCATTCTCCCAAATCATCCCAGCCATGTATTGTATTTTTAATGAGAATATATATCATCTTCCATCCTGAGCTGCTGCTCTGTCATCTTATAGGTAATCACTTTTATGAATTTGAGTTTTAACTTTCAATTTTAAAAAATATAATCAATTACAATATATACATATTTATTTCTCCCCACATTGCAAGGTGGGTTCTTAACCACTGGACCACGAGAGAAGTCCATAACTCACAGTTAATAAAGAAATGTGATGTAGATTCAGGAGTAAGCAGGAAATGAAAACTACCTATATGTCCTTTCATTCTCTTTATACACATATGATGGAGAAGCAAATGGCAGTCCACTCCAGTTTTCTTGCCTGGAGCATTCCATGGACAAAGGAGCCAGTGGACTATAGTCCATGGGGTTGCAAAGAGTCAGACATGACTAAGCAACTATGACTCACATACTCACATACACACTACGAATTCTTTAAAGGGCATTGGGATCATACAACAGTTAATTTTTATAATCTTCTTTAAAGGAAACTTTTTGTTTCTATTTCTAAAAATTGTCTCTTCATTGGAAAAAATAACCCATGGAAAATGAGGAGAGATGCCTCTAAGTAGATGTGTGTGACTATATAGTGGGTCATCTAGGAAATGGCAAATTGATACCTGCCTCACAGATCTGTTGTGAGGAATAATGAACAAACCAATAGAAGATATCAGTTTTTCAATATTGTAAAAGTTCCACAAATATATGTATAGTTTCTCCTGTGTTCTCCCCCAAGAAAAGAGATGACTTGAATAAGATGAGCTCATAGAGATCATTTGGATTTGAAGGAGCAGAAAGGAAATGTTTATGTTATGAATGTTATGCCACGTATATTCTCTTTCAGAGCTTCTATAGCTTCTGAAATGGACACACCCATTTTCTCAGTTTCTGTGCTGCAGGAGGCACTAAGGGAATCGGCAGATACTATTTTTAGTCACTTTTTATCTGTCATGTTCAAAATCTTAGAGTTGCCAGGTCTCAGCTAGCTCTAAACAGTGTCTCAGTACCTCCTGAATATGAAACTTCTTCTCTTTGTCCAGGCCTAGTTTTCTGTCTTTCATTCACACTGTTGCTCAGCTAGGCCTGTACATCCAGAACCTAGGTAAAAGGTGACATGATTAGAGGTAGTCCTCCTGTGTTCAGACTAACACTCAGATCCCTCAGTTGGCTTGAGCATGTATCCCATTTTGAATTTTTTTGAAGTGCTGGGCTTTTGTATATTTTCCTTTTTTATTATTTTTAGTTGCATAAGGAAGGTACTTTTTTCTTTTCCTTTCCTTTTCTTCTCTTTTCCTTTTTTCTAGTGATGAGGTTGCAATTTTATTTTTAATATTTATTTATTTATTTGGCTGTGTTGGGTCTCAGATGTGGCATGTGGGATCTTTATTGTGACATGTGGGTTCTTCATTGCAGCTTCTCTCTAGTTGTGGCATGCAGGCTTAGTTGTCCCCATGGCATGTGGGATCTTAGTTTCCTGACCACGGATTAGACCCACGTCTTCTGCATTGGAAGGTGGATTCTTAACCAGTGGGTCATCAGGGACATCCCAGGAAGGTACTTTAAAGTTTATTTCATTCTCACATGTTGATTGTGCCTGGGGACTTTGATTGAAACTGTGACTAAACTTTCCCCCTGAATCCTGCTGTTTAAGCATCCTCCCCTCGGGTTGCTGTGCAGCTGGGCAATCTCATGCAGACCCTCATGTTTTCCTTTCCCTTGGAGCTCACTCCTTGGCTAACTGGTGGTTAAAAACATGGCTTGCTCTTAGCTCAAGGGGCTTTAACTGTGAGAGTACAGAAGGAAGCATCTTGTGAAGCTGCTTTCATCTCAAAACCTTTACTAAAATCCTGGGAAGTGTAGATGTCATCGGACTGCTGAATGTAAGCTTTGTTGGAGAGACATGATTGCCATTCCTTTAGGCATGTCTAATTCTCTTGACATTGCCCAACTGGGAATGTCATGTGGTAGATTCAAAAATTAGTTCTGAGATCACCTGTTACCTAATTCCTATGGCTTAGGGAATCCCCATTTTGACACTGACCCACTTTCCTATGGGAAGGGCTAGGGATATTTATTCTCACTATATTTTGCACTTCCAAAACCAAGCACTTTTGTTGTAGATAAAACTGGGTAGACAATGCACAAAGGGAAAGAAAGTCATTACAATTCTTAAAGGTCTATTTCTTATGGATAAGAACTGTCTACATTTGACTACATTTTTTTTCAGAAATTGTACTATGCCAGTATAATTATGCATTTTTAAGAATAGCAAGGAGAAGGCAATGGCACCCCACTCTAGTACTCTTGCCTGGAAAATCCCATGGACCGAGGAGCCTGGTAGGCTGCAGTCCATGAGGTCGCTAGGAGTCCGACACGACTGAGCGACTTCACTTTCACTTTTTACTTTCATGCATTGGAGAAGGAAATGGCAACTCACTCCAGTGTTCTTGCCTGGAGAATCCCAGGGACGGGGGAGCCTGGTGGGCTGCTGTCTATGGTGTCTCACAGAGTCAGACACGACTGAAGCGACTTAGCAGCAGTAGCAGCAGCAAGAATAGCAATGATGTAAAATTCTTCTTATGGTTTTATAAGCTACTTTTTAATGATAAACACCCTAGATCAATTCAAGCCAATCAGTATAAGCTCACAGAATAATAAAAATGATCCTGTAATTTCTAATGATCCATTTTAGTATAATAATGATAAGAATCATTCATATTTATTCCTGACCTCTTCACTACCTAACACTGTTGTGCATGTTCAAACTACACTTAGTCTTTTCCTCCTCACCACAGCCTAGGAGGAGGAATTATACTGTTGCCTGACTTTATGTTTTTTCTTTTTTTTGGCTGTACCATGGGGCATACGGGATCCTTAGTTCCCAGACCAGGGATGAAACCTGCAAAATATGGAGTCTTAACCACTGGACCACTAGGGAAGCCCATGTTGCTGGACTTTAACCATCAGGGAAGTGAGGCACAGTGAGGGCAGGGCTAGCCAGTCACAAAACTAAGATGTGAACGGATTCTGTGTGCTCTCTGAGCCCCACATGTAACCAGTACACACTACTGCTTCTCACCTGATAAGACCCTCACCCTCACTGTTCATCAGGGCACAGCAAAACTAATCAAACTAAGGTATAACACTTTTTCCCCACCTAAATAGGTAGGAATTTAAAATATTGATAGTAAGTAGTATGGTTTGGAATTTGGGGAATTGTGTCCTGTTATCCTGTGGCATGGGCTCCCCAACATCTTATTCTCCCTTCCTGTGCCTCAGGGATGGTCCTGTTCTAAATTTATGGCTCTCTTGTAGGCAGAGCAGAGATTGCTTGTGTTTCTCAGTGATTTTATTATTTTCTGTATTTACAAGAGTAACACAGGTTTATAGGTTAAAAAATAGAACATATAAATGGAAATAATGGAGAAGGAAATGGCAACCCACTCCAGTGTTCTTGCCTGGAGAATACCAGGGACAGGGGAGCCTGGTGGGCTGCCATCTATGGGGTCGCACAGAGTCAGACACGACTGCAGTGACTTAGCAGCAGCAGCAAACGGAAATAAAATAAAAATACCCTAAATATAGCACTCAAAGATAATCCTTGCTAATGTTTTTATCTGGGTTATATGGTCCCCAAAGCTTTCAAATATGTGTATTCATGCATGTACAGATGTATTCATATGCTCTGTACAAAAGGTAAGACCTCATTTTAGATTTTTAATCTGCTTAAATCACTGTATTGGGTTGAATTATATTCCCCAACAAGATATGTCCAAGCCTTTACCCATACCTGTGAATGCAACCATATTTAGAAGTATGGTCTGAGCATGTGCAATTGAGATGTGTTCATACTGAATTTAGGGTGGTCCCTAAAACCAATGACTGGTGTCCTTATAAGAAAAAGGACAAGGTGATTTCACACACACAAGGAAGAAGGCCATGTAAAGAAAGATGGAGGTGAAGACTGGAGTCTGATGCTCTAGTATGGCCCTGTCAACACCCTACTTTTGGACTCTGGTTTCCAGAAGTGAGAGAGGAAAAAAGTTATGTTGTTTTAAGCCATGAATTTCATGTTTTTTTTTTTTTTTAATTGCCAGTTCAGAAAAGTATAAAAGTTAATGTGCAGGAGCCATGTCATCTCAGGTTTAACCATTGAGTTTCCCCATATTTTCCTCTTATTTCCACTTCAGAGTTAGTGAGTAAGTGCTAATGGAATAGTATGGGTTTCAGGCTCAGTATATATTTACTGATTAGTGTATGAATGAGTGATACAAAGAAATGGTAGTACTAGGAAACTAACACACTCAGTAAAAACATCTCTCAAATGTCACTGAATATGAATAAAAATCAGTGTAAACCCTATTTTTCACAACTTCCAGGATACTAGTATCAATAAAGATAGAGAAAACAAAATACAACATTGGCTAAAATTGTATCTGTGCCAAGTCCTTGTTATGTATCATATGCCATGCATCATATTCATGTATCAGTTCTTCAGTGCTCACAGCACCTCTATGAGGTAGATACAATTGCTTAGACTCATGTTACAGATTAAAAAACTGTGGGACAGAAAAATAAGGATTTGGCCCAGGACTTCACAGTTAGGCAGCAGGTCAGCTTGGGTTTGAACCCAGCACCTCCTGCTCCAGAGCCTGGGAAACTGTTGAAGATTTGATATTAAGCAATAGGAGCAATGTGTACAAACATGAATATTTTATATGGTTATTAAAAGAATTTTCAGGATGTTAACATATTTATATAAAATATCTGAACCTGGAGACAAAAAGGAGACTTGTGACCTTGGTGAGAGTGCATTCATTGCAATTATGGGGACAGAAACTACAGTGTGGTAAGGTAAGGGGTAGGTAGGAAGAGAAACATATTAAAAACCGAATGCAGAAATGCTTTCTGGAGCTTTGACGTTGAAGGGTGGGGGAGAAAGGAGAAAAGAGAGAGAAAGAAGGCCTGTGATTGTATGGGGATGAGAGGTACAAACAGATTTAAAAAAAATATTTTTTCACTTCTTAAAAGTATGAAGTTAATTTGCTAGGGCCATGCCACCTCAGAGTAACCACTGACTTTTCTCATATTTTCTTCTTATTTCCTCTTTAGAGTTAATGTTTTGTTCAGTTCAGATCAGTCATTTAGTCCTATCTGACTCTTTGCGACCCCATGGACTACATAGCACGCCAGGCTTCCATGTTCATCACCAGCTCCCGGAACATGCTCAAACTCATGTCCATCGAGTCGGTGATGTCATCCAACCATCTCATCCTCTGTTGTCCCCTTCTCCTCCTGCCTTCAATCTTTCCCAGCATCAGAGTCTTTTCAAATGAGTCACTTCTTTGCATCAGGTGGCCAAGGTATTGGAGCTTCAGTATCAGTCCTTCCAATGAATATTCAGGACTGATTTCCTTTAGGGTTGACTGGTTGGATCTCCTTGCAGTCCAAGGGACTCTCAAGAGTCTTCTCCAACACCACAGTTCAAAATCATCAATTCTTTGGTGCTCAGCTTTCTTTATAGTCCAACTGTCATATCCATACAAGACTACTGGGAAAACCATAGCTTTGACTACATGGACATTTGTCAGCAAAGTAATGTCTCTGTCTAGTTTGGTCATAGATTTTCTTCCAAGGAGCATGTGTCTTTTGATTTCATGGCTGCAGTTACCATCTGCAGTGATTTTGGAGCCCAAGGAAATAGTCTGTCACTGTTTCCATTGTTTACCCATCTATTTGCCATGAGGTGATGGGACAAGATGCCATGATCTTCATTTTTTGTGTTAAGCCAGCTTTTTCACTCTCTTCTTTCACTTTCATCAAGAGGCTCTTCAGTTCCTCTTCACTTTCTGCCATAAGGGTGGTGTCATCTGAATCTCTGAGGTTATTAATATTTCTCCCACCAATCTTGATTCCAGCTTGTGCTTCATTCAGCCTGGCATTTCACATAATTTGCATTCTGCATGTAAGTTAAATAAGCAGGGTGACAATATACAACCTTGACGTTCTCCTTTCCCGATTTGGAACCAGTCTGTTGTTCCATGTCCAGTTCTAACAACGGTGCTTCTTGACTCGCATACAGATTTCTCAGGAGGCAGGTAAGGTGGTCTGGTATTCCCATCTCCTTCAGAATTTTCCGCAGTTTATTGTGATCCACACAGTTAAAGACTTTGGCATAGTGAGTAAAGCAGAAGTTGATGTTTTTCTGGAACTCTCTTGCTTTTTCTATGATCCAACGGATGTTAGCAATCTGATCTCTGGTTCCTCTGCCTTTTCTAATTCCAACTTGAACATCTGGAAGTTCACAGTTCATGTACTGTTGAAGCCTGGCTTGGAGAATTTTGAGCATTATTTGCTAGTATGTGAGATGAGTGCAATCGTGCGGTAGTTTGAACATTCTTTGGCATTGCCTTTCTTTCGGATTGCAATGAAAACTGACCCTTTCCAGTTCTGTAGCCACTGCTATGTCTTCCCAATTTGTTGGCATATTGAGTGCAACACTTTAACAGCATCATCTTTTAGGATACGAAATAGCTCAACTGAAATTCTATCACCTCCACTAGCTTTGTTTGTAGTGATGCTTCCTAAGGCCCACTTGACTTCACATTCCAGGATGTCTGGCTCTAGGTGAGTGATTACACCATCGTGATTATCTGGGTCATGAAGATCTTTTTTGTACAGTCCTTCTGTGTATTCTTGCCACCTCTTCTTAATATCTTCTGCTTCTGTTAGGTCCATACCATTTCTGTCCTTTATTGTGTCCATCTTTGCATGAAATGTTCCCTTGGTATCTCTAATTTTCTTGAAGAGATTCCTAGTCTTTCCCATTCTATTGTTTTCCTCTATTTCTTTGCATTGATCACTGAGGAAGGCTTTCTTATCTCTACTTGGTATTCTTTGGAACTCTGCATTCAAATGGATATATCTTTCCTTTTCTCCTTTGCCTTTCATTTCTCTTCTTTTCTCAGCTATTAGTAAGGCCTCCTCAGACAATGATTTTGCCTTTTTGCATTTCTTATTCTTGGGGATGGTCTTGATCACTGCCTCCTGTACAATGTCACGAACCTCCATCCATAATTCTTCAGGCACTCTATCTATCAGATCTAGTCCCTTAAATCGATTTTTCACTTCCACTGCTTTATTGACTATGCCAAAGCCTTTGTTTGTGTGGATCACAACCAACTGTGGAAAATTCTTAAAGAGATGAGAATACCAGACCACCTTACCTGCCTCCTGAGAAATCTGTATGCAGGTCAAGAAGCACCAGTTAGAACTGGACATGGAACAACAGACTGGTTCCAAATGGGGACAGGAGTACGTCAAGGCTATATATTGTTACCCTGCTTAATTAACTTATGTGCAGAGTACATCATGAGAAACGCTGGGCTGGAAGAAACACAAGCTGGAATCAAGATTGCCAGGAGTTATGTCAATAACCTCAGATATGCAGATGACACCACACTTATGTCAGAAAGCCAAGAACTAAAGAGCCTTTTGATGAAAGTGAAAGAGAGTGAAAAAGTTGGTTTAAAACTCAACATTCAAAAAACTAAGATCATGGCATATGGTCCCATCATTTCATGGCAAATAGATTGGGAAACAGTGGAAACAGTGCCAGATTTAATTTTTGGGGGCTCCAAAATCACTGAAGATGGTGACTGCAGCCATGAATTTAAAAGATGTTTGCTCCTTGGAAGAAAAGTTATGAGCAACCTAGACAGCATATTAAAAAGCAGAGATATTACTTTGCTGACAAAGGTCCATCTAGTCAAAGCTATGGTTTTCCAGTAGTCATGTATGAATGTGAGAGTTGGACTATAAAGAAAGCTGAGTGCTGAAGAATTGATGCTTTTGAATTGTGGTTTTGGAGAAGACTCTTGAGAATCCCTTGGACAGCAAAGAGATCCAACCAGTCAATCCTAAAGGAAATCATTCCTGAATATTCATTGGAAGGACTGAACCTGAAGCTGAAACTCCAATACTTTAGCCCCCTCATGTGAAGAACTGACTCATTTGAAAAGCCCCTAATGCTGGTAAAGATTGAAGGCAGGAGGAGAAGGGGACAACAGAGGATGAGATGGTTTGATGGCATCATCGACTCAATGGACATGAGTTTGAGTAAACTCTGGGAGTTTTTGATGGACAGGGAGGCCTGGTGTGCTGTAGTCCGTGGAGTCGAAGAGAGTCCGACATGACTGACTGACTGAACTGACTGAACTGTATAATTGTAAGGGATTTGATTTAGGCCATACCTGAATGGTCTAGTGGTTTTCTCTATTTCAATTTAAGTCTGAATTTAGAAAGGTGTTAGAAAGTATGTAAGAAAGTATTCTAGTTTAGAACCTTTTGAAATGTTAGATAGTGGTCTAATTTCAGTCTTTTACACATGGTTGACCAGTTTTCCCAGCACCACTTATTAAAGAGATTGTCTTTTATCCACTGTATATTTGCACCTCATTTGTCAAATCTTAGGTGTCCATAGGTGCATGGGTTTATCTCTGAGCTTTCTATAGTGTTCCATCGATCTATATTTCTGTCTTTGTGCCAGTACCATACTGTCTTGATGACTGTAGCTTTGTAGTATTGTCTGAAGTCAGAAAGGCTGATTACTCTAGTTGGATTCTTCTTTCTCAGGAATCCTTTGGCTATTCAAGTTTTCTTATGTTTCCATACTAATTGTGAAATTATTTGTTCTAGTTCTGTGAAGAATACCATTGGTAGCTTGATAGGGATTGCATTCCATCTGTAGATTGCTTTGGGTAATACACTCATTTTAACTTTAGTGATTTTTTTCAATCCATGAATATGGTATATTTTTACATCTATTTATGTCATCTTTGATTTTTTTCATCAGTGTTTTATGTTTTTCTACATATAGGTCTTTTGTTTTTTTAGGTAAATTTATTCCAAAGTTTTTTATTCTTTTCATTGCAATGGTGAATGGGTTTCCTTAATTTCTCTTTCTGTTTTTCATTGTTAGTGTATAGAAATGCAAAGGATTTCTGTGTATTAAATTTATATCCTTCAAATTTACTGTATTCATTGATTAGCTCTAGTAATTTTCTGGTGGTATCTTTAGGGTTTTCTGTGTAGAAGATCATGTCATATGAAAGCAGTGAGAATTTTACTTCTTTTCCAATCTGGACTCCTTTTATTTCTTTTTCTTCTCTGACTGCTGTGGCTAGGGCTTCCAAAACTATGTTGAATAGTAGTGGTGAGAGTTGGCACCCTTGTCTCTTCCTGATTTTAGAGAAAATGCTTTCAATTTTTTGCCATTGAGAATAATATTTGCTGTGGGTTGTCATATATGGCTTTTATTATGTTGGAGTATGTTCTTTCTGTGCCAGCTTTCTGGAGAGTATTTTTCAATTTATTAATATGGTGTAGCACATTGATTGATTTGTGAATAGGGAAGAATCTTTGCATCCCTGGGATAAAGCCCACTTGGTCATGATGTATGATCTTTGTAATATGTTGTTGGATTCTGTTTGCTAGAATTTTGTTGAGGATTTTTGCATCTGTATTCATCACTGATATTGCCCAGTAGGTTTTTTTTGTTTTTGTTTTTGTTTTGTGGCACATTTGTCTGGTTGTGGTATTAGGGTGATGATGGCCTCATAGAATGAGTTTGGGAGTTTACCTTCCCCTGCAATTTTCTGGAAGAGTTTGATTAGGATAGGTGTTAGCTCTTCTCTAAAGTTTTGGTAGAATTCAGCTATGAAGCCATCTGGCCCTGGGCTTTTTTTTGTTGGAAGATTTTTGATTTCCGTGCTTGTGATGGGTCTGTTAAGATTTTCTATTTCTTCCTGGTTCACTTTTTAAAGGGTACTCTTTTCTAAGAATTTGTCCATTTCTTCCAAGTTGTCCATTTTATTGGCATATAATTACTCATAGTATTCTCTTAAGATCTTTTGTTTTTCTGGGTTTTCTGTTGTGATTTCTCCATTTTGATTTCTAATTTTCTCGATTTGCTTCTTCTCCCTTTTTTCTTGATGAGTCTGGCTAATGGTTTGTCTATTTTATTTATCTTCTCAAAGAACCAGCTTTTAGTTTTGTTGATCTTTGCTCTAGTCTCTTTCATTTCTTTTTCACTCATTTCTGCTCTGATTTTTATGATTTCTTTCCTTCTACTAACCTTGGGGTTCTTCTACGTTTCTTTTTCTCATTGCTTTAGGTGTAAATTTAGCTTGTTCATTTGATGTTTCTCTTGTTTCTTGAGGTAGGCTTGTATAGTTATGAGCCTCCCTCTTAGCACTGCTTTTACTGAATCCCATAAGTTTTGGGTTGTCGTGTTTTCCTTTTCACTTGTTTCAATACATATTTTGATTTCCTGTTTGGTTTCTTCCGTGATCTATTGGTTATTCAGGAGGGTGTTGTTTACCCTCCATATATTTGTATTTTTTATAGTGTTTTTCCTGTAGTTGACATCTAATGTTACCTCATTGTTATCAGAAAAGATGCTTGAAATGATTTCAAGTTTTAAAAATTTGCCAAAGATAGATTTACGGCCCAGGGTGTGATCTTTCCTGGAGAATGTTCCATGTACACTTAAGAAAATCGTGAAATTCATTGTTTGGGGGCAAAATGCCCTGTAGATATCAGTTAGGTCTCACTGGTCTATTGTATCATTTAAAGCTTGTGTTACCTTGCTAATTTTCTGGCCAGTTGATCTATCCATCAGTGTGAGTGGGGTATTAAAGTCCCCCAGTATCATTGTGTTACTATTAATTTTCCCTTTCATACTTGTGAGCATTTGACTGACATATTAAGGTGCTCCTGTGTTGGTTGCATATATATTTATAATTGTTATATCTTCTTCAATTGATCCTTTGGTCATTATGTAGTATCCTTTGTCTCTTATCACGGTCTTCATTTTAAAGTCTGTTTTACCTGATATGAGTATTGCTACTTCTGCTTTCTTTTGGTCTCCATTTGCATGAAATATCTTTTTCCAGCCCTAGGTTTGAGGTGGGTCTCTTGTAGGCCGCATATATAGGGGTCTTGTTTTTGTATCCATTTGGTCAGTCTTTGTCTTTTGGTTGGGGCATTCAACCCATTTACATTTAAGGTAATTATTGATAAGTATGATCCCATTACCACTTACTTTATTGTTTTGAGTTCATTTTTATAAACCTTTTCTGTGTTTCCTGTCTAGAGAAGATCTTTTAGCATTTATTGAAGAGCTGGTTTGGTGGTGCTGAATTCTCTCAGCTTTTGCTTGTCTGTAAAGTTTTTGATTTCTCCTTCGTGTTTGAATGGGATAGTTGCTGGGTAGAGGAATCTTGGTTGTAGACTTTTCTCTTCCATCACTTTAGGTATGTCCTGCCATTCCCTTCTGGCCTGAAGAGTTTCTATTGAAAGATTAGCTGTTATCCTTATGGGGATCCCCTTGTGTGTTATTTGTTGCTTTTCCCTTACTGGTTTTAATGTTTTCTGTTTGTGTTTGATCTTTGTTAGTTTGATTAGTATGTGTCTTGGGGTGTTTCACCTTGGATTTATCCTGTTTGGGACTCTCTGGATTTCTTGGACTTGGGTGGCTATTTGCTTCTCCATTTTAGGGAAGTTTTCAACTATTATCTCCTCAAATATTTTCTCATGCCCTTTCTTTTCATGTTCTTCTTATGGGACACCTATGATTTGAATGTTGGGGCATTTAATGTTGTCCCAGAGTTCTCTGAGGTTGTCCTCATGTCTTTTATTTTTTTTTCTTTTTTCCTCTCTGCTTCACTTATTTCTACCATTGTATCTTCCACCTCACTTATCCTCTCTTCTGCCTCAGTTATTCTACTGTTGGTTTCCTCCAGAGTACTTTAAATCTCAGTTATTGCATTGTTTATTATTGATTGACTCTTCTTTTTTCTTTCTAGGTCCTTATTAAATATTTCTTCTATCTTCTCAACCCTTGTCTCTAGTCTATTTTTCCACAACTTCATTTTGTTTTCAAGATTTTGTATCATCTTTACTGTCATTCTGAATTCTTTTTCAGGTAGACTCCCTATCTCCTCCTCTTCAGTTTGGTTTGGTGGTTTTTTTTTTATCATGTTCCTTCACCTAATGAATATTTCTCTGCCTTTTCATTTTGTTTAAATTGATGTGTTTGGGGTGCCCTTTCTGCAGGCTGGAAGTTCGTGGTCCTCTTAATTGTGGAGACTGCTATCTGTGGGTGGGGTTGGACCAGTGGCTTGTTCCTGATTGCAGGAACTTGTGTTCTGTGTTCTGGTGGGTGGAGCTGGATCTTTTCTCTCTGGAGTGCAATGAAGTGTCCAGGAGTGAGTTTTGGGGTTTCTATGTGCTGGGCATAGCTTTGGGCAGCCCATTGTTTAATGTTCAGTATTGTGTTCCTATTTTGCTGGAGGATTAGTGTGGTGTATCTTGCAATGGAACTTGTTTGCTCTTGAGTAGAACTTAGTTTCAGTGTAGATATGGAGACTTCTGGGTGAGCTCTTGTCTTTACTTTCACAACCAGACACATCCACAACTCTGCATTATTTCCACTTTGTCTAACGCTCTTCTTTCCTTCTGGAGCTCTCTCTCTGCTCTTCTCCAGTAGCATATTGGACACCTGCCGACCTGGGGAGTTCATCTTTATTTTCTTAGGTCTTAGATCTACATTTCATGATTTATGGCATGCTTTACTTTTATTTTTAATATATTTAAATATGTTTAAATATAAATTAATATTTAAGTACACTACACTTTGAGTTGTTTCTTCTATAAGTTGTGAGGTATGTGTTGCTGCTGCTAAGTCTCTTCAGTCGTGTCTGACTCCGTGCGACCCCATAGACGGCAGCCCACCAGGCTCCCCCGTTCCTGGGACTCTCCAGGCAAGAACACTGGGTGGGTTGCCATTTCCTTCTCCAATGCATGAAAGTGAAAAGTGAAAGTGAAGCTGCTCAATCGTGTCGAACTCTTAGCGACCCCATGGACTGCAGCCCACCAAGCTCCTCCGTCCATGGGATTTTCCAGGCAAGAGTACTGGAGTGGGGTGCCACTGAGGTATGTGTTAGAGTCCATTTTTTTAGTTATGCATGTCCAGTTCTTTTGGTTTTATTTCTTCTTTTGCAATATACATTTCTTGGGATTTTCTTCACAGACAATAATGTCATCCACAAAGATGAAAGACATTTTTTTACATTACAATTTGTGTGTCTTTTATTTCTACTCTTTTTACTTTGCCTTCTTGTACCAAATAAGATTTCCATTATGAAAATGGAACTTATGAAAATGGGGAGTTCATCTTTCAGTGTCATATCTTTTTGCCTTTTCATAATGTTCATGGGGTTCTCAAGGCAAGAATACTGAAGTGGTTTGCCATTCCCTTCTCCAATGGACCACGTTTTGTCAGAACTCCCCACCATGACCCATCTGTCTTGGATGGCCCTCCACAGCATGGCTCATAGTTTCATTGAATTAGACAAGACTGTAATCCTTGTGATTAGTTTGGTTAGTTTTCTGTGACTGGTTTTCATTCTATCTGCCCTCTGATGGATGAGGATAAGAGGATTGTGGAAGCTTCCCGATGGGAGGACTGGCTGTGGGGAAAACTGGGTCTTGCTCTAGTGGGGGGGCCATGCTCAGTAAATCTTTAATCCAATTTTCTGTTGATGGGTGGGGCTGTGTTCCCTTCCTGTAGTTTGGCCTGAGGCCCAACTGTGGTAGGGGTAATTGGGATAATGATGATGTCCTTTCAAAAGGACTTATGCCAACACTTTGGCTCTCAGGACTATTGTAGTCAGTCTATTTATTAGGACTTCTTTAATTTCTCTCAGCAAGGTTCTGCAGATTCAGATTACAGGTCATACACATCTATGGACATAGGTGTGCTACATAGATTACCTCTATATATTCATACTTTATATATGAATATTGATGCTATTATTGATGACATTTTAAAAAATTGGAATAATAGTGCTTTACAATGTGTTAGTTTCTGCTGTAGAATGAAGTATATCAGCTATCCATATATCTCCTCCCTCTTGGATCTCCCCCACACACATCTGGGCCACCACAAATCACCAGGCTGAGCTCAGTGTGCTATATAGCAGGTTTGTACTAGCTATCTGTTTTACACATGGTAATGTGTATATGTCAATCCCAATCTCATGATTCATCCCACCCCTGTTTCCCCCTCCCCATATCCACATTTTCGTTCTCTATGCATGTCTGTTCATGCCCTGCAAATAGGTTTATTGGTACCATTTTTCTTGATTCTACATGTATACTTTAATATACCATATTTGTTTTTCTCTCTCTAACTTACTTGACTCTGTATGACAAACTGTAGTTCTATCTACATCTCTACAAATGATTCAACTTTGTTACTTTACATGGCTGAGTAATATTCCATTGTGTATATGTAGCACACCATCTTTATCCATTCATCCGTTGATGGATATTTAAATTGCTTCCATGAATGGCACTGTTTTTTTAATACAAATCCCAGATATATTTTCACTGAACCGTCAGTAACCAGATGTTGCTGGGAAATCTTTTGGGTTGAAAGCACCACAGAATAGAATAGAAAAGATTCTTGATGCTTAATATGTGTATTATTTAGGTTCCCAGAGAAACAGAAACAATAGGATGTATTTTGAGGAATTGACTAATGAGATTGAATAGGCTTGGTGAGTCCAAAGTCTAATGCAGGAGGCCAACAGGCTGGAGGCTCAGGAAAGAGTTACAGTTGGAGTCTGAAGGCAGCCTGCTAGCAAACCACAAAGAGCCTATGTTGTAGATGAAGTTCAAAGGCAGTCTCCTGGCAGAATTCCTTCTTGTTCAGAGAAGGTCAGCCTTTTGGTCTATCCATGCCTTCAACTGATTGGATGAAGCCCATCCACATTATGGAGGGCTAAGTGCTTTACCCAAATTCTACCTATTTAAATGTGATTCTCATTCAAAAACACTCACACAGAAACATCTAGAATAATGTTTGATCAAATATCTGGGCACTGTGATCCCGGCAAGTTGATACATAAATTTACCATCACAATATTCATTTGCCTAGATGCTCATGTCAGCTTTTAGATGTCATTGGCAATGTACCAAAACAAAGGGCAAAAATATCATAGAGATAATTCTACAGGTCACCTCCAGAAAATCATTCACTGAAATGAAATAGTTTTATAGCTTTAATGTTTGTGTGGTTAGGATTGAATTGTAGAGTTATCTTCATTATCCTCAAACAAATCTACCTGGATGAATTCCTGGGTTCTTGGGTGGTAAGAAAAAGTGGGAGAGAGCATTATGAATGTGGGTATCCATGTATGTAGGTGGGGATGTGTGTGTGTGTGTGTGTGTGTGTGTGTGTGTATTGGTGAAGTTGTGAGGAATATTTGTGTCAGGAATATTTGAGGTTAATTCCTGTGTGTTATGTCAGTCCTGCTCAGTTCCTAGCACATATTAGGAAGCATATCAAGATCGTTGCTATTTGTTTTATCACAGATTTCCTTGGTCAGCATGGTTACCATGGGGACTCAGTGACTGCTGTGGGATTTATTACAGACTGAAATCCATTTGTGACTCTTATCTGAATCTGTCATGACTATTTTAGTTGTTAAGTGCTGCTTTTGTAATTTTGTCATTTCTTCTAGATTTATTGATGTTAATTGACATTCAGATGTTGGGTTGAGCTTTCCCTTCTCCCCTATCATTTATTTATTCATATATTTCTTTTATTAGTATGACTCATAGATTCTTATTTTTTCAAAGGGTTACCATCTGACAGAATTATTTATTTTTATGATCAAACTGTCACAAAATTGGCCTGTCAGCCCTACAAAGTTGCCTCTCTATCCATTTTATGCCTTCCTAGGATTCTCTGAATATGTGCTTTGCTCTCTGAACGTGAGGATATGCCAGTCTGCAGAAAGGAAGTGATGATGTCCACTTCAAGGCATTACTTTGAGCATATGAAGAGGAAATGAAGATAACCAACATGGTGTGGCATTTAGTAACCTTTCAGCAATGTTAGTTCCCATTCCAACATTACCTCCTTGATTCTGTCAATGTGATACCTCATTTCCATAATAGCATGTCTACTGGAGAGAATACTTGGACATATAACATAAGCAGGGATAAGGGCACATGTCCATGATGTGAGAGCCTCAGTGTCACTGCTGTGTGTGGAGGGGGCTGTGTGATGGAGCTGGGGAAGAGGAAAAGCATCATTGCACAGCTTCCAGGGAAATGAGAGGGGGCAGGCAAGCAGATCCTGAGCCCCTTCCCTTGCTTTTCACGGGCTTTCCCTTCTTCTCATTTTCCTCTCTATTCCATGTGTTTATCTCCTTACTCTTCCTTACAGTGGAACATTAGAGAAGGTATGGACTCTGAGCCTCAGAAACAAGATCCAGTAGAGAAGAACCAAGTGTGATATTGAATCTACTAGGCATTTTTCTGGAGCAAAAGAAGAGAGGTGAATCACTCTTGCCTTTTCCTCCTGAGGGAGAAGCTGCGAGTTAAACTTGGCTAACTGTGTAGTTAAACCAGTGAACCTGGTTTCAGTTCAGGGGGCTTTATTTGGAGGGGACAGAAAGAAGCATGTTGTGAAACTTGCTTTCATCTCTTGACCTCACTAAAATTCTAGGAATTGGCAACACCATCTGAATGCTGACTGGAAGGCTTATTTGAGAGACAATCTTGCCCCTCCCTTAAGCCTCTGTCTTGTCCCTAAAGTTGCCCAGTTGGGACTGTCATGTGGTAGATTCGTGAACTACCTTGGACCATGCTGTTACCTCATTCCCTTGGCTTAGGGATGTTCCTCATTTTGCTGCTGAACAGTTTCCTTTGGGAAGGGCTAAAAATACTATTTTTTTCACTACCAAAAAACCAAGACACTTTTGTTATAAATAAAAAATGTGAAATATAGGAGAGGAAAAAAAAATTAGAGACTCTTACAGTGGATAAGCACTGTTATCATTTGAATACATTTTTAGAAATTTTGTTATTCAATTGGTGTTTTTTTTAATTTAAGTGTAGTTCATTTACAATATGTGAAGTAACTCAGAGAAAGACAAATATTATATCATATCGATTATACGTGGAGTTTTAAAAATAATATGGGAGAGAAGAGGGTAGGATAAATTGAGAAAGTAGCATAGACATATATATATATATATATATATATATATATATACTCTCAGGTGTAAGCCAGATAACTAGTGGGAAGCTCCTATATAACACAGAGAGCCCAGCCTGGTGCTCTGTGAGGACCTAGAAGGGTGAGATGGGTGGGAGGGAGGCTCAAGAGGGAGAGGATATATGTATAATTATAGCTGATTCACATTGTTGTACAGCAGAAACCAGCACAACATTGTAGAACAATTATCCTCCAAGTAAAAAATAAAATGAATACAAATGAAAACTATAAAATAATTTTTAATCTAAACATATTGTGAAGGTCAGTCTATGCCAATCAGTACAAATACACATAATAATAAAAATGGCAGTGGTAACATTAATAGTCAATTTGTATATCATAATAGTGATAAGAATACTTAATATTATTGCTGATTTCCCCTCTGCCTATGCTATTGTAAGTGCTAAACCTGTACTTGCTCATTTAGTCCTCACCACAGCCCACGAGGAGGAGCTACTGTTGCCCGAATTTAAACATCAAGGAAGTGAGACAGAGTGAGGGCAGGGCTCGCCAGTCACAAGACTAAGATGTGAACAGATTCTGGGTGGCTGCTGAGATCCACATCTAACCAGTGGACACTACTCCTTCTCATCTGATAAGACCTGCAAAGCATAATCAACCAAACTGATGTACAGTTGTTTTCCCCACTTCAATACACAGGAATTTAAAATAGTGATAGTGACCACTATAGTATGGAATTGGGTGGAATGTGTCCTAGAAGGGTTCCCCGATATCTCATCTCCCTTCCTGTGCCTCTAGGGCATTCCCATTCCAAAGGCTTTCCTATGTTTGGGCTAGGAACCCTCTTGCTCTGCTCCATTTTGTTTTGTTTTTATATAGGTACAAGAGCAATTGGTATTCATTTTAGGTAAAGACAGATGACATAGAAAAGAGGTGAAAAAAACATTACCCCAAAACATACTACCCAATTAAACTGTATTATCCTCTATATTATATTCCTCCAGAATTTTCTAATGCAGATATTAATCTTTTTAATAACCTAACAATCGATAGTTATTTAATTTTAATTGATTACTATTTATTTGCTGCACTGGGTCTTAGTTGCAATACACAGGATCTTTGATCTTCATTGCAGCATGTGGGACCTTTAGTTCTGGCATGGGAACTCTTAGTTGTGGCATGTACAATCTAGTTCCCTGCTGCTACTGCTGCTGCTAAGTCGCTTCAGTCGTGTCCGACTCTGTGTGATCCCATAGACGGCAGCCCAGTAGGCTCCCTTGTCCCTGGGATTCTCCAGGCAAGAACACTGGAGTGGGTTGCCATTTCCTTCTCCAATGCATGAAAGTGAAAAGTGAAAGTGAAGTCGCTCAGTCGTGTCCAACTCTAACAACCCCATGGACTGCAGCCTACCAGGCTCCTCCGTCCATGGGATTTTCCAGGCAAGAGTACTGGAGTGGGGTGACCAGGGGTGAAATCTGGGCACCCTGTATTGGCAACATGGAGTCTTAGCCACTGGGCAGCAGGGAATTCCCCATAGACATTTATATATTTGTGTGCTTAGTGTTAGTTGCTCAGTTGTGTCTGACTCTGAGATCCCATGGACAGTAGCCCACCAGGCTCCTCCATCTATGGAATTCTCCAGGCAAGAATACTGGAATGGGTTTCCATTTCCTTCTCCAGGGGATCTTCCTGACCCAGGGTTGAACCCAGTTCTCCTTCATTGCAGGCAGATTCTTTAGCAACTGAGCCACCAGGGGAGCCCCCATTTATGTGTATATTTGTATATTTATCTACAGTGGATAAGATCTCATCTACATGTACTTTGGGAACCTGCATACCTCATTGAAGTTGGTTAAGTGGGTCCCCCGAAAAGATGTGTCCAATCTTAACACCCTCATACAAGTTCAGTTCAGTTCAGTTCAGTCGCTCATTCTGTCCGACTCTTTGCAACCCCATGAATCGCAGCACGCCAGGCCTCCCTGTCCATCACCAACTCCTGGAGTTCACTCAGACTCATGTCCATCGAGTCAGTGATGCCATCCAGCCATCTCATCCTCTGGCATCCCCTTCTCCTCCTTCCCCCAATCCCTCCCAGCATCAGAGTCTTTTCCAATGAGTCAACTCTTCGCATGAGGTGGCCAAAGTACTGGAGTTTCAGCTTCAGCATCATTCCTTCCAAAGAAATCCCAGGGCTGATCTCCTTCAGAATGGACTGGTTAGATCTCCTTGCAGTCCAAGGGACTCTCAAGAGTCTTCTCCAACACCACAGTTCAAAAGCATCAATTCTTCGGCGCTCAGCCTTCTTCACAGTCCAACTCTCACATCCTTACATGACCACAGGAAAAACCATAGCCTTGACTAGACGGACCTTTGTTGGCAAAGTAATGTCTCTGCTTCTGAATATGCTATCTAGGTTGGTCATAACTTTCCTTCCAAGGAGTAAGCGTCTTTTAATTTCATGGCTGCAGTCATGATCTGCAGTGATTTTGGAGCCCCAAAAAATAAAGTCTGACACTGTTTCCACTGTTTCCCCATCTATTTCCCATGAAGTGATGGGACCAGATGCCATGATCTTCGTTTTCAGAATGTTGAGCTTTAAGCCAACCTTTTCACTCTCCTCTTTCATTTTCATCAAAAGGCTTTTTAGTTCCTCTTCACTTTCTGCCATAAGGGTGGTGTCATCTGCATATCTGAGGTTATTGATATTTCTCCTGGAAATCTTGATTTCAGCTTGTGTTTCTTCCAGTCCAGCGTTTCTCATACAAGTTAATGTTTCATCATACAAGTTAATGTGACCTTAATAAGAAATAGTCTTGAGAGATTTGATTCAGTTAAGGATTGAAAGTGAAAAGTGAAGTGGCTCAGTCGTGTTTGACTCTTTGCGACCCCATGGATTATAACCCACAGAATTTTCCAGGCAAGAGTACTGGAGTGGGTTGCCATTTCCTTCTCCAGGGGATCTTCCTGACCCAGGGGTCAAACTCAGGTCTCCTGCAGTGTAGGCAGAGGCGTTACCTCTGAGGCACCAGGGAAGCCCCAGTTAAGGATACTGAGGTGAAATCAACAAAGGCTAGTGTTCTTATAGGAGAAAGGAGGGGAGATTTCACACACAGGGAAGAAAGTCATGTGAAGAGATATTGAGAGGCAGAGATTGCAGTTGTGCTGCCACAAACCAAGGGGCTCCAGAAGCCACTGGACACTAGCAGCTGTAAGGATGGATGCTTCCCTAGAGCCTTTGGCAGGAACCTGGCCCTGCTGACACCTTGATCTCAGACTTCTGGTCTCTAGAACTATGAGAGCTTGTCTCTGAAGTTTCTGACATTTTAAGCCATGAAGCTCATAATAATTTGTTATGGTGACCCAGTCATGTCCGACTCTTGGCAATCCATAGACTGTATCCTCTGTCAATAGGATTTTCCAGGCAAGAATACTGGAGTGGATAACCATTCCCTTCTTCCAGGGGATTTTCCTGATGCAAGGATTGAAACCGAGTCTCCTGCATTGTAGGCAGATTCTTAACCAGTTGAGCCATCAGGGAAGCCCCCAGGTGGCCCTAGGAGACTGTTATGAATGAACCATCAGCCTATATCCTATTTTTTATGCCTGTGGGGATAGTATTGCCAATAAAGACATATAAGAAGGAAGAAATATGGCTAAAACTTACTAATGTGCTAAGTACTTTTTATGTATCATCTCCATCAGTCCTTATAGCACCCTATGAGGTAGATACTGTTGCTGTGCTCATCCCCATTTTATAGAGGAAACGCTGAGTGACAGGGACATAAAGACTTGGCCCAGCACTGCACAATTAGGGAGCAGGATGGCATCATATATAAAACTCCCACTGGCTATCTATTTTACATATGGATAATGTATATGTTTCAATGCTATTCTCTCTCTAAAAGGATTAGTTCTTTGAAAGATTACCAGTTAATATAAAAGAGCCATCTCATCTCAGAAGTTTGTCTCATGGTATAACAGAGATACTTGCTTCCTTCATAAAGATTTGTATATTGTCATAGAAAAAAAAATGAGAAATGACTTTTCACAGTGCCTTCTTTAGGACAAATGCTCAGACAGCCCCTACTTCTTTCTCCAACACTTAAAGGGCCCTGAAGTCTGACCATGTGCTGTACCCTTTGGGCAGGTTTCCTCATTCATCCACCGAGACAGCTCTGTGACAAAGGCACCATGAGTCCCAGTCACAGATGCCCAAGATCATGGTGACAGAGCCTGGGTCACCTCTGCAGGTTAAGTGTCAGGATGGGATGAGGTTCCATCCCTCACCCTCCTGAGGACACACAGCAGCCGCCCTTTCAGAAGATGGGCTTTCAGGGCTGTAAAAATGGTCACACACCCCTGCTGTTGTCCCACAGTACTCACTCACCTACCCCTCTGGGAGAGGAAGAGGACAGAGAAGATGAAATCCTGCCCCTTCTGCCAGCTGACCTCGGTGCCCGGGCCACATGCATTGGCTCATCCCTGAAGAGAGGGGTGGGGCTCGGGCAGAAGCTCAGGTATTGCCCTCAAGACAGGTGATCTGGACGGAGGGCAAGTGATATGTGCAGAAGTGTTTTAAGGAATTGTACTTTATATTTCATGTCGTTTAATCTTAGCAGCTATTCAAGTTACCCATTATTATGACCATTATTCAGAACAGAGTACTAACTGTGTGTGTGCGCGCTAAGTTGCTTCAGTCGTGTCTGATTATTTGCGACCCTATGAACTGTAGCCCACCAGGCTCCTCTTTCCATGGGATTCTCCATGCAAGAATAGTAGAGTGGGTTGCCATTTCTCTCCTCCAGGGGAATCTTTCCAAGACAGGGATGGAACCCACGTCTCCCTCATCTCCTGCATTGCAGGTGGATGCTTTATCACTGAGCCACCAGATAAGCAAAAACAAGAATACTGGAGTGGGCTGCTATGCCTTCCTCCAGGACTGACTTTAGGGGATTTCAGTTAATCAGGAACACAGCTTTGTTTTCTTCCTGATCAGTCACTAACTCTGAAATTTCAGGGGTATTTTTTCCATTTTGCCTTGAAGCCCATAGAGAAGTATAAATGGTTTTGTTAGCCTTTACGTACATAGTTATGGACATTTGGACAGCTTCCCAAATTTCCATTTTTCTTTCCTATTTCATGCAATGCTGCAGCAAATATCCTCTTACCAGCTTACTTTTGTACATGTGTAAAAATTTCCGTGCCATCTTCCCTGGGATGTGATTTCAGTAGTTTAATTCTCTCACAAGGTGTCAGAGCATTCTCATTTCTTACCCACCTCTAAACTTTTGTTCATAATATTTACATTTATTTCTGACTGTGTTCTGTTTCCTTGACCTATGCTGAAGTTGAGCTTCCCCAACCCCTCCCCACCATACACACAAGCCAGTTTTCAAATGTTTGTGAATTATATTTGTCAGATGATAGATAATGAAACGATATTTAGATGCTTTCCCTAGTATTCCTTAAATTATTAATGAATTAGAACATATTTTTATGATTATTGGCCAATTTAATTTCTTCATCTGTGAACTGTTAACACATTTTGTCCACTTTGGTATTTTGTCATAGGAGCTCTACATGCATTCACTGATCCATGGACTTGTGATTTCAATGCATTTTTATTGGGTGAATATTATTTGTCAGACACTCCAGTGAAAATCCACGTCCTAGAAGATCTCTCTTCTGAGATCTAGATGCTTATATTTATTGAGAGTGTCCACCTGGAGAAAGAAAAGTATTAGTACCCATCCATACATGCATGATTGTCAAGGAAGAAATACTCAGTTCAAAACACATCCTTAAGCCCTGAATCACCACAAAGTAAAAAGGATGCAGTGTTTTACATGAGGAGAGCACTACCTCAGGATTAGCATTTCTGTGATCTCTACAGTTATGGTAGGATATTATATATATATACATGCACACATATAATTCTTAGATATTATATAATATATCTGAGTGTGCCTTTTCTAATTTATAAAATGGAAACAATTGTTCTAAGGAGCAAAAGAACAAAATATGTCGAGTGTCATAACAGGATATTGTACATAGGACACTCAATAGATGTTAGTTCCCCTCCTACCCCATACCCATCTTTCCTTTATAGGAGCGTCCCTTGACATAATCCAAATAGCATTACTCTATGATGACAATTGGAAATATTAAGCAGAAGAGAAATGTTTAAGTTTCCATTATGTATTAACTTCTGTGTCCTATCTCTTCGCTGGCGTAACTTGTCAATTAGTTTAGGAAGAAGGAAACAATCACTGGACCAGCTCCATATGGTTTGAGAAAGAAACCACCAAAAGCATCACCCCACGTCACTTTATTGCGTATACTTTCCCTTTGCACTTTTTATCTTCTGTGTTAATTTCTCCAGAATAATATATGCAACATTATCCAGAAAGAGGAGGTTTGCAAAGGAACACTGCAATAGGATACTGGTTCCAGGTACATCATCCACCTTGGGGTAAGTCATTTCCCCTGTGCTGGCTGTTTTTCAGATAAGATCTGTGAGATAGATATAGAGGTAAATGAGATCCCATTTAGGAAAGAGCCTTTCCTTTTGAGACCTTAGTTGGGAAGGAAGAAGTGGTGATTTCCAAATAATTACGTTCCAAACTTCAGCTCTTATCACACTCTGTATCAGATGAACTCAATAAGTCCTCATCCTCTTTCATAATTGAATGACCACTTATGCATGGTCATAGGATGATTGGAACTTAACATTTGCAAAAAGCAGGGTGATTGACCTCAGAAAATGACAAAGAACTCAGCTTTCCTGAATGTGTACTATTTTTAATCTCATGTATTTTGCACAACCTTGCAGGCAGGTAGAGAATATGATTTCTACACCATTTTGTAGCTGGTGAAGTGATGATGTACAGAGATTAGGTAACCTGGCTGGGGATCATCCTACTACTAAGAAAAGCATAGACTAGTACCTTACATGTCCACACACAGACTGCATGAGGCTCAGCCACACATCAGGCCAAAATCAAGTAAATTTTGCTTTCCTGCTGACCTGTGTCACTTCTGTAATCTGTATCTTCATTTCTGATTCCAGGATGCCAGGTCTCCCCATATTTTTGCAAGTCAGTAAACCTGATTCGACCTCAATTTCCTACTTTGTAAAACCTGGGGAGTGTGAAAAGAACACAAGCAAAATTTTGGAGGTGATGAATACATTTAGGACTTTGGTTTGGTGATTATTATGAGTTTATGCATAGGTACAAATTCAAGAATATATATATATGTTAAACATGTGCAATTTTTTGGCATATCAATTATACCTTGGTAAAGCTAAAACAAACAAGGGACTATGTTTAAACTATTATAGGTATTTTTGAAAGCAGAGTCCCCAGACAACCTATATGCCATAAGGAACATGCACTCTCTAATAGAGGGCCAATTCTCCTGTTGAGGATTAGTAATTGAAGACGCAGTCCCCAAATACATACAGATAGGAAGTGCACAGACTCTTTAATGGACACTGACTGATTGAGGGCCCCACCAGCAGTATCAGAATGTGTAGGTTTCCCCTCATGCTCACCCACTGGAAATACTCCATAGTTTGTTGTTATACTTTCTGATGTGATGAATGGAAAATCTATTGCCATCATTTTTAACTGCATATCAAAGTTATTGAAAATAAATCTTTCCTCCTATATAAGACTCTGTCAGTCATAACTGTCATTTTTTTTTAAACTGCAAATGGGTCTAGTTACTTAGGAAGCCTAACAATAAGTGACAGTCACATAAGCCTGCAGGTTCTCCTAATGCTACTGCCTGCTTGTAAGCTCCATCTCTCTGTGCATGTGCGCGCGCGCGCGCGTGTGTGTGTGTGTGTGTGTACTCTGGGGGCTCCCAATGACAGTGTGTATCCTTGGAAAGAGATTGAGAATATCTCTGTGATGTGTGTTGAGTTCAGGATTAGAGAGGAGCTGGATCTGCTCATTCCCAAGTCTTTCTAAATGGCACACAGCTAGACCACAACGTGCTTCTGAGAAGACAGTAGTCCCTTTCCCCAGATGGAAGGCAAGCCTGTCTGCACTCACCTGCTCAGGTCAGGGATAGACCGCTCCAGGACGTAAAGTGTGGCCGTCTGACTAAATCTGCTGCTGAGCTCTGAAATTGAGGGCTCCCATCTTGCAGCCTCCACTCCAATATTCTTGCCTGGAGAATCCTGTGGACAGAGGAGCCTGGTGGGCTGCCGTCTATGGGGTCTCACAGAGTCGGACACGACTGAAGCGACTTAGCAGCAGCAGCA
This sequence comes from Bos indicus x Bos taurus, assembly GCF_003369695.1. Lineage (NCBI taxonomy): Eukaryota > Metazoa > Chordata > Mammalia > Artiodactyla > Bovidae > Bos > Bos indicus x Bos taurus. The sequence continues at coordinate 90,367,167 of NC_040105.1, read as the reverse complement.
TCTTATGCCTCAGTTGCAGAGTCCTGAGGAGCTATATCCTCTCAACCACCCACCACACAGGTTCAGTCATCTTCCTGAGGAGTTCCACACTCAAGGATAAAGATCCTTAAATTCTTATCACATCTTTGACACACTGTACATCCATCTATTCTTCCATTCATATATTTTACGGGCATTAGGAAGAAACTCTACATCACTCTTTGGGTAAGTCTTAGGTGTCTCCAGAATGGAAACAAGGCAGTAAGGCATGGGAAGCCTGGTGTGGTACCTTGAGATGTTACATCTAAGAAGAGATGGATCATTCTCATTAAGATTTCAACCTGCTCAAGTGTTCTATAAATGGTGATTTTTACAACGTCATTTACTGCTCTGAGCCTTTGTCCACATCTCTAGTTACTGTCCTCTTGATATATATTCTTCCCTTTGCACCAAAATTTTACAAAGAATTCTTGATACTCAACTCACACCTGCCCTCTGACTCAATCTTCATCCTTTATCTAACGGGTTGTGTTCTCCCACACTTTTAAATTTACCATGACAGTGTCAATATTCACCTCTTTGTCACATTTATAGATCATGAGTCAAATGTAGACAAACAGATATTTCTCCAGAAGGTATGTCTGTCCCCAGGACAGAATTCATTTCCTGTATATAGACAAAGATTATATTGTCATGCTATGAGTTACCAAAAAGCTCAGATTGTAAAATACCTTCCATAGAATCAGTCAGACAGTGTGAAGGCTGTGCCTTAGACAAGTGAAGTGAAGTCACTCAGTTGTGTCTGACTCTTTGCGACCCCATGGACTGTAGCCTACAAGGCTCTCTGTCCATGGAATTTTCCAGACAAGAACACTGGATTGGGTTGCCATTTCCTTCTCCAGGGGATTTTCCCAAACCAGGAATCGAACCCAGGTCTCCTGCATTGTAGGCAGATGCTTTTACCATCTGAGCGACCAGGGAAGTCTACACTTTCCCTTCTACATCCCATATTCTTGCTTCACTGAAAGGGATTTTGCAAATAAATTTAAGGCATGTTAGCAATTTTTTATGGTCATTTAAATAAACTCTGATGTACCTGTTTTCAGTTCTTTGTTAAAGATTTCCAAGTATGCAATGAAATCATCTAAAATTATGTCTCACACTTTGCCACAGTTAAATGTGTCACCTAAAGTATTGTCTGTTATACCACAATTAAGCAATATACTAGTTTTGAAATACCAGTGTAATGGTGGTGATAAGTCTTTGGCAGGTTCCTGGCTCTTAAGTCAAAATACTTACACTGCATTACAGAAATCACATTTTTAGGATGTATCCATTCAGTAAAATAACACAAACCTTATAATAAAAATATATACAAATCCATACTAATATAGATAAATGAATTAATAAAAAGAGGAAATAAATTTTCTTGATTAAATGATTCAAAATAATACAAATAGATACCTTCCCTCCGTGAGATCACCCTTCTCCCTTGTATCCCTGAAGGCAGGGCTGACTTAGTGATTAACTTGTAAAGAATAGAGCAGGTGAACAGAAAACTGTTATTGTACAGTGGAGAAACTCAGCAAACAGCATCTTAACCCAGTGATGAAGGTCAACCTCTCCAGTGATTCAGTGATGTCATGTGGGCACCATGTCTTCCCAGATATGATGTGATGAGAAGGGCACCTCAACTCTGTGGTATTTTTTCCTCTAAATCCACAACCACAGTCTAATCATGAGAAAAATAACAAAATATGCCTGTACTCTTCAGGATTGTCAGAGTCATGAAAACAGTGTGACAGATCCTCAGGCAGTTAGACAGAGAGTTCTTGCAATGGAGAAAAGACAGTCTCTTCAATAAATGGTGCATGGGAAAACTGGACAACTACAAATAAAAGAATAAAATTGGAGCATTCCCTAACATACAGAAAAATAAATTCAAAATAGACTAAAGACCTAAATGTAAGGCTGCATACTATATAACTCCTAGAGGAAATCATAGGCAGACCACACTTGGATATAAATTGCAGCAGTGTTTTTTGTTTGTTTGTTTTTTGATCCATCTCATAAAGTAAAGGAAATAAAGACAAAACTAAACAAATATGGCCTAATTAAACTTGAAAGATTTTGCACAGCAAAGGGAACCACTGACAAAATGAAGACAACCTACTGAATGGGACAAAATATTTGCAAATGATATGATTGATAAGGGATTAATATTCTGCTTACATAAACAGCTCGTGCAAATCAACATAAAAAAACAATCCCACACCAATTAAAAAGTGGGCATAAGAACCGAAGAGACATTTTTTCAAAGAAGAAATGCAAATGGCCAATAGCTACATGAAAAGATGTTCAACATTGCTAATGATAAGAGAAATGCAAATCAAAACTACAGTGAGATATCACTTCACACCTGTCAGATGGCTATCATTAACAAAACCCCACAAATAACAAATGTTGCCTAGGATGTGGAGATTTAGGAACCCTGGTACACTGTTGATGGGAGTGTAAAGTGGTGCAGCCACTGTGGAAAACAGCATGGAGGTTTCTTAAAAACTAAAATCTAGAACTACTGCATGACCCAGCATTTCCACTTCTGGGTATATAACCAAAACAAAAACACTAACATGAAGAGATACATGTGCATTAATGTTCACGGCATTATTTATAATTGCCAAGATATAGAAGCAACTTAAGTGTCCATCAACAGATGAATGGATAAAGAAGACGGATATATATAGAGAGAAAGAGAAGATGTGGTATGTGTGTATATATATATATATATAGATAGAGAGAGAGAGAGAGAGAGGGAGAGAGAGAATGGAATACGACTCAGCCATAAGAAAGAATGAAATAATGCCTGCAGCAAGCAACGAACATGGATTGACTTGGAGCGTATTATGCTAAGTGAAATGTCAGACAGAGACAGACAAATACTATATGATATCACATGTGTAGTGTAGAAAATAAAACAAACTAGCAAATATAACAGAAATAGGCTCATAGATCTAGAGAACAAACTCATGGCTAGCAGTGGTGGGTGGGAAGGAACAAAAGGGGTGGAGGAGTGGGCGTGGGAGGTACACACTACTGGGTATCAGATAGACTCAAAGATGCGCTGTACATCATGGGGAATGTAGCCAATATTTCATAGTAACTATAAATGAAAGTAACCTCTTACAATTGAATAAGACATTTAAATATTAATATATGAATGGAAATCATTGTTAATAATAGCCAAAGTGGAAATAACCTAAATATCCACCAATTTGTGAATGAATAAATAAAACGTGGTATGTTATTTGGCAATAAAAAGGAATGAAGTACTGATACACGCTACAGCTTAGAGGAACCTTGAAAAAATTATGCCAAGTGAAAACCTGAACATGCAAAAGATCACGTATTATATGATTCTCTTTATATGAAATGGCCAGAAAGAGGCCATCAGTATAGCCATACCGAAGCAATTCCCCGCTTTCCATTCAGACTTCTAGAAAGCTCTGTCTGGTGAGTTTGCCCCTGTCCCACTTTCCTGTTCCCAAATGTTTAAGCTGCAGTTCAGGCTTTTGTCACAAGGTGGAACCAACATACCTTCGTTACCATACTTCTGTGTCTGTCAGTTCAATGGCTCAGTCCTGTCTGACTCTTTGTGACCCCATGGACTGCAGCATGCCAGGCTTCCCTGTCCTTCACCAAACTCCTGGAGCTTGCTCAAACTCATGTCCATAGAGTCGGTGATGTCATCCAACCGTCTCATCCTCTGTCATCCCCTTCTCCTCCTGCCTTCTATCTTTCCCAGCATCAGGGTCTTTTCCAACAAGTCAGTTCTCTGTATTAGGTGGCCAAAGTATTGGAGTTTCAGCTTCAGCATCAGTCCTTCCAATGAATATTAAGGACTGCTTTCCTTAGGATTGACTGGTTTGATCTCCTCGCAGTCCAAGTGACTCTCAAGAGTCTTCTCCAACACCACAGTTCAAAATTATGGAGCTTATTATGGAGCTCAACATTATGGAGCTTATTCTAATAATGTAAAGGGGCTTCAATATGAGGATCTGGCACAGCCAAATAAATAATGAATAAAAATTAAAAATAAATAAGATACAGAGTGTCATATCACATTATTCAAAATCTGGATACAATATCCAAGAACCAGATAAATCTCAAATTGAAAAAAGGCAATCAACAGACACCAACACAGAAATGACACGGATGTTGGAATTATCTGACCAGGAATTTAAAGTAGACCTTATGAGAATGTTTCAATAATTACTTACAAATATACTTGAAACAAATAAAAACATAATCAAGTCTCAGCAAAGAAACACAAGATATAGAGAAAACCAATTAGAAAATTTAGAACTGAAACATAAATTAAAAACTCAGTGGATAGACTGAAGACCACAATAGAGAAAAGAATCAGTGAACTTGAAGACAGTATGTTAGAGATTATACAATCAGAACAACAAAGAGAAAAGGTATTTTAAAAAAGAACAAAGTCTCAGGGACCCATTGATCTAACAAAGGATATACTATGCTTCTCATTTTGTCCTGGAGGGAGAGGAGAAAAAGTGCAAGGGTGAAATTGGATTTGAAAAATAATGGCTAATAATCATCAAATCTGGCAAAAAATCTAAACTTACATTTTTAATTAAAATTCTGTAGTCAATTTATTTAAGCTAAAAAAGGTTCTCCATTTTTCTCACCCCCCAACCCCTCACCTACTGCAAAGTGAATGTGAAAGTAAAGTCACTCAGTCGTGTCCGACTCTTTGCGACCCCGTGGACTTTAGCTTACCAGGCTCCTCTGTCCATGGGATTTTCCAGGCAATAGTACTGGAGTGGATTGCCATTTCCTTCTCCAGGGGATCTTCCCGACCCAGGGATTGAACCCAGGTCTCCCATATTGTAGACAGGGAAGTCCTGTCAAAAGACAGAGGAGTGGTGGATTCCCAATGGCTGGGATGATCCTCCCACTCATTAGCATATGAATTCACCCCACTGCCAAAACCTACCCAGGCCACATTCAATGGCCCAAGCCCTTGCTCTTGGCAATGGCCAAACCATTCACTGTATCTATGAGCTTGATGGGGGGGGGGGGTTGTTTTAGATTCTACGTAAAAGAAATCAAACAGTATTTGTCTTTCTCTGTTTGAATTACTTAGCATGATGCCCTCAAGATCCATCCATGTCATTCCCAAGCGAAAAGATTTCTATTCTTTCTTGTGGGCGAATAATATTCCATTAAGTACATGTACCACATTGTCTTTATCCATTCACACTGTGGATACTTAGGTTGTTTCCATATCTTCGCTACTGTAAATAATACTGCAATGAACATTAGGATGCATATACCTTTTCAGATTAGTGTTTTTATTTTCTTTGGATAATACCCAGAAGTGGAACTGCCAGGACATATGATAGTTCTGTTTTTTTTTTCAATTTTCTTTGGAACCTCCAGACTGTTTTCCATGGTGATTGCACCTATTTAAATTCCCATCAACAGTGCACAGATTTCTCCACATCCCTGCCAACACCTGTTATTTCCTGTCTTTTTTTAATAACAGTCATTCTAACAAGTGTAAGGTGATATCTCATTTTGGTTTTGATTTGCCCTTCCCCAACAATTAATAATGTTTAACAACTTTTCATGTACCTGTTGGCCATCTGTATGTGTTCTTTGGGAAAATGTCTGTTCAGATCTGTCGATTTTAAAATAGGATTATTATTATTATTATTTGCTATTGAGCTGTATGAGTTCTTTGTGTATTTTGGACATTAGGCCCTTATCAGATATTTGCCATTATTTTATCCCATTCAGTAGGTTGTCTTTTAATTCTGTTGATGGTTTCCTTTGCTGTGCAGAAGCTTTGTAGTTTGACGTAGTCCCATTTATTTTTGTTGCTTTTGCTTTGGTGTCAGATTAAAAAATCACTGCCAAGATCTATGTCAAGGGGTGTACTGCTTGTTTTCTTCTAGGAGTTTAATGATTTCAGGTCTTATGTTCAAGTCTTTAACCCCATTTTGAGTTCATTTTTGTGTATGGTTGAAGATACTGGTCAAGTTTCATTATTTTGCATGTGGTGGTCTAATTTTCCCAACACCATTTCTTGAAGAAACTGTCCTTTCCCCAGTGTATATTCTTGGTTCCTTTTGTCATAAATTAATGGACCAGGGACTTCGCTGGTGTTCCAGTGATTAAGAATCAGCCTGCCAAGCAGGGGACACAGTTTCCATCCCCAGTCGAGGAAGATCCCACATACTGAGGAGCAACTAAGCCGGTGCACCACAGCTACTGAGCCCACACGCTAGAGCCCACGAGCTGTAACTACTGAAGCCCGTGACCCTGGAGGCCAGGCTCTGCAACAAGAGAAGCCACCGCAATGAGAAGCCTGCACACCACAACTAGAGAGCAGCCCCCACTCACTGCAACTAGGGAAAGCCCACACACAGCACCAAAGCCCCAGTGCAACCAAAATAAACAAATTTATAATAAATAACCTATAAAAGTAAATTAGTTGATTACATAGGTGTCTAAATCTATATCTTTAAGAAATTGAGTGGACCCAAAGCAGAGTAAATCTAAAGAAGTTTAGGAAAAGACACATCATAGTCAAAGCTCAGAACAGTAAATGCAAAAGGGAAATCAGGGAAAGAGAGACAATGTACTACCTATAGGAGAAAAGTGGTATAAAGGACAGCAAATTCTCATCAGAAATGATGTGGTCCACAAGGAAGTGCACATTTTCCAAGTTCTGGATTAAGGAATTGACAACCTCAAATCCTGTATCTAGCTTAATTATCCTTCAGAAATTACTGGGGATTAAAAAGGCATTCTCAAGTGAAGAAAGACTAAGAAAAAGTTTTCACCAGCAGATACACCCTGAAGAATGGATAGAGGAAAAAGAAAGGATTTAGTAAAATAATAAATCTAGAAACATCTGGAAGTAAGAACAGCCCCAAAATATGATTAACTACTTTCCTTTTCCTCTTGAAATTTCCAAATTCTGTTTAATAATAGAAGCAAAATGTATAACAACAGAGATGTCCCCGGAGGTCCAGTGGTTAAAACTCCACACTTCCACTGCAAGGAGCATGGGTTTAATCCCTGGTTGGGGAACTAAGATTCTGCATGTCATGCAGCGTGGTAAAAAAAAGAAAAAATGCACTATGATACTAAAGGATGTTGTTTCAGTGTATGTAGCGAAAAACTTAAAGTGTCTTGTTCTATAAATCGTAGATGATAAGGGGACTTTATTGACCACATCAGTGGAAAGAGCTGGGCGTGCAGACCCTCACCACTATTGGGGAACATATTATTTATTAATATGAATGTATAAGTCAATGAATGAATGACAGATAAGGATACACATTTTCTCCATATTCTAAACAGGCAGTTGGTAAGTGAACTTCTCCTCCTTGGATATGGTTACTTTGACTTCAATGACTTTTTCTCTTTCCTTAAAACATACCTCTATTTGAATGTGATGTTCCAAACTGTACTAACACCTTCTATCTGATTTTGTCAGATCAATTCCCTGGTTATTAAATACTTCTTCTCTAAGGTCAAAGGACTCAGGGAAGCCTAGGAATTATCCCTTGCATCTTTGTTAATCCTGATCTTCAGGAGGTTGGCAAAGAGATGAATTTAAGATAAATGAACGGGGCATTGTGGGCCCACCTGGTAAAGCACGAAAGCTACCAAGAAAAGAATCCAAAGTGATAGGGCCAACTGTGTATGAAGGAACCTCTCCAGATAACCCATTTCTATTTACAGAAACAAACTATTATATCCAAGGGGAAATCCTGTGCAGAGATTCTACTGAACAGACTGAAAAGGTCAGTTAGTGTGGACAACAGTAAAATGCACATTTGAGTAAGATAGGAATAACCCATGTGCCTCCCAGAGCACAGAATTACCCAAACATAAGGGGGTGGTTTAGTCAACAAATGCAGTTCTGTGTGGGAGGTGGTCATGATGTTGGATTTAACTCTGCAGAAATAAGGGCACAAAAGCTAGGTCCAGCCTGCCCAAGGCCCACTTCTCTTCGGGGTCCCCACACAAGTGCATAGCTCCATGCAGCACCAGGAGGAGGCAGAATGCAAGGGGTCCCATCCACCTTGGCTGCATCTGAGCCAGGAAGAAAGGTATAGGAAGAGGGAAAAGAACCAGAAGGAAGAAAATTCATTTCCAAGACAAAATAGTGTCTTGTCTCTGTTCCCCAGGAAATACAAACTTTATGCCTTCAGGTTCTGCAGCATTCCAGAACTCAAGCCTTGAATCAGGATGGGCTCCACTTGAGCCCAAGTTGGCAGCATGTGCTGTTAGGGGTCAAGAAGCCCAAGTTATCTGGAAGTGGAGCACGCAGTCACAGAAACCTGTCCTCAACTGTAGTTCAGGACCTCTTCAAAACCACCAGCCCATGCATGGCAGCATAGGTTGGGAGAATGTGTCAAGCTTAACTCTGGGACCTGTCGATGCTCCCATTATGTGAATGAATCCTGCATTGTCTTCATTTAATTTATTTAAAAAATCATTTGGTGGGCTTCCCTGGTGGCTCAGTGGTGAAGAATCCACCTGCCAATGCAAGACACACTGGTTCGATCCGTGGTCCAGGAAGATACCACATGCTGTGGGACCACTAAGCCCATGCAACATAACTACTGTGCCAGCACTCTAGAGCCTGTGAACTGCAACTCCTGAGCACACATGCTGCACATACGGATGCCTGTGTCCCTAGAGCCCGTCCTGCAGCCAGAAGAGAAGCCACCGCGACGAGAAGCTCCTGCACCACAACTAGAGAGTAGCCCCGCACGCTGCAACTGGAGAAGGCCCGCACGCAGCGATGAAGACTCATTGCAAACACAAGTAAATCAATAAAGCTTTAAAGAAAAAGTATGTGGTGATGGTGCGGTTTTACTAAGTGGAAAAATATTTAAGTCAAAAGATCTTCTGAGTTTTCTTCTGCCAGAAATGGGAGAGGTGGAGAAGCGACACAATCTAGGAAACCATACATGTGCTCTTCAAGACACCACTGTCTCATTTCTTGGAAGAAATGGGTGACAGTGAGCAGATTTGCTTGCTACCATCCTCTGCTGTTCATGAGAATACAGAACGTGCAATGATATATCAGGATGGGGCTGATGGCAGACTGCCCCGGGCCAGGCGGCATCACCCCATCTTACTGTTGTGCTGTATTCTCACATCCTGCTACTTTCCCCTGGCAACGCCAATGAAAAAAAAACTTTTGAACATGAAGGGATTGTTCTTTTTATGTAGAATACATGGTTTTATTTGCCAAGATAATAAAATTAATTTCTGCAATAGCATATGACATTAATTTTTCAGAGTAGAGTGGTCATTTGAAATTTAATTTAAAATCCTGTAACTCCACAAATTCACAGAAATCTAACTGATATGATTATCACATGGACAAAAGGTGTGATTTGTGCAGAGTTGGCACAGAGTCCAGGGTATGAGTAGGACCTTGACCTCTTTGCTCCTTTGACCTTCCTCTTCACAATGTTTGCTTTTAAAGCAGCTGTGTGATTCTCATTGCCAGTATTGTCCCTTGTCTCATTTGATGGGATGCTCAGACACCATCTGCCTGGAAGAAGCTTTATCATACATTTGCACTAATCAGGTGATTGTGAAATAGCTTCTAGAAAAAGATAATACTTTCTTTCTTCCTTGAAACAGAAGATTTAGCTACATACACCAATTGCTAGATGTTTTAGCAATAGCAAATGTCACAGTAGGACACTAGTTTTCTCCTTAACACCAAAATGTGAAGAGGTTGTTATAAACAAATGTGATGACAGGTACTGTTAGGTGCCAAGGATTGATATCAGGATGGTCAGCTCTGGACTAAACCACCCACCTTTAATTTGCACAACAGTATCAATACTCAAGGTTATACCCATTACTGTTGAATTGTTCTATGTTAAAAGTTGTGTTTCATTTATAAAGGCTAAAAAAAGCATAAAAACATTGATGCTAAACTTTCACCCCTGAGCATGTTTAGTGTGACTGGTCATGCAAGCATCTATAGTGCCATGCTCTTCAAGCCTATATTTTCTGATAGAAATGCCCTATTTGTCTTCCTCAGTATATAGTGTTTTTATTTTATTGAGGGTGGGATCCAATACCTGCCATTTAACAAAATGAAGACAAAATAGAAAAAAGGAAGTGTGGGGGAAAAACTAGTGCACAAGAGTTGGGCCAGTCAAGTCCAGCACCACACTGAAATAGACTCCGTGGTTTAGGAGTGAAGAAGACTTAACTCTCGAATATTCGCTCATGCTCCCACAAAAGTCCAGCAACAAATGTTCTCAAGTTCCTCTTGCCTTGCCATGGGGACTCAGGAGTTGACCAAGAAAAACTACTTGGCCCCATGAAGAAAGGCACTGTCAGTGTCTGTCCTGAAAGGAGCCTAGTCAGGAAGCAGTCTCAAAGTATACGGTCTTGATCATCTCATGACGATGTGTGGCAAGTGGCTCTCAGGAAAGATATTAAGTTTGGATCAACCACATGGCACCTTTGCATGGGAACATGGTGGCTCTTAACTGGAACTGAACTGCCTTCTACTCACTTGACCAAAGCAATGAGACTGACCAGTATGGGTAAAGTGTGTGTGTCTGTGTGTGTCTGTGTGTGTGTCTGTGTGTGCGTGCGCGTGTGCCCACGTGCATGCTGAGTTGTGTCCCATTCTTTGCGACCCCATAGACTGTAGCCTGCCAGACTCCTCTGTCCATGGAATTTTCCAGGCAAGAGTACTGGAATGGGTTGCCATTTCCTACTCCAGGAGACCTTCCTGACCCAGGAATCGAATCTGTGTCTCTTGTGCATCCTGCATTTGAAGGTAGATTATTTACCATTGTGCCACCTAGGGAGCCCAAGGTAGGTTTAAAGAGAAGGAGTGTTTTCTAATTTCCTTTGTCCTTGAGGGCTCAATCTGAAGAATATGTAACCACTGCTTTAAAGGAACCAGCTCCACTTGGCTGGATTGGATCAGAGCTCATGTCATCCTAAGTCTTGAGTGCCTTTTGGTCTGGAAAAGTGGCTTGTCTCCTACTATAAGCCTACAACTACAATGTCCTACAACTGGGACATTCCCTCTGTAATCATGAATTGTTTTAAATAAACTAAAAGAGAATATCTTTGATCACTAGAGTTTATCAGTGTTGGATTGTTTCCACTATGATGTTCTGAAACTTTTTCGTCTCGAAATATTAAAGCAGCTCATGTTAGAGACACTTTATCATGAATGTTTTATAGTTGAGACATTACATATATTTTACTGTTTATAATAAATGCCATCTATACAAAAGCCTGGGTGTTAATTTTAATATTGGCACAAGATCTGTTTTCCATGATATGTTAACACCTGCAATTTCACTAACTGTTGAAGCTATTTTTTATTGAGATTCTGAAGCCAAAGGAGACTTGTGTTCCTTTTGTTCATTGTTCCTATTTCCTTGAAATAAGAGATTGTGTATGGGCTTCACTGTGAAGACTTCAGATTAATTTCTGTGTTACACTTGGTTATCTCTTAGCTATATAACTTCTGAGTGTAAATCATTGAACTCTTCAGAGAAATATTATAAGGAATAAATCATAATAGGTGTGAAGGAAAGCACAGTGTTGGGATACACCTCACTGAGCTGATGAAAGGGGTTGAGGCAACAAAGGAGGACAAAAGCCTGAGTGATCTCAGGGACGATGCAGAGATGGAACAGACTAGAACGTGGGGAGAGCTAATGAGTGGACATAGTGTTCTGGTTAGGAATGTGACCCCAGGAGGCAGACAGGACCTCACTGGCAGATGGAGTCCATAGGAGCTGGGGTCAGAGAGAAACTAAAGAGAGTGTTATGGTCTCCAGGAGGTGTGGGGGACCCCTTAGTCATGAATCCTTCTGCTTTATGCCTGCTTCCTACTTTAAAGGAGGCTCTGGGAACTTAGCATCAGCTCAGCTTCCCTACTGTCAGAGGACCTGGTCCTTCTCTGCCCTGTAGACCAGTGACAGACACGGGGCACTTTACTCCTTACCCACGTTGTACACCATATCAGTGTATAAAGGGGCAGTGTAGTGTCCCATGGAAGCAACTATGGTCCTTCCCCAATCAGTCCTACACCTGGATGGCCTCAGATCCCTGGAGTGTCCCATCAGTTGCCTCTGAGCCCTATCTGCTCACCTGGCACCCCCACTCTTCACTCCAGTCAGGATGGACTCCCCATCCCCTCCTTTCCATCTAGCCCCCTTAGGTCCTGCCCACTATCCCAGGCCCAGCTCCTCTCAGGAATTTCTGATGACTCCAGTGAGCCCTTCCTCCTCTTTTTAAATTAAGAGGGTTCTATAGAGGTATTGGCACCCTACTCCAGTACTCTTGCCTGGAAAATCCCATGGACGGAGGAGCCTGGTAGGCTGCAGTCCATGAGGTCGCTAAGAGTCGGACACGACTGAGTGACTTCACTTTCACTTTTCACTTTCATGCACTGGAGAAGGAAATGGCAACCCACTCCAGTATTCTTGCCTGGAAAATGCCAGGGATGGGGGAGCCTGGTGGGCTGCCGTCTATGGGGTCACACAGAGTCGGACACGACTGAACCGACTTAGCAGCATAGAGGTGACACTGGAGAAGAAAACGGCAACCCACTCCAGCATTCTTGGCTGGGAAATCCCATGGAAAGAGGAGCCTGACGGGCTACCTTCCACAAGGTCACGAAAGAGTCGGACACGACTGAGCGACTAAACAAAAACACACACTTCCGCCTCTTTTGTACTTTTTATGTTTTTCTTGGGTAACCTCTTCCCTCTCCCCCAAGTTCCTCTTCTCCCTGTTCCTCAGTTATCCTTTTTTATTTTCCTATTACAAAATGGGAAGTAGTAACAATGACTACCTCACAGGGATGCTGTGAGCACTGAAAGTGACAATACATTTTATAAACCCTGGTAATGAGTAATGTTATCTATATTTATTTCTACTTATAAATCTTTATTGCAATTTCTCTCACAGTAGGCATGAAAAATATAGAATGCATTGTCTTGATTATTTACAAGAACATTTGGGGATGCTGTTAGTGAGCATATTAGCTCCTGAAGACTGTGTAACAAAACTCCACAAACTATGTTGTCTGAAATGTAAAAAATGTATTCTCTCATAATTCTGGAGACATAAAGCCCAAAATCAACGTGTTGGGCATGACCGTACTTCTTCCAAATGCTCTTGGGTAGTATCCATTCTTGCCTCTTCTTGGGTCTGAATGCTTCTGGAGCCCCTTGGTTTGTGGCAGCAGGGCCCCAATCTCCTCCTCCATCTTTACATGGCCTTCTTGCCTGTGTGACATCTCTCTCTCATTCTCTTTTTAACAGTTATTTTCATTTCCAGATTCTCAAGCTCTGCACAGTTTTAGTACTCCCTGAGAAATAAAACACTGTCATATACCTTCCATAAAAATGGGAGGAAAAGCATCAGTATATACTAATGACTGACACAAAACATTTACTAGTTTATCACAAAAATGCATTTATGGAAGGAGCATCAGAAAGAGTAACTGAAAAATTAAAATTTACCTTAAAAAAGATGTTAGAAAACTTTCAAATAAGCGGCTATATATGTAAATCCTAAATACATTACACTATTTTATATCCATTTTGGTAATGGACTACTCTAGGAAGATGTAATTACAAAACTTTAAATTCAAGGAGTCCTTAAAATGTAAAGCAAAACAGGTCTTAAAAAATATTGGTTTGATGAAAAGAGAGATTTTAGTCTATTTTAGACAAATTTGGTTAGTTTCTAACTACATTTCAGTACAATCATCACTCAGGGGACAATCATTTATGAGAAAGGGGAAATTAAAGTTTAAATTACCTTCAGAATTCTACCCATTATTACCCAATCAATACTGAAGTATATGTCATCAAGTATGCAAAATTACAGAATTTCAGTTATGAAATTTGGAGGCAAAAAGCATAATTATGTAAACACAATCTGTTTGGGTTCAGTTTTTTTTTAATTATTAAGATTTGGTTCTTGACTCAGGATATAGTCTATCTTGGTGAATATTCTGTGTGCATTTGAAAAGAATGTGCATTCTGCTGTTTTGGGGTGCACCACTCTATGAATGTCAATTAAATCTAGTTGGTTGATGGTGGTGTTCAGTTCATCTATAACTTTGCTGATTTTTTGCCTACTAATTCTATCTATTAGTGAGAGAGGAATATTGAAGATCCTAATAATAATTGTGGATTTGTCTATTTCCCTTTCAGTTCCTTCAGTTTTGCTTCATGTATTTTAAGACTGTTGTTAGCTATAATACATATTTATAATTATTGTATCTTCCTGGTGAATTGACTGCCCCTCTTTAACCCTGGTAACTATGTTTGCTTTCAAGTTGACATTGTCAGATAATATAATTTATAGATTCTCCTGCTTTCTTCTGATCAGTGTTTGCATGGTGTGTTTTTATTCATCGTTTTACTCTTATGCTACCTATGTCACTATATTGAAGTGAGTTTCTCATAGCCAACATATATTTGCAGCATTATTTGTGTTTCTCATTATTGTTTTTTAAATCCATTCTGACAATCTAGTTCATTTAGTTATGTATTTAGGCCATTGACAATTAATTATTGGTAGTACGTTTTGATTTAGATCTACCACTATTTTTCATGTTTCGTTGGTCCTCTCTGCTTTTCTTTACCCTGTTTCCCCTTTCTTGCTTTCCTCTGGCTTATCTGAATGCCTTGGAGTACTTCATTTTAATTTTTTTACTCTGATTTTGAATATCTCTCTGTGTATAACATATTTGTGGTTACTCTGTGGATTATAAACTATCTACTTAACTTTTTACAGTCTATTCAGAATCAGTATGCTACCACTTCAATTGATATGTAGACACCTCACCTTAATAGGTTCCTGTTACTACCCCCTTTATGATATATTTGCCTTATGTATTATATATACCTTGAAATGTACATAGATATCTACTATAGCTTCTTTATTGAAAACTCCATCAGTCAGTGTTATGTTTTTCTGTGGTTTTCCACTACTTACCATGCTTTTAGAAACCCACTCAGTGGCATCTTCATATTCACTTCCTCCCTAGATCTCTGTGAATCCCAAATTGGGGGAAGAGGCTGTGGGAATAAAAAATTGCCATTCATAGTGTTTTCAAATGTGTAATTATAGCATAATTTAAAAGTAATATATAGGTCATTATTCATACAAATGGCCAATTGCACATGAAAAGATACTTAACATCACTAATTATTGGAGAAATGCAGATCAAAACTACGATGTGGTATTACCTCACAGCGTTCAGAATGGCCATCATTAAAAATTCCACAAATAACAAATGCTGAAGAGGGTGTGGAGAAATGGGAACCCTCCTACACTGTGGGTGGGAATTGGTGCAGCCAAGAGGGAAAGTAATATGGAAGTTCCTTGTCGTTGTTCAGTCACTAAGTCATGTTTGACTCATTGCAAACCCACGGACTGCAGCATGCCAGGCTTCCCTGTCCTTCACTGTCTCCCAGAGTTTGCTCAAACTCATGTCCGTTGAGTCTGTGATGCCATCCAACCATCTCCTCTGTCACCCCCTTCTCCTCCTGCCCTCAAGCTTTCCCAGCATCAGGGTCTTTTCCAATGACTTGGATCTTTGCATCAAGTAGCAAAAGTATTGGAGTTTCAGCTTCAGCATCAGTCCTTCTAATGAATATTCAGGGTTGATTTCCTTTAGGATTGACTGGTTTGATTTCGTTGCTGTCCAAGGGACTCTCAAGAGTTCTCCAGCACCACAATTCAAAAGCATCAATTCTTCGGTGCTCAGCCCTCTTTATGGTCCAACTCTTACATCCGTACATGACTAGTGAAAAAAAACATAGCTTTGAATATATGAACCTTTGTCAACAAAGTGATTTCTGTGCTTAAGTTAATATGCTGTCTAGGTTTGTCATAGCTTTTCAAACAAGGACCAAATGTCTTTCAATTTTATGGTTGCAGTCACTGTTCACAGTGATTTGGGAGCCCAAGAAAATAAAGTTTGTCACTGTTTCCACTGTTTCCCCATCTATTTGCCATGAAGTGATGGGATTGGATGCCATGATCTTTGTTTTTTGAATGTTTAGTTTTAAGCCAGCTTTTTCACTCTCTTCTTTTACCTTCATCAAGAGGCTCTTTAGTTCCTTATCACTTTCTGCCATTAGAGTGGTATCATCTGCATATCCAAGGTTGTTGATACTTCTCACAGCAATCTTGATTCCTGCTTGAGCTTCATCCAGCCTGGCATTTCACATGATGTATTCTGCATAGAAGTTAAATAAGCAGGGTGACAACATACAGCCTTTTTGTACTCGGTTCCCAATTTGGAACCAGTCCGTTGTTCCATGTCTGGTTCTATTGCTTCTTGCCCTGCGTACAGGTTTCTCAGGAGACAGGTAAGGTGGTTTGGTACTCCCATATCTAAGAATTTTCCACATTTTGTTGTGATCCACACTGTCAAAGGCTTTAGTCAATGAAGCAGATTTTTTTTTAATTCCCTTGCTATTTCTATGATCCAACAGATGTTGCCAATATGATCTCTGGTTCCTCTGCCTTTTCTAAATCCAGCCTGCACATCTCGATGTTCTTGGTTCACATACTGCTGAAGCCTAGCTTGAAAGATTTGGAGCATTACCTTGCTAGCATGAGAAATAAGTGGAACTGTGTGGTAGTTTGAATATTCTTTGGCAGTGCCTTTCTTTGGGATTGGAATGAAAACTGACTTTTTCCAGTCCTGTGGTCACTGCTGAGTTTTCCAAATTTGCTAACATACTGGAAGTTCCTTAGAAAACTAAAAATAGAGTTGCCATGTGATTCAGCAATTCCACTTCTGGGCATATATCTTGAAAAAAACTCTAATTTGAAAAGATACATGCACCCCAATATTCATAGCAGCACATTTTACAGTAGCCAAGACATGGTAGCAACCTAAGCATCCATCAGCAGATGAATGGATAAAGAGTATGTGGAATATATATATATATACACACACACAAAATAGAATGCTATTTGGCCATAAAAAAGGATAAAATAATGCCTTTTACAGCAACATGGATGGACCAAGCGATTATCACACTGAGCAAAGTAAGTCAGAAAGAGAAAGGCAAATGTCATAGGATATCACCTATATGTGGAATCTAAAATACATAAGTGACCTTATTTACAGAACAGAAACACACTCATAGACACAGAAAATGCATGTACAGTTACCAGAGGAGAAAGGGGGAGCAGGGAGGGATAAATTAGGAGTTTGGGATTAGCAGATACACACTAACATCTATAAAATAGATAAACAACAAGGACCTACTGTATAACACAGGCAACTATATTCAGTATCTTGTAATAAACCATAATGAAAAAGAATATTAAAAAGGATATATGTATATACATGCATAACTGAATCACTTTGCTCTATACTAGAAACTAACATATTTTAAATCAATTATACTTCAATGAAAAAGTAATATAGATCATTATTAACAAATTGAGCAATACCTTGGGCAGCACTGAATGCCAGTGTCAAGAGAGAAAAGAACATTTAGAGCCCTGGTAGCTTCAGGATCAGACACGACTGAGTGACTTCACTTTGACTTTTCACTTTCATGCATTGGAGAAGGAAATGGCAACCCACTCCAGTATTCTTGCCTAGAGAATCCCAGGGATGGGGGAGCCTGGTGGGCTGCCATCTATGGGGTCGCACAGGGTCGGACACGACTGAAGTGACTTAGCAGCAGCGGCAGCTTCAGGATATAATGGGAAAAGTTTTAGGGTTATTTCAAGTTCAAGTACTGTGCAGGCATTCAAAGCAGTTTCCCTGGTTTACTTCACCTCTCCTAACTTCTTACCCTTATCTGAAGTATAGGATTAAACAGGTAACTGAATAAGTGTTAAGTTGAAAGGAAATACAATTTAGAGTACCACTTGTCAACATTAATTTTGTAAATATTAATTTCCTTTAACCTCCATATCATCTTTCATAGGGGAAACATCTGTTGTTAATTCACATAATCCCCATATTCTATTCTCTTGACCTTAGGGGTAGGATTCCATTGCTTTCATCATTATCAATCATCATTACCATCATCAACACCGACAACAACAAGAGTGTTGTTGAATGAGTACCTATGGGGAATTTTAAATGACCTGTCCTTAACTCCTGATGGCCTATCACCTACGTAAGAGGTCACTGTGTATATGCAGTGTTTGTCAATCTTCTTTCATTGTCAGGAGCCTTTTCAGACTTTTTTTGCCTAATAACCTCTAATCCCACTCCCCAGCAGAATGTGAAATTTTTAATACTCCAGATGTAGTTGATCTGTTTGTGTACTGTGGCTGTGGTCCTTTGGAGGTTCACAGACCATTGTGGGTTTTGTTTTGTTTTTTGGTCTTTACCACACAGCTTGTGGGATTGTAGTCCCCTGACCAGGGATGGAACCTGGGCCCTCAGCAGTAAGGGTGCAGAATCCTAACCACTGGACTGCCAAGGACTTCCCCCACAGATCATTGTAATATCTATCAAACCTGACCCTCAAGAACCCATCTTCGATCCCTTGGGCATGGTGTCATCTGTTGAGAATGCATGGTATATTGTGATTAGGGCAAAAGCTGGAATCCCATTCCTCCTACATCCACTTCTCGATTCACACTATAAAAATGTCATGATCAGATGCCAGGCCTTGATGAACCATCCATGGAGCCACCCCAAGCATTGATATGGAGCAGTGCTCAAGTCTGAACTCTTGGAGGGACCTGTAGACCTCCAGCCTCATCCCTCTCTGGGAGAAATCTCACTTTCATCTCTATTACCTGAGATCTCCTTTCTCCCTACCAGGTACAAGCAGCCTAATCATTTCCATGCATGCATGTGCCTGCTTAGTTGCTCAGTCATGTCCAACTCTTTGCAACTCCACAGACTGTAGCCTGACAGGCTCCTCTGTCGAAGGGATTATCCAGGCAACAATACTTGAGTGGGTTCCCAGGCCCTCCTCCAGGGGATCTTCCCGACTCAGGGATCAAACTGCATCTCCAGTCTCCTGCATCGCAGGTGGATTCTTTTCCATCTGAGCCCCAAGGGAAGTCCAATCATTTCCATAAGTTTTCACAAAGGACAGAAGGAACACTAGCTTCAGACAACTTCTGCTTCCAGCTCTATTATAAACCTCCCATGCAGCAAGGGGCAGAAGCCCAAGGCCTGGCTTCCTGTTGCAGGGAGGGTAAACACAGGGAGAGCAAAGATTAACCAATTCGGAAGTACATGTCCTGATACCTTTGCTAAAGCTCTGCCACCAGCAACTAAAAGTGCCCAGGCTGCCTGCTTCCACCCCTGGCTGTGGCAGTTGCCATGGGGAGCAACCTCTTGTTCATTTTTCTCTGTGCTCAGGAGCACATGCTTTGGAGTCACGCATATCCACAAAAAGATGATAATGACACCTCACTAGTAGGGTTGTTGTGATATGAAATCTAGTCACCAACATGAAGAATTTAGATCTGGGTCCCTCTAAGCAATCTATCTCATAAATAGGAGCTCTTTCCTTTGTTGACTAGAGAACTCATGTGGTCCTGACCTGCTCATTCAGTCAGGGTCCCTTACCTAGATTTCAGGCCAGAATCACCTTGGGGATCTTTTCCTAAACCCTCATATGAAATTCCCTTGTTGGTGTAAATAGGGCTTCTGTATCAAAAGCCCTTCAAGTTATTCAGCCATAATGATATGAGCCTTAAAAGATACATATGCCCATTTGGCATGAATAATGTATCAGTCAGTCAGTTCAGTCGCTCAGTCGTGTCTGACTTTTTGTGACCCCATAGACTTCAGCAGGCCAGGCGTCCCTGGCCATCACCAACTCCTGGAGTTTGCTCAAACTCATGTCCTTTGAGTCGGTGATGCCATCCAACCATCTCATCCTCTGTTGTCCCCTTCTCCTCCTGCCTTCAATCTTTCCCAGCATCAGGGTCTTTTCAAATGAGTCAGTTCTTTGAATCAGGTGGCCAAAGTATTGGAGTTTCAGCTTCAACATTAGTCCTTCCAATGAATATCCAGGACTGTTTTCCTTTAGGATGGACTGGTTGGATCTCCTTGCAGTCCAAGGGACTCTCAAAGTCTTCTCCAAAACCACAGTTCAAAAGCATCAATTCTTTGGTGCTCAGCTTTCTTTATATCCAACTCTCACATGCATACAGGACTACTGGAAAAAGTACAGCTTAGACTAGATGGACTTTTGTCGGCAAAGTAATGTCTCTGCTTTTGAATATGCTATCTAGGTTGCTCATAACCTTTCTTCCAAGGAGTAAGCGTCTTTTAATTTCATGGCTGCAGTCACTATCTGCAGTGATTTTGGAGCCCCCAAAGATAAAGTCAGCCACTGTATCCACTGTTTCCCCATCTATTTGCCATGAAGTGATGGGACCAGATGCCATGATCTTAGTTTTCTGAATGTTGAGTTTTAAGCCAACTTTTTCACTCTCATTTTTCACTTTCATCAAGAGGCTCTTTAGTTCTTCTTCGCTTTTTGCCTAAGGGTGGTGTCATCTGCATATCTGAGGTTATTGATATTTCTCCGGGCAATCTTGACTCCAGCTTCTGCTTCATCCAGCCCAGCGTTTCTCATGATTTACTCTGCATATAAGTTCAATAAGCAAGGTGACAATATATAGGCTTAATGTATTCCTTTCCCGATTTGGAACCAGTCTATTGTTTCATGTCCAGTTCTAATTGTTGCTTCCTGACCTGCACACAGATTTCTCAGGATGTAGGTAAGATGGTCTACTATTCCCATGTCTTTAAGAATTTTCCACAGTTTGTGATGATCCACACAGTCAAAGGCTCTGGCATTGTCAATAAAGCAGAAATAGATATTTTTATGGAACTCTCTCGCTTTTTCTGTGATCCAATGGATGTTGGCAATTTGATTTCTGGTTCCTCTGCCTTTTATAAATCCAGCTTGAACATCTGGAAGTTCACGGTTCATGTACTGTTGAAGCCTGGCTTGGAGAATTTTAAACATTACTAAGGTGTGAGATGAGTACAACTGTAGGGTAGTTTCAGCATTCTTCGGCATTGCCTTTCTTTGGGATTAGAATGAAAACTGACCTTTTCCAGTCCTGTGGCCATTGTGAGTTTCCAAATTTGCTGGCATATTGAGTGCAGCACTTTCACAGCATCATCTTTTAGGATTTGAAATAGCTCAACTGGAATTCCATCATCTCCACTAGCTTTATTCATAGTGATGCTTCCTAAGGCCCACTCCACTTGGCATTCCAGGATGGCTGGCTCTAGGTGAGTGATCATTCCATCGTGATTATCTGGGTGGTGAAGATCTTTTTTGTACAGTTCTTCTGTGTATTTTTGCCATCTTTTCTTAATATCTTCTGCTTCTGTTAGGTCCATACCATTTCTGTCCTTTATTGTGCCCATCTCTGCATGAAATATTCTCTTGGTATCTCTAATTTTCTTGAAGAGATCTCTAGTCTTTCCCATTCTACTGTTTTCCTCTATTTCTTTGCATTAATTGCTGAGGAAGGCTTTCTTATCTCTCCTTGGTATTCTTTGGAAGTCTACGTTCAAATGGGTATATCTTTCCTTTTCTCATTTGCCTTTCGCTTCTCTTCTTTTCACAGCTATTTGTAAGGTCTCCTCAGACAGCTGTTTTGCTTTTTTGCATTTCTTTCCCTTCGGGATGGTCTTGATCCCTGTCTCCTGTACAATGCCACGAACCTCTGTCCATAGTACTTCAGGCACTCTATCAGATCTAATCCCTTGAATCTATTTGTCACTTCCACTGTATTATCGTAAGGGATTTGATTTACATCATACCTGAATGGGTTTTCCCTGCTTTCTTCAGTTTAAGTCTGAATTTGGCAATAAGGAGTTCATGATCTGAGCCACAGTCTGCTCCCAGTCTTGTTTTTGCTGACTATATAGAGTTTTTCCATCTTTGGCAGCAAAGAATATAATCAATCTGATTTCAGTATTGACCATCTGGTGATGTCCACATGTAGAGTCTTCTCTTGTGTTGGTGGAAGAGGGTCTTTGCTATGACCAGTGCTTTCTCTTGGGAAAACTCTATTAGCCTTTGCCCTGCTTCATTTTGTACTCCAAGGCCAATAGTGTATGGCAATGTCCATTTCCCCTTCATTCTACCACCATCAGTCATTAACAGCTTTTTTCTTTACTTCCAAATATGATCTCTTCATTATTCCCAGACAGGCCCCCAGTAAAGAGTCACCTCAGAAGGTCTGTCCTCAGACTTATAGGTTTACATGCTCCTTTGCTAGGGTTGCCAGATTTAGCAAGTAAACACATAGGATGCCCAGTTGTACTTAAACTTCAGATGAACAAAGAAATATTTCTTGCAACAAATTTACACTAAGAATATTTGTTGTTTATTTTAAATTCAAATTTAAATGGTTTAAATATAATCCAGTAACCCTATGCATGGAGTGAACTGGAGGAGAACCAAGATGCTCCTGTCAACAGCCCCAGCTGATTCCCCAGCAGAAGCCAGCACCAGTGCTCATCCATGTGAATGAGCTTTCTTGGATGTACTAGCCTAGTGGAGCCTCCAGCTGACAACAGCCACAGGTGAGACTCCACATGGAGCAGAAAACCACCCACAGTATCCTGAGAGATTAAAATATGGCTGTTGTTTTGGTGGTGTTTGTCAAACAGAAATGGATATCTGAGCCACATAGTTTTGGTGATTTCTCTTTTTCTACGGTTTGTAACCATTGGATAAGACAGGGAGTTGCTGATCTTTGAAGGTTTGGTAGGATTTTATAATTTTGGCTATAGTCTGTGTGTGGGTTTATACGTGAGGATAGGTTTTGAACATTTCCTCAATTCCTTTTTGGATTCCCAGGATAAGTTTTCATGATATATGATTTTCATCATACTCTTGGAATTTCAGAAATTTTTTCCAATCCCCTTACCCAGACAAGGCTTTGCTGCAAGTCATGTTTGTGAAGGGAAGAAGAGGGTATTGCTGCAAACTGCTCCCTGAGATGCATAGAAAGCCATATCCTCAGAAGATGGCTTTGTGAGTACACAGTCAGAACAAGCAGTGTTTACCCATTTTGAGGAGAGTTTCTCAAAGAAGGTATCCTGAAACACTTTCTCCTGCTACAAGGATAGACTTGCAAGGAAGCCACTCTTCTTGAGTATGCAAAGGATGCCTTCACTAGGATGCAGACAGATATGCATTGCAGTCCTGGTCCTTTAGGACTGTCCAGATACATCACTGCAGGGTGGATAAATCTGTGCAGTTCTGGGGTTCATGAATACGTAGCCCACTTGCCTTGTGTGAAATCTTAGGCACATTCTACACTATCAGCTTTATAAGGAACAAAGTTGATATATTTTTCTCCTTATTTTTCATATTTCTTATTTGGTTTAGAGTCAAGATGTGGAAGAATGTGTTTTCATGGCCTCTTAAAAACTCAACCATATTGGAGCAAAACCGTAAGAATAGTTTGGGAGTCAGTGAGACAGAAAAGAGAAGAGATGTGGATCTGTTTGTAGACCCACTCCTGAGGGCAGAGGAAACATGTGCTCTATAAGGGCAGCTTGCTTCAAGAGTTTGATGGAAGAGGGCCTCTGCTGTGCAACTTGTTTGTTCATTCAACCTCACTAATCAGGGAAATGATTTTCTAGTTAAAGGAGTGAGTGTATATAGAGAGGCCTCATGGGTTTGGTCATGCCTGTTCCTCCACATATAAGATAAAATATCAGGAATGGAGGATAAAAATTCCCTAGGAAAAACCAATGTATGGTTTAAATGGCTTAGTTTTCTGCCTATTAAGTGTTTTAGGTTTGCCTCCCTGAAATGACTCTGAGATTTCTTCATTGACATTTTTCTGCATGTATCTAGATCATTCAGTCATGTGATCAGACAGTTTATTTCTTTGCAGATGGCTAACTGCTTAGTATGGACTGTGATAGCGTATGTTTACCCTCAGAGGGAGGGCTAACTCATCTCCCCAGAACCTTAGGATATTTCTCTGGGTCTCCACGTTCTAATAATACGTCCCCAGTGGTGGTTTAGTGGCTAAGTCGTGTCTGACTCTTGAGATCCCATTGTCTGTAGCCTGCCAGGCTCCTCTGTCCATGGGATTTCCCAGGTTAGAATACTGGAGTGGGTTTCCTTCTCCAGGGGATCTTCCTGACCCAGGATCAAAACCCTCCACCCTTCCCCTACATTGCAGGCAGATTCTTTTACCGCTGAGCCACCAGGGAAGCCCCCTACTGTCTCCTTAAGGCAAATGCAGTTCCTGACCACAAGTACGTAATTTGTCGCACCAAACTGGACAGAAGATTTTTGCTAGTTGCTGGGGTCCCAGTCTAGTGGCTCTAATAAGTATGTTTTCTCAGTTTCAGCCTGAAGAAATGAGGTGTTTTACTTTAAGCTAAAGACAAGGGGGTGCAGGAGGGTGGGAAGGTATTGGTGCTTAAGGTGGTGGAGGATCTGCCTGCTCCTGGCGGTTGCTATAGAAACGTGACGTCAACGAGGCGACCTTGAAGACTTTTTAATGGAGACAGAAGCGCCTGGAGAGGAGAGAAGGTTTCGGCCTTAGGTGTTTGGAACTGAGTTGGGAGAGTGAGTTCCTGCCGTGGGCGCTGGACCCCCCTGGGGCGTGGGGAGACAAAGTTATCCACACTCAAGTGGCTGCTTTCCCGCTCTGGGTCTCGGTGCCCCGCTGTCTCGTAGGTAAAGCATTGGGGTCCCGCCGGGCCCCAGTGAGTGCGGTGCGCTGCGCCAGGGCTGTCCTGGAGCCACTTTCCTCCTAAATGCAGGAGCTCGGGAAGTGAGACAGATAGCGACTCTCTCTGAGCCTCAACTTTCCCTTCTGTAAAATGGGGGTAAGAATGCTTTCCCCACAGGATCTCTGAGACCATTCAATTCTAACACATGAGTAAGCTGATGGCCCTGTGGTTATTGCGGGATCATGAATGTCTGTATGAATCCAGGCCACTTCTTACTCCTTGTCAACTTTGTTGTTAAGGGATAGATGCGAAAAGGAGAAGAAAAAGGCCACGGTGGGAAGCTCATTGTAACATCTGGTTGTTACTATCCAGTTGTTTCAGTGGCATTGTAACTACCCAGTGACTAGCATGGTTGTGGGGCACAGTTACACTGATAAACCGTGGTGATTGCTGGATGTGTCTCTCCCTGTGCAGCCCTCATGCCAGTGGCCTTTCTCATCAGGTGTCTGAAGGAGACAGCTCCTGAGGATCAGTGTCCTGTTGACTGATAGAGCTTCTACTCCAGGTTCAAGGGCAGTGGTCCTCAGGAGACCCCAGCAATTCACATCTTCAGTTGGATATGACGCCTGACTCAAGTGAGTTCATAGATCTGATAAAAGCACGTTGTGGGCTATCTCTGTAAGGTTCACAAACTAGACTAAAAGTAGCTACTTTGATCTCATCATGGAAATGAGTTTGGCAGGTGGGATTTCATTCCATCAGCTGCTACATGCTTTTTAGTAACTCTTGAGGCCCATCTGAGAGAAGACTTTTTCTTTGTGATAAGAAGCAATGGATTGTCCAATTGGGAAGGCAGTTTATCTTTAACATTCATTTGTAATAAATATAGTTAAATTAAATAAATAAACATACCATATAAATAATAATAATCAGTGATTCCCTTGTGTATCTCAGATGAGTATGCAAATATGCAGTTGTTAGATCTTCCTAACAATTTGACATTGTAATGTAGATTGTTCCCTGTTGCAAATTGGTTTTATTCCCTTTTATAATGACATGTTTTTAGAAAAACAGACAACTTCCAAGTGCTGGTTTAGAATGTCAGCCATAGAATTTATTACTTAAAAGTAAGCAGTTTTGCTTTAGAGTTTGTCCTAACATAATGATACTCAGCCACATTCCCTGAAATAACCAATTCTGCTAAATATCAATATGATTTCCCTGGGATGTAATATTTTTATTTCTATACTTCAGAAAGAAATGAACATCAACTTACCCTAAATATTTGGGTATATTTTATTGCATATGATTATTTTGTTTATATGGAGCATACCCCATTTGATAAGATATAATGTGGATGTGTTAATACCACAAGAGCACAATTGTAGGAATTTTTCACCTGATTAATTGCATCAGAGAATTATGAATATATAAATATATTTCAAATGTTTTATTGAGGTAAGGTCAACGTACAATAATACTGTGGATATTTAAAATATATGCTCTGTTTTGATATATGTATGCACCTGTGAATCTAATACTACAGTCAAGATAATGAACATATCTATCATCTCAATAGGCTTCCTTGTGCTCCTTGGTAATATGCCCACTAAGCTCTCCTCTGCCTCTTTCTCTACTTCAACCTACCTCATTCATAGGTATCCACTGACTTTTGTCACTATAGATTAGCTTTTGTTTCCTGTAATGTGGAACTATCCCATTATTTGGATATATAACAATTTATTCTGTCCATTCACCTGTTAATGGATATTTGGGTTATTCCCAATTTGGGGCTTTTGGAAATAAACCTTCTATGAACATTTGTATATATAATTCTTTCCTGGGACATATATTTTCTCTTTCTATGTAAGTACTTACAAGCACAATGGTTCGGAGTAGGCAATGGCACCCCACTCCAGTACTCTTGCCTGGAAAATCCCATGGACGGAGGAGCCTGGTGGGCTGCAGTCCATGGGGTCACTAAGAGTTGGACATGACTGAGTGACTTCACTTTCACTTTTCATTTTCAGGCATTGGAGAAGGAAATGGCAACCCACTTCAGTGTTCTTGCCTGGAGAATCCCAGGGACGGGGGAGCCTGGTGGGCTGCCGTCTATGGGGTTGCACAGAGTCGGACACGACTGAAGTGACTTAGCAGCAGCAGCAGCAGCATAGGGGTGTAGTGATTTCTCATAAGTTTTCATTTGTATTTTCCTAATGACTGATGATGATGAGCATCTTTTCATGTGCTTGTTTGACAGGTGTATATCTTAGGTGAAATATCTGTTCAAATCTTTTGTTCACTTATTTATTGAAGTGTCTTTGTGAGATTTTTAATTCTGGATAACAAATCTGCAAATCACAAATATTTTCTCTCATTCATTCAATGGCTTGTCTTTTTATTCTCTCAACGGTGTTCTTAGAAGAACGTAAGTTTTAATTTTGTGGAAATTCAGTGCATCAATTTGTTCATTTATGGTTTGATTTTGCTTTTGATGTCATATCTAAGAAATCTTTACCAAACCTAAGGTCACAAGAATTTTCTACTGTATTTTTCTAGAGTTTTAGAATAGTTTTAGCTTTTATGTTCACATCAGGGATTCTTTTTGAGTTACCTTTTGTATGTAGTGCATTATATAGATCAAAGTTCACACTCAGATGCTCAGTTGTGTCCTGCGACCCCAGTGGACCATAGCTTGTTAGGCTTTTCTGCCTGTGGGATTTCCCAGGCAAGAATACTGGAGTTGGATGCCATTTCCTCCTTCAAGGAATCTTCTCTACCCAGGGATCGAACCTGCATCCCTTGCATCTCCTGCATTGGCACGTGGATTCTTCACCACTAGTGCCACCTGGGAAGCCCCATCGATCACAGTCTATATTTGTGCATATTGCTATCCACTTGTCAAGTTCCATTTGTTGAATAGACTCCTTTTTCCACTGAAGTGCCTTTGTAGCTTTGTTGAAAATCAGTTGCCCATGTATGTGTGGGTCTATTTCTGGAATTTTAATTTTGTTCCTTTGATATACATTCCTACCTTCATCCCACTACCACAGTGCCTTGGTTACTATAGATTTATGAGTTTTGAAATAAGAAAGTGCTTATCCGCCAACATTTTCCTTCTTTTCACAGTTGCTTTTTGTAGACTAAAGTGAAAGTGAAAGTGAAGTCGCTCAGTCATGTCCGGCTCTTTGTGACCCCATGGGCTGTAGCCTACCAGGCTCCTCTGTCCATGGGATTTACCAGGCAATAGTACTGGAGTGGATTGCCATTTTCTTCTCCATTGTAGACTAAGGCCTTTGCATTTTCAATGACTTTTAGAATAATCTCATCAATTTATTTTTTTAAAAAAGAACATTTGGGTTTTTATTGGGATTGAAGGAATCTCAGTTTGGGAAGAATAGACATCTTCACAATACTGAGTCCTCTGACCATGGAGGATGATATACCCCTTCATTTATTTAGGCCTGCTTTAATTTTTCTCAGCAGTGTTTTACAGTGTTCAGAGTTTAGGCCTTGCACATTTGTGGATGCAGATGTACAATATAGATTATCTCTATGTAGTTCATACTTTTTGATGATATTGTCATGGGAATATTTTTATTATAATTTCCAGGTATTATATTTTCACCACATGTGTCCATAGCTGACTATTTCTGGGAAATCTTTGTGGTTTAAAGCACAGGTTACTCTAGGATGGAAAAGATACTTGAGTTTTAATACCTATATTAGAGTTCTCAAAGAGAATGGGATGTATATATAGAGAGATTTATTTTAAGGAAGTGACTTATTAGTTTGTGGAGTCTGATGGGGGAAGCTGAAAGACTGGAAACTGAGGAAAGACTTTTAGTTGGAATCTGGAGGTTGTCTGCTGGTGAGTCATGAGAAGCTGATGATGGAGAAAAAGTCCAAAGGAAGGAATTCCCTGGCAATCCAGGGGTTAGGACTCCGAACTTTCACTGCTAAGGGCCTACGTTCAGTCCCTGGTCAGGGAACTAAGATCTCATGAGCCACGTGGCAGCATGGCCAAAAAGAAGAAGAAAAAAATCCAAAGGAGCTTAATTGTGAACCCATGTGAGAAAGCAATCTGTGGTTGCAGGTGGGAAGGAAGGACCAGTGTATTTTTGAGTAATTCCATTAACAGAGACACATCAGCTATGAGAGACCTCTGTATGGCAGATGTTAAATTAATAGTACACTAATATCAGTTGTGTAGGTCAGGATTTTTCCAAGGGTGGTCCATAGACAACTTCATCAAAACTGCCTGGGGTGCCTGTTGAAACAGCTGATTTCTGGGCTCACCTTGGTGATTTTAGATTCTGCTGTATCTAAAATAGGGAGGTGGATTGGGAGGGTGTGTATGTGTTGAATACTTTCTCCTGTTGGTTGTGATATCATCCAAGTTGGAAAAGCACTGCTGTGGCTTTGCAAGAAGGTGGTTTTACAATTTTTTTAAAATTTTTAATCCTTTAATGTATAATTTTGGTGTCAACTTCTCCCTCCTGCAACTCAAATTTAAATATCTGCATTTGATCCCAGTAGGTAGAAAAGTCTGACAAAGGTCCATGTATTTATTTTTTTTAACTGCACCAAAGGCGTATCCTAGCTTTATTAAAGGGCCCGCGCCGCAGTCAATATAAAAACACAAAAAGTCCCATCAGTTTAATAATAATAAAAAACCCCAAAAATGGAAAATGGAGGGGGCAGGGAAGAGGCCCCTGGGGCAGGGGCACGGGGAGCCCTGCTCGTGGCACCAGGCCTGACCGCAGGGCTCCCTGGTATTGCTGTTGCTATGAGGTCGGGGGGGCAGCGATTGTCCTGTGGAGCCACCGCTCAGCTGGGTCGAGGACCCTTACTTCTTCTGGGGTGTGCTCAGCTTCTGCATGCCCCGGATCTTGTCCAGCAGGTCAGAGATGAAGGCCTCAGTGGGTTTGTAACAGTCAACCAGCAGCTCCTTGACCCTGGCAGCCCGGGTATTATCGCTCTCTGTGACCGGGAGTTCATCCCCGTCGATTTCCAGCTCTGGGATCTCCTCTTCCTGGCAGTCGTAGAGGTGAGTGAGCTGCTCCAAGACCCACTCCTCCAGGATGAGGCGCTTCCGTAGCTCCTTGCGGTCGTACTTGACCGTGACCTTCCCTTGGGGCCTCACTGGGTCCTTGTTGTCCGAGCTGCCCGGGCCCTCGCCTGCAGCCCCAGGGGGGCTCTGAAAGTAGACGCGGGGCCCTGGGCCGCCACTCCCCGGTTCGGGGGCCGGGGCCGCTGTCCGCCACGGCGGCTGCCGGGGCCACGTGCGTGCGTCGGGCCCCTCCCTGTGCCGCTGCCTCCCGCTGGCTCCAGGCCGCTGGTTAGCTCGTGAGCTCGGCTCCGCGTGGCTCCGCTGCGAGGGCGGCAGCGGGGGAGCCCGGGGGCAGCTGCAGCATGCGGAGCCCCCGAGCCTGGCCTGGCCGCGCCCTGCCCCCTCCCCACTGATCCACCCGCCCTTTGTCCCCCGCGGCGCAAAGGTCCATATATTTAAAGCTATGGTTTTTCCGATAGTCATGTACGGATGTGAGACGGCTGAGCGCTGAAGAATTGATGCTTTCGAACTGTGGTACCGGATAAGACTCTTGAGAGTCCCTTGGACAGCAAAGAGATCAAACCAGTCAATCCTAAAGGAAAGTAACCCTGAATATTTATTGGAAAGACTGATGCTGAAGTTGAAGCTCCAGTACTCTGGCCACCTGATGCAAAGAGCTGATTCATTGGAAAAGACCCTGATGCTGGGAAAGACTGAGGTCAGGAGGAGAAGGAGGCGACATAGGATGAAAAAGGTTGGATGGCATCATCGACTCAACGGACATGAATTTGAGCAAACTCTAGAGATAGTGAAGGACAAGGAAACCTGGTGTGCTGCAGTCCGTGGGGTCACAAAGAGTCGGACACGACTGAGCGACTGAACAACAACAAGGTAAAAAAGGGAACAATTCCTTCTTTTCAGTAATACTTATTCAGCATTTTATATGGGAGGGACTGCAGTAGTTTCCCAAGGCTGCCATGACAAAGTACTACAAGCTGGGTGGCTTAAACAATAGAAATGTATCGTCTCACAGTTCTGGAGGCGAGAAGCCTGAAATCAATGTGTTAAAAGGGCCTTGAGCCCTCTGAAACCCGTTGGGGAATCTGTCTGAGCTTCTTCCTAGCTTCTGGTGGCAGTCTTTGCATTTCTTGGCTTGGCGCTGTATAACTCCAACCTCTGCTTGCATCATCACGTGATGTTATCCCTGTTCTTCTGTCTTCATGCCGCTATCTTTTTTTTTTTTTAATTTAATTTAATTTTTTAACTTTACAATATTGTATTGGTTTTGCCATATATCAAAATGAATCCGCCACAGGTATACATGTGTTCCCCATCTTGAACCCTCCTCCCTCCCCATACCATCCCTCTGGGTCATCCCAGTGTACCAGCCCCAAGCATCCAGTATTGTGCATCGAACCTGGACTGGGGACTTGTTTCATATATGATATTATACATGTTTCAATGCCATTCTCCCAAATCATCCCACCCTCTCCCTCTCCCACAGAGTCCAAAAGACTGTTCTATACATCAGTGTCTCTTTTGCTGTCTCGTATACAGGGTTATTGTTACCATCTTTCTAAATTCCCTCTATATGCGTTAGTATACTGTATTGGTGTTTTCCTTTCTGGCTTACTTCACTCTGTATAATAGGCTCCAGTTTCATCCACCTCATTAGAACTGATTCAAATGTCTTCTTTTTAATGGCTGAGTAATACTCCATTGTGTATATGTACCATAACTTTCTTATCCATTCATCTGCTGATGGACATCTAGGTTGCTTCCATGTCCTGGCTATCTTATAAAGACACCAGTCACACTGTTTCAGGGACCATGCTACTCTAGTATGACCTCATCTTAACTAACTACATCTGCAACAGCCATAGTTCTAAGTGAGGTTATGTTAGGAGACACTGGGAATTAAGACTTCAACATATTTTTGGGGGATGACATTTCAACCCATCACACTCACTGAACTAGTTCCTGGGGATGCAACCCAGTGAATAAGAAAGGGAAATATGCCTAGAACTTTTACTCTAGTTTTAGAAACTGGCAATAAGCAGGGAAACAAATCAATAAGCAGGACCATTTTATATGGGAATAAATGCTTGCAACAAAATAGAATCCATTAGTAGAAAATTACAAGGACAGGGATTGTTGTAGACACAGTTGTCAGTGAAGCTCTTTCTTAGGACGTGATATTTGAGTCCAAATGACAAGCTTTATTAAAGACAAATGGAAACTTTATCACAATTTGCATGTCCTTATGAAAATTCTACCATTTATTGAGCTGATATTGTGTGCCTCATACCATTCCAAGTATTTGCATGTATTAATTCAATTAATTATCAAAACAACAATTCATGATGTAAGGACAGTTGTTCTCCTTAGAGAAGGATACTGAGGCCCAGAGAGGTTCTTTCATCCTCTCACAGTTCAGAGAGGGCCAGCTATGCCAAGGTCTCTGCAGTAGAATTTTTAAAATTATGTAATTCCTCACCGTTTATCCTTGTAGAAATCAAAACACAAGGCAACATTTTTTCTTTGAGCTTTCTTCTATGTCAGTTCTTTTTTTTTTATGTCAGTTCTTTATAATTGCTTTTTTGCAGATGAGGCAGTTGAGTGGCAATGAGGTAAAGTAAAAGTGTTCAAATTCATACCATTTTTAAAATTTATTTATTTTTTATTGAAGGATAATTGCTTTACAGAATTTTGCTGTTTTCTGTCAAACCTCAACATGAATCAGCCATAGGTATACAAATATCCCCTCCCTCTTGAACCTCCCTCCAATCTCCTACCCCATCCCACCCCTCTAGGTTGACCCAGAGCCCCTGTTTGAGTTTCCTGAGCCATACAGAAAATTCCTGTTGGCTATCTATTTTACATATGGTAATGTAAGTTTCCATGTTACTCTTTCTATATATCTCACCCTCTCCTCCCCTCTCCCCATGTCCATAAGTCTATTCTCTATGTCTGTTTCTCCATTGTTGCCCTGTAAATAAATTCTTCAGTACCATTTTTCTAGATTCTGTATGTATGCATTAGAATATGATGTTTATCTCTTTCTGACTCACTTCACTCTGTAAAATCGGTTCTAGATTCATCCACCTCATTAGAACTGAGTCAAATGTGTTCCTTTTTATGGCTGAGTAATATTCCATTGTGTATATGTACCACAACTTCCTTATCCATTCATCTGTCGATAGACATGTAGGTTGCTTCCTCGTTCTAGCTATTGTAAATAGTGCTGCCATTAACAATGGGATACATCTGTCTCTTTTAATTGTAGTTTCCTCAGTGTATATGCCTCAGAATGGGATTGCTGGGTCATATGATGGTTTTATTCCTAGTTTTTTAAGGAATCTCGATACCGTCTTCCATAGTGGCTGTATCAATTTACATTCCCACCAATAGTGCAAGAGAGTTCCCTTTTCTCCACACCCTCTCCAGCACTTATTGTTTGTAGACTTTTTGATGATGGCCATTCTGACTGGTGTGAGGTGATATCTCATTGTAGTTTTGATTTGTGTTTCTCTAATAATGAGCGATGTTGAGCATCTTTTCATGTGTTTGTTACCCATCTGTATGTCTTCTTTGGAGAAATGTCTGTTTAGGTCTGGAGAAGGCAATGGCAACCCACTCCAGTACTCTTGCCTGGAAAATCCCATGGACGAATGAGCCTGGTAGGCTGTAGTCCATGGGGTCGCTAAGAGTCAGACACAACTGAGCGACTTCATTTTCACTTTTCACTTTGATGCATTGGAGACAGAAATGGCAACCCACTCCAGTGTTCTTGCCTGGAGAATCCCAGGAACGGGAGAGCCTGGTGGGCTGCCACCTATGGGGTTGCACAGAGTCAGACATGACTAAAGCGACTTAGCAACAGCAGCAGCAGCAGCAGGTGTAAAGTTAGGTTGTCTATTTGATGTTTTTCTTCTTTCCTGAGGTAGGATTGTATTGCTATAAAGTTCCCTCTTAGAACTGCTTTTGCTGCATCCCATAGGTTTTGAGTTGTTGTGTTTTCATCGTCATTTGTTTCTAAAAAGTTTTTAATTTCCCTTTTGAGTTCTTCAGTAACCTGTTGTTTACTTAGAAATGTGTTCTTTAATCTCCATGTTTTTGTGTTTCTTACACTTTTTTTCTTGTAATTGATATCTAGTTTCATAGCATTGTGGTTGGAGAAGATGCTTGATACAATTTCAATTTTCTTAAATTTACTGAGGTTTGATTTGTAACCCAAGATGTGGTCTATCCTGGAGAATGTTCCATGTTCACTTGAAAAGAAGGTGTATTCTTCTGCATTTGGATGGAATGTCCTGAAGATACCAATGATATCCATCTCCTCTAATGTATCATTTAAGCCTTGTGTTTCCTTATTAATTTTCTGTTTTGATGATCTGTCCACTGGTGTGAGTGGGGTGTTAAAGTCTCCTATTATTATTGTGTTACTGTCAATTTCTCCTTTTATATCTGTTATTGTTTGTCTTATGTTTTGAGGTGCTCCTATGTTGGGTGCATAGCTATTTACAATTGTTATGTCTTCCTCTTGGATTGATCCCTTGATCATTATGTAGTCCTTCCTTATCTCTTGTAATCTTCTTTATTTTAAGGTCTATTTTGTCTGATATGAGGATTGCTACTCCAGCTTTCTTTTGCTTCCCATTTGCATGGAATATATTTTTCCACCCTCTCACTTTCAATCCATATGTGTCTTCAGGTCTGAAGTAGGTTTCTTGTAGACAGCATATATATAGGTCTTGTTTTTGTATCCATTCAGCCAGTCTGTGTCTTTTTGTTGGAGCATTTAATTCATTTACATTTAAAGTAATTATTGATATATATGTTCCTATTGCCATTTTCTTAATTGTCTGGGGTTGGTTTTGTAGATCTATTTTCTTCTCTTGTATTTCTTGACTATGTAAGTCCCTTTAACATTTATTGTAAAACTGGTTTCGTGGTACTGAATTCTCTTAACTTTTGCTTGTCTGAGAAGCTTTTTATTTCTCCATCAATTTTGAATGAGATCCTTGCCAGGTACAGTAATCTTGGTTGTTGATTTTTCCCTTTCACTAGTTTAAATATATTCTGCCATTGCCTTCTGGGCTGTGGAGTTTCTGCTGAAAGATCAGCTGTTAAGCCTATGGGGTTTCCCTTGTATGTTACTTGTTGCTTTTCCCTTGCTGCTTTTAATATTCTTTCTTTGTGTTTAGTCTTTGTTAGTTTGATTAATATTTGTCTTGGCATGTTTCTCCTTGGGTTTATTCTGTATGGGACTCTTTGTGCCTCTTGGATTTCGTTGACTATTTCCTTTTCCATGTTGGGAAATTTTCAACTATAATCTCTTCAAAAATTTTCTCATACTCTTTCTTTTTCTCTTCTTCTTCTGGGACCCTTATAGTTCGAATGTCAGTGCGTTTGATATTGTCCTAGAGGTCTCTGAGACTGTCCACAGTTCTTTTCATTCTCTTTACTTTATTCTGCTCTTCAGAAGTTATTTCCAACATTTTATCTTCCAGCTCACTGATTCATTCTTTTGCTTCAGATATTCTGCTATTGATTCCTTCTGGAGCATTTTTAATTTCAGTAATTGTGCTGTTTGTCTCTGTATGTTTATTCTTTAATTCTTCTAGGTCTTTGTTAATTGATTCTTGCATTTTCTCCACTTTGTTTTCAAGATTTTGGATTATCTTTACTATCATTATTCTGAATTGTTTTTCAGGTAGTTTGCCTATTTCCTCTTCATTTATTTGGACTTCTGTGTTTATAGTTTGTTCCTTTATTTGTGCAGTATTTCTCTGCCTTTTCATTATTTTTTTTAAACTTATTGTGTTTGAGGTCTCCTTTTCCCAGGCTTCAAGGGAAGTTGAATTCTTTCCTGGAAGAAGTTTGAATTCTTTCTTCCTTTTGGTTTCTGCCCTGCTAAGGTTGGTCCAGTGGTGTGTGTGAGCTTCCTATAGAGTGAGATTTGTGCTGCGCTTTTATTTGTTTGTTTGTTTTTCCTCTGATGGGCAAGACAGAGTGAGGCGGTAATCCTGTCTGCTGATGACTGGGTTTGTATTGTTGTTTTGTTTGTTGTTTAGATGAGGTGTCCTGCCCAGTGTGCTACTGGTGGCTGGGAATGCTGGGTCTTGTATTCAAGTGGTTTTCGTTGTGTGAGTTCTCACTATCTGATACTCCCTATGGTTAGTTCTCTGGTAGTCTAGGGTCCTGGAGTCAGTGCTCCTACTACAAAGGCTCAGGACTTGATCTCTGGTCAGGAATGAAGATTCCAGACATGGTTTGTTATGGCATTAAGTGCAATTAAAACAAATATCCAGAAAACGAGAATCCAAAGATGAACCCCAGACAAATGGCAGTTACAAAATCAGGCAATTCAGTTCAGTCGCTCAGTCATGTCTGAGTCTCTGTGACCCCATGGACTGTAGCACACCAGGCCTCCCTGTCCATCACCAACTCCCGGAGTTACTCAAACTCATGTCCATTGAGTTAGTGATGCCATCTAACCATCTCATCCTCTGTCGTCCCCTTCTCCTCCCACCTTCAATCTTTCTCAGCATTAGGATATTTTCCAATGAGTCAGTTCTTCGCATCAGGTGGCCAAAGTATTGGAGTTTCAGCTTCAGCATCAGTCCTTCCAATGAATATTCGGGACCGATTGCCTTTAGGATGGACTGGTTGGATCTCCTTGCAGTCCAAGGGGCTCTCAAGAGTCTTCTCCAACACCACAGTTCAAAAGCATCAATTCTTCGGCGCTCAGCTTTCTTTATAGTCCAACTCTCACATCCATACGTGACTACTGGAAAACAACAGCCTTGACTAGATGGACCTTTGTTGGCAAAATATTGTCTCTGCTTTTTAATATGCTATCTAGGTTGCTCATAACTTTTCTTCCAAGGAGTGTCTTTTAATTTCATGGCTGCAGTCACCATCTGCAGTTATTTTGGAGCTCCCCAAAATAGTCTGTCACTGTTTCCCCATCTATTTCCCATGAGGTGATGGGACCAGATGCCATGATCTTAGTTTTCTGAAAATTGAGCTTCAAGACAGCTTTTTAACTCTTCTCTTTCACTTTCATCAAGAGGCTCTTTAGTTCTTCTTCACTTTCTGCCATAAGGGTGGTGTCATCTGCATATCTGAGGTTATTGATATTTCTCCCAGTAATCCTGATTCCAGCTTTTGTTTCATACAGCCCAGCATTTCTCATGATGTACTCTGCATATAAGTTAAATAAGTTGGGTGACAATATACAGCCTCGACATACTCCTTTCCCTATTTGGAACCAGTCTGTTGTTCCATGTCCATTTGTAACTGTTGCTTCCTGACCTGCGTACTGATTTCTTAAGAGGCAGGTCAGGTGGTCTGGTACTCCCATCTCTTTAATAATTTTCCACAGTTTGTGGTGATCCACACAGTCAAAAGCTTTGGCATAGTCAATAAAGCAGAAATAGATGTTTTTCTGGAACTCTCTTGCTTTTCTGATAATCCAATACACGTTGGCAATTTGATCTCTGGTTCCTCTGCTTTTTCTAAAACCAGCTTGGACATCTGGAATTTCACGGTTCACGTGCTGTTGAATCCTGTCTTGGAGAATTTTGAGCATTACTTTACTAGTGTCAAAATCAGGCAAATAATAATTAAAATAATGGAATATATACATAAACAAAGTGAAAACAGTCCAACAAAAATAAAGTATAATAGATTGACCTGGTGAACAAAGGAAATGAAAAATTGTATTTAACAGTTAAGAACAAAACTAACTAAAGCAGAAACTGGAAAATAAAACTAAAGCAAGGTGCCAAGTAAGGAATAAAGCAATGAAAAAAAATAACAAATATGTTGCGAGGAAAGGAAAGAAAGATAAGAAAGAAAGAATAGTTATGCAAAGTTAAATAGAGGTAGATGAAGATTTATATACATTAAAAATTAATTACAAGGGAAAAAGAGCAGTAGGAAAGTCAAACAAAGGAATAAATGTAGAAAACAATATAATAGGTTTAAAAAATTAGTAATAAAAATTATAGAAAAGAGACAAGAAAAACAGACAAAGAAAGGAAAAAGGAAAAAAAGAAACAAAACTCCACAGAACTGCAAAAGCCCAATGTAGAAGCAGAGGTTTATAACAATAGAAAGTGTGACTGAATATACACATATACATATATACCCATAAGCAAAATCAAAGCAGTCCAACAAAAATAAAGTAGAACAGATTGATCTGGTGAATAAAGGAAACCAAAAATTATATCTACCAGAACAAAACTAATTAAAGCACAAACTGGAAAAGAGAACTAAAGCAAGGTGTCAATTGGGCAATAAAGCAATGAAAATAAAACTAACAAATATGTTGAGAGGAAAGGAGAGAAAGTAAGAAAGAAAGAATAGATATTCAAAGTTAAATAGAGGTAGATAAAGATTTATATATGTTAAAGATTAACTTCAAGGGGAAAAGAACAGTAGGAAAACCAAACAAAGGAATAAATGTAGAAAAAGTAATAATAGGTTTTAAACAGTAAATATTAAATTTAAAAAAGAGAAAAGAAAAAAAAGAGGAAAACTCCACAGAATTGGAGTTTTTGCACAAAACTGTAAAAGCCCAATATAAAGGCAGAGGTTTATGACAACAATAAAAAATGTGACTGAGAAAGAAAAAAAAGCTCCAAAGCTTAATTGGATTTCTTAATGCCAATAAAATCGACCATTACAACAGAGGGTTGGGGAAAGGGGAGAAAAAAAGAATCCAAAAGAATCTACAAAACAAGTCAAAACATAAGAATAATAAATGTTTCTCTTGAATCACTGCTGTCAGTGTCCTTTCCCTTGTGGGGAGTCATAGTCCACCTTACCTCCCTAGGATGCCCTCCAAGTCTGTGCTGATTTCTGGACCTGCTATGGGGATAGCTCAGGTTCTAATCTGGTCCTACCCCTGTGTGTTCTTGCCTCCAATGTCCACAGCTATCAGAACTAGTGCGTTTTCTTTTGTGAGAGCTCTCAATGGCCTTTTATATGCCACAGACACAGAGTCTGCCTAGTAGATCATGTGGATTTAATCTGCAGGTGTACAGCTTGTGGGAAGGTTTTGGTCTTCTTCCTTTGCCACACTGCCCCTGGGTTTCAATTGTGGTTTTAGTTCCACCTCTACATGTGGGTTGTTCACTGGGGTTTAGCTCCTGAGGCTGCCCTGTAGGACTTGGGTTTGCCTCGTGAGGGCCAGGTGTGGAGGTGGTGCAGTTGCTTGGGTCACAAGGGTTCTGGCAGCACCAGGCACTCAAGGGGGTTGGCAGCTAGGGCACCAAGGAATATAGTGCTCCAGAAGGGTATGGTAACCAGTATTGGCCAATACACTCCAGTATTCTTGCCTAGAGAACCCCCTTTCTGACAGAATCCTGGCAGGCCACAGTCTACAAGGTTGCAAAGAGTCAAACACGACTGAAGCGACCCTGTGTGCATAGACACAAGACTTTTTTTGTCTGTGGCAGCTCTGCCCCAGTGAGAGTTGAGCATGAAGATGGCACAGCTGCTTGGCTTGTGGAGACCCTGGTGGTGCCAAGTGTACAGGGACATGGAATGCCTCTGCCACAGGAGTTATGGTCCAGTCAGAGTCTTTCTTGAGCCTGTTATAGCTGGCGATCAGGCCTCTTTGGCCAGTCGTTCTCTGTAGCTCTGCCCATTCAGTCACTTAGAGGGCTCCTTTGCCTGGGGTCCTTCTCTGTTGTTCAGCGTGTCAGGCACATAGAGGGGCCCCCTGGCTGGGGTCCTACTCTGTCGATCGATGCATGCGTCAGGCACTTAAAGGGGCATCCTGAGTGGGGACCTACTGTGTAGTTCAGTGCGTCAGGTGTTTGATGCGCCAGCCTCTCTACTGTTCAGCTGCTGATGCTGGCGTGTGGGGAGAGAGAGGCTGTGGTCATGGCTCCATCCCCTGTGTGACACAGCAGTATCGCCTTGCTTCCATGGCCGCCTGGCTTTAATCCACTGGCATTTTTCTCTACGGTCTCCTCCCTCACATCCCCTCAGTCCATCTTTCCACTGTCAACATCAGCCCTCGCCCTGGGATTGCTCCACAATCCCTAAACTCCAGCTCCCAGCTGCTGCTCCTTCCAGGGGGCCAGCGTTCCTGTCCAGGGTATGTATGGTTGCGGCAAGGACTGTCTGATTTTCATTACATTTAGGCTGCCACAGATCAGCTGTTTCACTCTCAGCCTTAAAAGTTTCTCCTCTAACTCAAACAATTGCCCTGATGTGGGGATCACACCCCTGCTTCAGTTCCCCCACCCGCCGAGGGCAGGTCCAGTCCTACTAACACTCCTGTTTTTTCCCCTAGTTCCTTCTTCCTACCAAGTTTTGTGTGGTTCTATATATTCTTTTCTTCTGGTCAGGTATTCCTGTCTGCTCTCAGTTGGTGTTCTGCATGCATTTCTGTGTCTCAAGGTGTATTCCTGATGTATCCATGGAGAGAGATGTACTCCACATCCACCTGCTCCTCTGCCATCTTGTTCTCTTAAGTTCATACCATTTTTATAAGTGGTAGAATGACGGTTTGGGCCTTGTCTGTTTCCAGAACCTACACTCCTAGCCATTATACTTAGAAAGAAGAAAGAGACATTTGTTGAACTATGTCAGCCCCTGTTAGGTGATGTTAGGTGAAAACTATGCTTCAGTAGGCATTTTTGCATATATAGACTGTATTTAACAAAAATGTAAAGATGATGACTGTAAAAATTAGAAGATAATATTCATCACAGGTACTACACCGTAGACAATGTGATATTTTCCATCTTTCTTCTTTTTGCTGTTCTTATAGATACGTGGTAGTAGCTCATGGTGGTTTTAAGTGTAATTTCTCTGAAATCTTGACCTCTTTTCATCCAAATATCCTTTTTAAAATCTCTATTTATTTACTTATCAAGCTGGATCTTTTTCCTGGGGAGTCTGCATTCTGGATTATACTGATTATGTCTCTGTTGTGCTGTTGGTTTTATTCTTCTGGCTCATCCTATTTCCTTTAAATTGATAATAACTGTACATATAGAGGCTTGCTCAGATTCAAATTTGTGGAAAGGGTACCTTAGATGTGGTGGTGTACTTCCTGTAGCCCTATATCAGGAGGCTCTTCATTTCTGGTTGTCTTTCCTCCTGTGTCCTTGTGACTGATCACTTGGGGGGTGTTGTCAGTCTGATCCACCCATATGACATTTTCCATCTGCCTTTTAACTCATGTTTTCTTAGCCTCTTGAAATTTATGGCCTAGATCTATATTTCATTAATGGTTGCAAATGATAATGTTTTAATTCTATAATTCCGTTTCCATTTATTAGCTGGAATTCTTCTAAGACAAACTTCCCCTCATCAACTATGAGGTTACACTGATGTCTGATTGACACAGAAGAGAAGAATTAACGCTTAAATCTTTTGCAGTAATTCTGATTTTCAAGATAGTGAGTTGTTTCTGTGGGATCCTCCAAAAGTGAAAATTGAGTTCTTTTTTTTTTTTTTTCTTTTAGAGTATCATATGATCTAGATGTTTAAATCCATTGCAGGTATTAACATTTTTATGTTCAAACTGTTCTGTTTTTGGACAGTGAGAGCCTTGTGGTTGGCTTATGAGTCTGTAGGTTGGCTGTTGTCTCTTTAACATGTGTTCTAATATGATAGTTTGGTTCAGACTCATCTGCTACAATCCCCACTTAGTCCTAAAATCAGCCTTTTCTCCAAAGAAAGCCAGTTCCTTTTAGTGTGAAATGTGTCTAATTCAATCTGAGCAAGTAGAGTTGCTCTTTACTACTGGGTTGGTCATTGTTTCTTGTCCTTTTTAGTACATGGAGTCAGTAATTATGTATTGTATTTTTAATGAGAATATATATCATCTTCCATCCTGAGCTGCTCCTCTGTTATCTTATAGGTAATCATTTTTATGAATTTGAGTTTTAACTTTCCATTTTAAAAAGTATAATCAATTACAATACATGTATTTATTTCTCTCACATTGCAAGGTAGATTGTTAGCCACTGGACCACCAGGGAAGTCCCTAACTCACATTTAATAAAGAAATGTGATGTAGATGCTGGAGTAAGCAGGAGATGAAAACTATCTAATTTTCCTTTCATTCTCTTTATACACATATGATGGAGAAGGAAATGGCAACCCACTCCAGTATTCTTGCCTGGAGAGTCCATGGACAGAGGAGCCTGGCAGGCTACAGTCCATGGGGTCGCAAAGAGTTGGACATGACTGAGTGACTGAGCACAAAAAGTGTGTGTGTGTGTGTAAAATTAAAATCAGATACTCATTTTAAGGGATTTTAAATAAATCAGGGCAACAACTTCATTTTCTTAGGATCAATAGTTAACTCTGGAATTGTTTTACAGTTTTTCACTTTTCATCTTGAATCTTCCTGGGCTCTGCATGATCTAAAGTCTAAGGCTGACTTATTTGCACTTAGAGTGTTGTTCACTGTACTTTCAGAGTTGTCAGCTGCATAATTTTGAAGTTGTAATATTATTGAGATTTAAAACACATTCTATGTGGAGAATATCTGAAGAATTGTTTGAAAACAAGAGAGACAGCATTTGCAAACTACCACTCAGCTACTGGGTTAGTATCCCTGGTTTGTGATACACATTCATTTATTTATTTATTTTTAAATTTTATTTTATTTTTAAACTTTACATAATTGTATTAGTTTTGCCAAATATCAAAATGAATCCACCACAGGTATACATGTGTTCCCCATCCTGAACCCTCCTCCTTCCTCCCTCCCCATACCATCCCTCTGGGTCGTCCCAGTGCACTAGCCCCAAGTATCCAGTATCGTGCATCGAACCTGGACTGGCATCTCGTTTCATACATGATATTTTACATGTTTCAATGCCATTTA
This sequence comes from Bos indicus x Bos taurus, assembly GCF_003369695.1. Classification (NCBI taxonomy): domain Eukaryota; kingdom Metazoa; phylum Chordata; class Mammalia; order Artiodactyla; family Bovidae; genus Bos; species Bos indicus x Bos taurus. The sequence continues at coordinate 90,324,519 of NC_040105.1, read as the reverse complement.
ATAACAAGCAAAAAGATTGGCCCATGATTTAAACAGCGAATTCATATAAAATTACAAATGAACAATAAACATGTCAAAATATGCCTAAGCCACAGACAAGATGCAGATATAAATCTTGAGAATTCATACTGAGTGGAAAAACAAGATGCAAAAGATGAGTAATGTGAGTCTTATTTTGGAAGAGATTCTGTGTGTGTGCAGGGTGTCAGGTGCCTTCACCATAGGCACACATCTGGCCGGGAGGCATCATTCAATGATTATAGACTCTTTTGGGTCAGGGGGTAGGGTCATACCACTAAGACATACAGGAGAATTTCATTTTATAGATGTACTTTCATACATTGCTTGAAATACTGTGTATTCAGGGAGAGTCTTTTAATAAAAATTTGAAAGCTGAATATACTTGCAAACAGATTCAGGAAAGTAATGTACACATGCATTTATTACTACTTTGGAAAAGCTTTTATTTTATTCAGTTATATGGAAAATGAAGTAGGAAAAAATAGAATTGAAAATGTCTCTGTGTGCACACATGTGTGTTTCGAGGTCTCCTCCTGCTCTATCACCCTATGTACTGACACTCACAGCTGCAGCTTTATCTTCAGTTCAAAGCAAAGCTGGACTTCCAATCTCAGCTTTAGATTTCCTAGAAAATGATGGAAATAGGTAGATGACTGCCAGTAGGTTAAAAAGTTCCATAAAACTCTAGCAGAAACCATTAGACCAATATCTTCACCTCCATCTGTCCCTCCCTCTTGTTGAGCCTCTGGGTCTGGAACTCTCAGAGCTAGCTAGCATCCTGGATCCTGCTACCTGAAAACAGCCACCTCCACTTTTCTTTTTCATTTTTAAGGAAAGTGAGTACATGTACCAAAAGGGAATAAATGTCATCAGATAGTTTGTTTACAAAGATACCAATTCTATTTGGAAAATTCACATCTCTTAAGAGCCGTCCGATTCGCTGGTGACTCTACATCGTGTTCAGTATTGCTTTCTTTCTTGTCGGTTGGCGGATCCCCACTGTAGAGCGGTCCCTCTCAGAGGGCAGGGCAACCATCCTCCCATTACCCCACTTCTGTAGAGACAGCCCAGTCCATCTCACACCCCGTGTCAGCCCTATATTCCTCTGTCCAGGACCCTGGACACAGCTGTTGATATCCCTCTCGGATGCTTCATCGTCTCCCCGCTACCCTTTTGCCCACCCACTGCCCCACTGCCAAGGCGCTACTGCCACCTGGTGTTTCATCATGAGAAGTTCTTATCAGAGTCGTAAAGAGTATGTTTTTACAGTCTGTGCTTAGAGAATTCCATGCCTGGCGGGCCACAGTCCATGGGCTCACAAAGAGTCGAACATGACTGAGCGACTAACCCTTTACACTTACAATTTGTTTTCAGACAGAATTATAATAATTTTGTGCATAGGTTCAAAAGCTATGTTTTGAAAGAATTTGGAGTTTTTGTTTTTGATTTGTTTTGGCCCAAGGTGACCCTTTTTTGTCAGGAATTTTGACGATGGCGGTACATTGTTGCCACCTCGTGACAGAAATCTGAACTGCAACTTGAACACCCTGAAGCAGAAAGATGGGAGGGAGGGGCTGTGACCCAGGCAAGCAGCGCAGAGCTTTCTGGAAGTCTTGGTGGAAAGTGGACAGTCCCAGATATCCAGGTGGAAAGTACAGCCTTCTATGGTGAAGAAAATTTTCATGTGAGTGGAAGTAAAAGATTATTTAAACATATTACTCTTTGTTTAAAAAAAATAAAATTGCACATATTACTCTTTGAAACCTCTGGATAAATAGCTTAAGATCTTCTTAGCCAAAGTGGAAGAAGTCCACGTATAACCTTTGTAATCTTCTTTTGCACTTTTATAGCCATCTTTTCATATAAATATATTTCTATGATATATTTTTAATATTTTTATAAAATTTCATTTTTCCTATAGAGCACATTATTAGAAAAAATATTTTATTTTTCAAATACATAATGGATTCTTTACCCTCAATTATTTCTTTTATCTTTTTATTAAGACTAAATATATATAAATATTAATAATTTCATCTTTTCTCAAATTAATGACAATGGTATAATTGTGATTATCTTTTAGCAACCAAAGTCTATTTCCAGAGGTTTGAACTTGATATGAGAAAAACACTGTATCAAGTCCATTGTACCTGATTTGGTGCTGAGGTTGAACAGTGTAATGGTTTGCTCCAGGATCTAGAGGCTATTGTAAGCTTGAAAGCAAAGTGAAACCCTTAGGTTGACCTTGGCTGCATAAAGATCCTATGGATGGGGGTGAGGGGTGCCTGATTCTGTTTTGCATAGGTCGGCTCGTCCTCAGGCTAAGCTGGAATCTCTGGGAACAGTGTGTGTGTGTGTGTGTGTGTGTGTTAGTTGCTCAGTCGTGTCTGACTCTTCGTGATCTCATGGACTATAGCCCACTAGGCTCCTCTGTCCATGGGATTCTCCGAGCAAGAATACTGGAGTGGGTTGCCATTTCCTTCTCCATAAAATTTCATTTTTCAATATTGATTATTGCATCATATGATGCTCTAAACTATTTCACTAGTACCCAAGTAGGGGAAATTTAGTGCCCTGACCATACTTCCTGTGACAAACAATAGTATACTTAACACCCTTACCTATATATATATACCTATATCTTTGAGATATTTTATAATGTTTTGAAAATGTCCTTTATAAACCAGGAAAAATGTAATATTTTATATTTACATAACACTGGAAATATTCCTAACATCATTGTAAGAAAATGCTTGTTTCTCCACACATTAGAAATCCTGTGCATCATTGCTTTTTGTATAGGCAACGAGCCATCTCTCATTTTTTTGATCATCACTTGTTTTTGCCGCTTGTCTAGAATTCCATCATAATGTCGGTGAAAATAAGCAATACACAGCCTATAATGGAAACAGAAACGAAGTGTTTTTTTTTTTTTTTTAATTTTGAGCCAAACTGAAGACTGTCCAAAATCACTGCAGATGGTGACTGCAGCCATGAAATTAAAAGATGCTTACTCCTTGGAAGAAAAGTTATGACCAACCTAGATAGCATATTGAAAAGCAGAGACATTACTTTGCCAACAAAGGTCCGTCTAGTCAAGGCTATGGTTTTTCCTGTGGTCATGTATGGATGTGAGAGTTGGAATGTGAAGAAGGCTGAGCACCGAAGAATTGATGCTTTTGAACTGTGGTGTTGGAGAAGACTCTTGAGAGTCCCTTGGACTGCAAGGAGATCCAACCAATCCATTCTGAAGGAGATCAGCCCTGGGATATCTTTGGAAGGAATGATGCTAAAGCTGAAACTCCAGTACTTTGGCCACCTCATGTGGAGTTGACTCATTGGAAAAGACTCTGACACTGGGAGGGATTGTGGGGGGAGGAGGAGAAGGGGACGACAGAGGATGAGATGGCCGGATGGCATCACCGACTCGATGGATGTGAGTCTGAGTGAACTCCGGGAGTTGGTGATGGACATGGAGGCCTGGCGTGCTGTGATTCGTGGGGTCACAAAGAGTCGGACACAACTGAGCGACTGAACTGAACTGAGGACTGTAGCACAGAGGACAGTTTCTGTTCTGATAAACTGCTCTGGAGAAGCATAGGTTTTGGCACAGATTCATATCTTGTCAGAACAAAAAACTTTAAATAACTGAGGGATACATTCCTTCAAGATTTCAAAGAATAACAAAGAAAACAACAACAAATCAGCAGATATTCAGCAAGTCAGTATGGCCTTGGCACCTGGGAAGGGAGTCTTAGCATCAAAGGAGTACCAGCATTAACATCCCAGGAAGGGAGGCTTTGAATCTTTATTTTTAACAGGGATATTCGTTACTTGTGGTCAGTGTATCTTTTTGTTTAATAATTAAAGCAGATGTACAATGTTTGTTTGAAAGGCCACAAAGGCTGTTTTAGTTAGCGCAAAATTCAGATTAACTAATGTATACGTGAGAATGACTTCCCTATACCTTAATATATGAGAATTTCTTTTTTTTAATATAAATTTATTTATTTTAATTGGAGGCTAATTACTTTACAATATTGTATTGTTTTTGCCATACATCAACATGAATCCGCCATGGGTGTACACATGTTCCCCATCCTGAACCCCCCTCCCACCTCCCTCCCCATACCATCCATCTGGGTCATCCCAGTGCACCAGCCCCGAGCATCCTATATCATGCATCAAACCTGGACTGGCGATTCGTTTCACATATGATATTATACATGTTTCAATGCCATTCTCCCAAATCATCCCCCCTTGCCTTCTCCCAGAGTCCAAAAGACTGTTCTATACATCTGTGTCTCTTGCTGTCTCGCATACAGGGTTGTCGTTACCATCTTTCTAAATTCCATATATATGCGTTAGTATACTGTATTGGTGTTTTTCTTTCTGGCTTACTTCACTCTGTATAATAGGCTCCAGTTTCATCCACCTCATTAGAACTGATTCAAATGTCTTCTTTTTAATGGCTGAGTAATATTCCATTGTGTATATGCACCACAGCTTTCTTATCCATTCATCTGCTGATGGACATCTAGGTTGCTTCCATGTCCTGGCTATTATAAACAGTGCTGCGATGAACACTGGGGTACACGTGTCTCTTTCAATTCTGGCTTCCTCAATGTGTATGGCCACCAGTGGGATTGCTGGGTCATATGGCAGTTCTATTTCCAGTTTTTTAAGGAATCTCCACACTGTTCTCCATAGTGGCTGTACTAGTTTGCATTCCCACCAACAGTGTAAGAAGGTTCCCTTTTCTCCACCCCTCTCCAGCATTTATTGCTTGTAGGCTTTTGGATCGCAGCCATTCTGACTGGTGTGAAATGGTGCCTCATTGTGGTTTTGATTTGCATTTCTCTGATAATGAGTGATGTTGACCATCTTTTCATGTGTTTGTTAGCCATCTGTATGTCTTCTTTGGAGAAATGTCTGTTTAGTTCGTTGGCCCATTTTTTGATTGGGTCATTTATTTTTCTGGAGTTGAGCTGCAGGAGCTGCTTGTGTATTTTTGAGATGAATTCTTTGTCAGTTGCTTCATTTGCTATTATTTTCTTCCATTCTGAAAGCTGTCTTTTCACCTTGCTTAGAGTTTCCTTTGTTGTGCAGAAGCTTTTAATTTTAATTAGGTCCCATTTGTTTATTTTTGCTTTTATTTCCAATATTCTGGGAGGCGGGTCATAGAGGATCCTGCTGTGATTTATGTCAGAGAGTGTTTTGCCTATGTTCTCCTCTAGGAGTTTTATAGTTTCTGGTCTTACGTTTAGATCTTTAATCCATTTTGAGTTTATTTTTGTGTATGGTGTTAGAAAGTGTTCTACGTTCATTCTTTTACAAGTGGTTGACCAGTTTTCCCAGCACCACTTGTTAAAGAGATTGTCTTTTCTCCATTGTATATTCTTGCCTCCTTTGTCAAAGTTAAGGTGTCCATAGGTACGTGGATTTACCTCTGGGCTTTCTATTTTCCATTGATCTGTATTTCTGTCTTTGTGCCAGTACCATACTATCTTGATGACTGTGGCTTTGTAGTAGAGCCTGAAGTCAGGCAGGTTGATTCCTCCAGTTCCATTCTTCTTTCTCAAGATTGCTTTGGCTATTCGAGGTTTATTGTATTTCCATACAAATTGTGAAGTTATTTGTTCTAGCTCTGTGAAAAATACCATTGGTAGCTTGATAGGGATTGCATTGAATCTATAGATTGCTTTGAGTAGTATACTCATTTTCAATATATTGATTCTTCCGATCCATGAACATGGTATATTTCTCCATCTATTAGTGTCCTCTTTTATTTCTTTCACCAGTGTTTTATAGTTTTCTATATATAGGTCTTTTGTTTCTTTAGATAGATATATTCCTAAGTATTTTATTTTTTGTTGCAATGGTGAATGGAATTGTTTCCTTAATTTCTCTTTCTATTTTCTCATTATTAGTGTATAGGAATGCAAGGGATTTCTGTGTGTTGACTTTTTATATCCTGCAACTTTACTATATTCATTGATTAGCTCTAGTAATTTTCTGGTGGAGTCTTTAGGGTTTTCTATGTAGAGGATCATGTCATCTGCAAACAGTGAGAGTTTTACTTCTTCTTTTCTAATTTGGATTCCTTTTATTTCTTTTTCTGCTCTGATTGCTGTGGCTAAAACTTCCAAAACTATGTTGAATAGTAGTGGTGAAAGTGGGCACCCTTGTCTTGTTCCTGACTTTAGGGAATTGCTTTCAATTTTTTACCATTGAGGATAATGTTTGCTGTGGGTTTGTCATATATAGCTTTTATTATGTTGAGGTATGTTCCTTCTATTCCTGCTTTCTGGAGAGTTTTTTTTTTTTATCATAAATGGATGTTGAATTTTGTCAAATGCTTTCTCTGCATCTATTGAGATAATCATATGGCTTTTATTTTTCAATTTATTAATGTGGTGTATTACATTGATTGATTTGCAGATATTGAAGAACCCTTGCATCCTTGGGATAAAGCCCACTTGGTCATGATGTATGATCTTTTTAATATGTTGCTGGATTCTGATTGCTAGAATTTTGTTAAGAATTTTTGCATATCTATGTTCATCAGTGATATTGGCCTGTAGTTTTCTTTTTTTTGTGGCATCTTTGTCAGTTTTTGATATTAGCATGATGGTGGCCTCATAGAATGAATTTGGAAGTTTACCTTCCTCTGCAATTTTCTGGAAGAGGTTGAGTAGGATAGGTGTTAGCTCTTCTCTCAATTTTTGGTAGAATTCAGCTGTGAAGCCGTCTGGTCCTGGGCTTTTGTTTGCTGGAAGATTTCTGATTACAGTTTCGATTTCCGTGTTTGTGATGAGTCTGTTAAGATTTTCTATTTCTTCCTGGTTCAGTTTGGAAAGTTGTACTTTTCTAAGAATTTGTCCATTTCTTCCAAGTTGTCCATTTTATTGGCATATAATTGATAGTAGTCTCTTATGATCCTTTGTATTTCTGTGTTGTCTGTTGTGATCTCTCCATTTTCATTTCTAATTTTATTGATTTGGTTTTTCTCCCTTTGTTTCTTGATGAGTCTGGCTAATGGTTTGTCAATTTTATTTATCCTCACAAAGAACTAGCTTTTGGCTTTGTTGATTCTCGCTATGGTCTCTTTTGTTTCTTTTGCATTTATTTCTGCCCTAATTTTTAAGATTTCTTTCCTTCTACTAACCCTGGGGTTCTTCATTTCTTCCTTTTCTAGTTGCTTTAGATGTAGAGTTAGGTTTTTTATTTTACTTTTTTCTCGTTTCTTGAGGTATTCCTGTATTGCTATGAACCTTCCCCTTAGCACTGCTTTTATAGTGTCCCACAGGTTATGGGTTGTTGTGTTTTCATTTTCATTAGTTTCTATGCAAATTTTGATTTCTTCTGTGATTTGTTGGTTATTCAGCAGTGTGTTGTTCAGCCTCCATAGGTTGGGATTTTTAATAGTTTTTCTCCTGCAATTGAGATCTAATCTTACTGCATTGTGGTCAGAAAAGGTGCTTGGAATGATTTCAATTTTTTTGAATTTACCAAGGCTAGATTTATGGCTCAGGATGTGATCTATCCTGGAGAAGGTTCCATGTGCGCTTGAGAAAAAGGTGAAATTTATTGTTTTGGGGTGAAATGTCCTATAGATATCAATGAAGTCTAACTGGTCTATTGTATCATTTAAAGTTTGTGTTTCCTTGTTAATTTTCTGTTAGTTGATCTATCCATAGGTGTGAGTGGGGTATTAAAGTCTCCCACTATTATTGTGTTATTGTTAATTTCCCCTTTCATACTTGTTAGCATTTGTCTTACATATTGCGGTGCTCTTATGTTGGGTGCATATATATTTAGAATTGTTATATTTCTTCTTGGATTGATCCTTTGATCATTATGTAGTGTCCTTCTTTGTCTCTTTTCACAGCCTTTGTTTTAAAGTCTATTTTATCTGATATGAGTATTGCTACTCCTGCTTTCTTTTGGTCTCTATTTGCATGGAAAATCTTTTTCCAGTCCTTCACTTTCAGTCAGTATGTGTCTCCTGTTTTGAGGTGGGTCTCTTATAGCCAACATATATAGGGGTCTTGTTTTTGTACCCATTCAGCCAGTCTTTGTCTTTTGGTTGGGGCATTCAACCCATTTACGTTTAAGGTAATTATTGATAAGCATGATCCCGTTGGCATTTACTTTATTGTTTTGGGTTTGAGTTTATACACCATTTTTGTGTTTCCTGTCTAGAGAAGATCCTTTAGCATTTGTTGGAGAACTGGTTTGGTGGTGCTGAATTCTCTCAGCTTTTGCTTGTCTGTAAAGCTTTTGATTTCTCCTTCATATTTGAATGAGATCCTTGATGGGTACAGTAATCTGGGCTGTAGGTTATTTTCTTTCATCACTTTAAGTATGTCCTGCCATTCCCTCCTGGCCTGAAGAGTTTCTATTGAAAGATCAGCTGTTATCCTTATGGGAATCCCCTTGTGTGTTATTTGTTGTTTTTCCCTTGCTGCTTGTAATATTTGTCCTTTGTGTTTGATCTTTGTTAACTTGATTAATATGTGTCTTGGGGTGTTTTGCCTTGGGTTTATCCTGTTTGGGACTCTCTGGGTTTCTTGGACTTGGGTGATTATTTCCTTCCCCATTTTAGGGAAGTTTTCAACTATTATCTCCTCAAGTATTTTCTCATGGTCTTTCTTTTTGTCTTCTTCTTCTGGGACTCCTATGATTTGAATGTTGGGGCATTTAACATTGTCCCAGAGGTCTCTGAGATTGTCCTCATTTCTTTTAATTCGTTTTTCTTTTTTCCTCTCTGATTCATTTATTTCTACCATTCTATCTTCTACCTTACTAATCCCATCTTTTGCCTCTGTTATTCTACTATTTGTTCCCTCCAGAGTGTTTTTGATATCACTTATTGCATTATTCATTATATATTGACTTTTTAAATTTCTTCTAGGTCCTTGTTAAACCTTTCTTGCATCTTCTCAATCCTTGTCTCTAGGCTATCTGTGATTCCATTTTGTTTTCAAGATTTGGGATCATTTTCACTGTCATTATTCAGAATTCTTTATCAGGTAGATTCCCTATCTCTTCCTCTTTGCTTTAGTGGGCGTTTATCCTGTTCCTTTACCTGCTAGGTATTCCTTTGTCTTTTCCTCTTGTTTCTATTGCTGTGTTTGGGGTGGCCTTTCTGTATTGTGGCAGTTTGTGGAGTTCTGTTTATCGTGGAGTTTCCTCACTGTGGGTGTGGTTGTACGGGTGGCTTGTCAAGGTTTCCTGGTTAGGGAAGATAGTGTCAGTGTTGTGGTGGGTGGAGCTGGATTTCTTTTCTCTGGAGTGCAATGAAGTGTCCATTAATGAGTTATGAGATGTCAGTGGGTTTGGAGTAACTTTGGGCAGCCTGTATATTGAAGCTCAGGTCTGTGTTCCTGTGTTGCTGGAGAATTTGCTTGGTATGTCTTGCTCTGGAACTTTTTGGCCCTTGGATGGTGCTTGGTTTCAGTGTAGGTATGGAGGTGTTTGATGAGCTCCTGTTGATTAATGTTCCCTGGAGTCAGGAGTTCTCTGGTGTTCTCAGGATTTGGACTTAAGCCTCCTGCTTCTGGTTTCAGTCTTATTTTTACAGTAGCCTCAAGACTTCTCCATCTATACAGCACCGTTGATAAAACATCTAGGTTAAAGATGAAAAGTTTCTCCACAGTGAGGGACACCCAGAGAGGTTCACAGAGTTACATGGAGAAGAGAAGAGGGAGGAGGGAGATAGAGGTGACCCGAATGAGATGAGGTGGAATCAAAAGAGGAGAGAGCAAGCTAGCCAGTAATCACTTCCTTATGTGCACTCCACAGTCTGGACTGCTCAGAGATGTTCATGGAGTTATACAGAGAAGGGAAGAGGGAGGAAGGAGACAGAAGTGGCCAGGAGGATAAAGGGGGGAATCAAAAGGAGAGAGACAGATCCAGCCAGTAATCAGTTCCCTAAGTGTTCTCCACTGTCCGGAACACACAAAGAGATTCAGAGAGTTGGGTAGAGAAGAGAACGGGGAGGGAGGAGATAGAGGCGACCTGGTGGAGAAAAAGGAGAGTCCAAAGTGGGAGAGAGCAGTCAAACCTGTAATCTCGCTCCCAAGTAAAAATGGGTACTGAAGATTGGGTTCTTAAAGGTATAAAATTGATAAGAAATACCAAAAAGCAAAGATTAAAAATCTAGAGTAGAGGTTGGATTTTCAAAACTACAATATTAAAGAAAAAAAAGTCACAACATTATAAAATATGTATATATATATTTGAGGTTTGCTTTAAAAATAGGGTCTCTCTCTTTTTTTTTTGCAAAGTAATAGTAGGTTAGAAAATTAAAATTAAAGGAGTAATAGAGGACTTAAAAATTTTTTTAAATTAAAAAAAAATGAAGAATAATAGTAAAAATAGTAAAAATATATCTAGGACTTTCTCTGGTATTGTTGTGGACAGTGTGGGGTCAGTTCATTTTCAGATAGTTCCTTGATCTAGCTTATATTTCTCCAGATCTGTAGGCCCCTTCTTATGTAGTTGGTACCAACTACAGGGTTTTAATCTATTGCACCTGTCCCGTCCAAGGAGGTTCACTCTGTTTTAGCTTCTTCTGTTTGCTGGTCTCTTCAGTGTCTAATTTCTGCCCTGACACAAGGGGGCGGTGGTGGACGCTTTTTTAGGTTCACTTGTTTAGTCGTGCTGTGGGGAGGGAGGGAGGCCACCAACAGATAACACTGGTGTGTGCTCTCAGTGTCTTGGCCACACTGGGTTTTCCCCTGCTCACGGCGTGTGTGCTTTCCCTGTCAACACTGCTTAGGCTCTAGGTTGCTCTGCCAGGAGCTGTCTGAGGCCGGCCCTAGGTTGTATGTACTTCCCAGGTCTAAGCCACTCAGGTTCAGGTACTCAGGAAGTCCTCAGAGGCACAGACTCGGTTGGGCCTGCCTTTTGTGCCCTTCCCAGGTCCGAGCAGCTCACGTGACCAGATGTTTGGCAAGCGTGATCGCTGCGACTTATTGCCACCCCCGTCCCTGCCGCTCAGTTTTCTGGGTGTACAACCGGTGCACCTTCTCAGGCGGTTGTAGACCGTCCAGAATCCCAAGAAGTCTTAATTAACAATGAAGCCTGCTTGCAGTTTGGTAGATAATGCCTCTGTGGGGCCGCGATTGCCCCCTTCCGGCTCTGGCTGCCTGTCACCAGAGGGGGATGGTCTGCAGCCGACTAGCTCTGCTTAGTCCTTTGTTCTGTGTGCGGGCCTGCCGGTGTCTTAGGTTAGGGCTTTTCATGTGGTAACTATCCCACAGTCTGGTTTCCTAGCCCAAGTTAGTTCATTCAGATTGCCCTCGGGGCATTCAGACCCAGTCCTTACTCTAAGCCATGCAGCCCACACCTCCCTGCCCAGCCCCCGCTTGCTAGTGGTGGATGCAGACATCTGCGGTGCTTCTCTGGTGGGGGAGTTACTGCCGTTGGGCACATAATCTGTGGGTTTTAATTATTTATTTATTTTTCCTCCTGGTTACGTCAAGGCTGGATATTGTCACCCTGCTTATTTAACTTATATGCAGAGTACATCATAAGAAACTCTGGGCTGGAAGAAGCACAAGCTGGAATCAAGATTGCTGGGAGAAATATCAATAAACTCAGATATGGAGATGACACCACCCTTATGGCAGAAAGTAAAGAGGAACTAAAAAGCCTCTTGATGAAAGTGAAAGAGGAGAGTGAAAAAGTTGGCTTAAAGCTCAACATTCAGAAAACGAAGATCATGGCATCTGGTCCCATCACTTCATGGCAAATAGATGGGGAAACAGTGGAAACAGTGTCAGACTTTATTTTTGGGGGCTCCAAAATCAGTGCAGATGGTGATTGCAGCCATGAAATTAAAAGAAGCTTGCTCCTTGGAAGGAAAGTTATGACCAACCTAGATAGCATATTCAAAAGCAGAGACATTACTTTGCCAACAAAGGTCTGTCTAGTCAAGGCTATGGTTTTTCCAGTAGTCATGTATGGATATGAGAGTTGGACTGTAAAGAAAGCTGAGTGCTAAAGAATTGATGCTTTTGAACTGTGGTGTTGGAGAAGACTCTTGAGAGTCACCTGGACTGCAATGAAATCCAACCAGTCCATTCTAAAGGATATCAGTCCTGGGTGTTCTTTGGAAGGAACAATGCTAAAGCTGAAACTCCAGTAATTTAGCCACCTCATGCGAAGAGTTGACTCATTGGAAAAGACCCTGATGCTGGGAGGGATTGGGGGCAGGAGGAGAAGGGGATGACAGAGGATGAGATGGCTGGATGGCATCACTGACTCGATGGACGTGAGTCTGAGTGAACTCCGGGAGTTGATGATGGACAGGGAGGCCTGGCGTGCTGCAATTCTTGGGGTCGCAAAGAGTCGGACACGACTGAGCGACTGATCTGAACTGAACTGATGTTGCCCTCTGTGGTTCCAAGGCTCGCCACAGACTTGGCAGTGAGAGTGTTTTCTGGTGTTTGGAAACTTCTCTCTTTTTTTAGACTCCCTTCCTGGGATGGAGCTTTGTCCCTACCTCTTTTATCTTTTATATTTTTTCCTACCTCCTTTTGAAGACAATGGGCTGCTTTTCTGGGTGCCTGATGTCCTCTGATGGCATTCAGAAGTTGTTTTGTGTAATTTACTCAGCGTTCAAATGTTCTTTTGATGAATTTGTGGAGGAGAACGTGGTCTCCCCGTCCTATTGCTCCACCATCTTAGGACCTCCTCGAGAATTTATTTTATCATTATGGATGTGACATAATTCTCACAACCTTGTGTTACATAGAGTGTTTCTGATATTCCCTACTAATACTGGGGATGATATCTTTTCAGTGTCTGTATACTGCTACAGGACACATTTCCTCATAGATAAGTGCACAGTGAGCTGACTGTGTTATCTTTGAGTCTAGAAAAGCATCTTGGGACAATTCTAGTATTATGGTAACAGAACCTGTTTGGTATGTGAGTGTGTGTGTGTTTGCGTGTATGTATGTGCACTGGCAGCCACATTTCCTTCTGATTCCTTCTGTGCCTTCATGGCGTTGCTTCCTATTTGGCCTCCCTTTCTATACTCAGACCCAGAAGTGAAGCTAGGGAATTACCAGAATGGATGTCTTTATAACAAATCCTAATCACCATCCTTAACTACATCCTGAATATTCACTTCTGAAAAAGAAATTGTTGGTGCAAAGGGTGTGCAACTCTATGTGCCTTTGAGAAGTCCTGCCATACTAATACCCAGAAAGATAGTTGCAGTGTAATCTCCCCAGAGTGCAATCACGTGAGAAAGGCCACAGTGAAGTGAAGGAAGTAGTAAGGCTGGCACCATGTCATAGAGGCCAGCCCTGGATCCTATCATAAACCCACTTTCAAGTCACCACCACAGTGGGAAGATACAGAGGTGACCATATGTAAATTAAACTGCACACAGTTCAGTTCAATTCAGTCGCTCAGTCGTGTCCGACTCTTCACGACCCCATGCATCGCAGCACGCCAGGCCTCCCTGTCCATCACCAACTCCCGGACACAAGGGTGACCTAAAGTAATATCTGTGGGAGAAAAGCATTGCTTAGAGGAACAGAGGACACAGAGTCAGCAGGCCTGGGACACAGGCACACGTTTATGTAAATTAACATTTATATAAAACGTGACTTATGTAAAACATGTGCATCTAGACCTTTGTATAGAAAAGGTTTGTTGTTACTATGGTAAAACAAGACCATGCCAATACCATTAAATTTTTAAAAAATTTTATTTTATTTTTTGGCTGCACTGAATCTTCATTGCTATGCATGCGTTTTCTCTAGTTGTGGAGAGCAAGGGCTACTCTTTGTTGCAGTGTGTGGGCTCCTCATTAGGGTGGCTTCTCTTGTTGCAGAGCACAGTCTCTAGAACGTGGGTTCAGTGGTTGTGGAGCAAGGGCTTAGTTGTTCTGCGACATATGGGATCTTCCCAGACCAGGGGTTGAACACACATCCCCTGCATTGGCAGGCGGATTCTTAACCACTGGACCATAGGGAAGTCCCAGTATTATACTTTTAACAACATTTTTTTTTTTGCAATCTAATTTACAGAGTACAGAGTCCACACACTTTAAACGGTACAGTTTGATGATTTTTAGTAACTGTGTAGAGTTGTACAACCATTATCATAGGTGAGCTTTAGATGTTCCATCACCCCCAAAAAGTCCCATCAGTTTCAGTTTTCAATTCAGTCACTCAGTCGTGTCTGACTCTCTGCGACCCCATGAATTGCAGCACGCCAGAGTCGGGCATGACTGAGCGACTTCAGTTTCACTTTTCACTTTCATGCATTGGAGAAGGAAATGGCAACCCACTCCAGTGTTCTTGCCTGGAGAATTCCAGGGATGGGGGAGCCTGGTGGCTGCCGTCTATGGGGTCACACAGAGTCGGACACGACTGAAGTGACTTAGCAGTAGCAGCAGCAGGCCTCCCAGTCCATCACCCACTCCTGGAGTTCACCCAAACTCATGTGTATTGAGTCAGTGATGCCATCCAGCGATCTCATCCTCTGTCATCCCCTTCTCCTCCTGCCGCCAACCCCTCCCAGCATCAGGGTCTTTTCCAATGAGTCAACTCTTCACATGAGGTGGCCAGAGTATTGGAGTTTCAGCCTCAGCATCAGTCCTTCCACTGAACACCTAGGACTGGTCTCCTTTAGGATGGACTGGTTGGATATCCTTGCAGTCCAAGGGACTCTCAAGAGTCTTCTCCAACACCACAGTTCAAAAGCATCAATTCTTCAGCACTCAGCTTTCTTCACAGTCCAATTCTCACATCCATACATGACCACTGGAAAAACCATAGCCTTGACTAGATGGACCTTTGTTGGCAAAATAATACCTTTGTTTTTAAATACGCTATCTAGGTTGGTCATAACTTTCCTTCCAAGGAGTAAGTGTCTTTTAATTTCATGGCTGCAATCACCATCTGCAGTGATTTTGGAGACCCAAAAACTAAAGTCTGACACTGTTTCCATTGTTTCCCCATCTATTTGCCATGAAGTGATGGGACCAGATGCCATGATCTTTGTTTTCTGAATGTTGAGCTTTGAGCCAAGTTTTTCAGTCTCCACTTTCACTTTCATCAAGAGGCTTTTGAGTTCCTCTTCACTTTCTGCCATAAGGGTGGTGTCATCTGCATATCTGAGGTTATTGGTATTTCTCCCGGCAATCTTGATTCCAGCCTGTGCTTCCTCCAGCCCAGCGTTTCTCATGATGTACTCTGCATATAAGTTAAATAAGCAGGGTGACAATATACAGCCTTGACGTATTCTTTTTCCTATTTGGAACCAGTGTGTTGTTCCATGTCCGGTTCTAACTGTTGCTTCCTGACCTGCATGCAGGTTTCTCAAGAGGCAGGTCAGGTAGTCTGGTATTCCCATCTCTTTCAGAATTGTCCACAGTTTATTGTGATCCACACAGTCAAAGGCTTTGGCATAGTCAATAAAGCAGAAATAGATGTTTTTCTGGACCAGTATGGAGATTCCTTAAAAAACCAGGAATAAAACTACCATATGACCCAGCAAACCCACTACCTCACATATACCCTGAGAAAACCATAATTCAAAAAGACACCTGTACCCCAGTGTTCACTGCAGCACTATTTACAATAACCAGGACAGGGAAGCAACCTAGATGTTCATCAACAGATGAATGGATAAAGAATTGTGGTACATATATATGATGAAATACTACTAAGCCCCGAAAAGGAATGAATTTGAGTGAGTTCTAGTGAGATGGATGAACCTAGAACTTGTTATTCAGAATGAAATAAGAAAGATATAACCAAATATATTAATGCATATACATGGAATCTAAAAAAGTGGTACTGATGAACCTATTTGCAGGGCAGGAGTAGAGATGGAGAATAGAGAACAGACTTGTGGACACAGGGCAGGAGAGGTAGGATGAGATGAGAGAGTAGCACTGAAATATATACATTTCCATATGTAAAATATATAGCTAGTGGGGATTTGTTGTATAACACAGGAAGCCCAACCTGGTCCTCTGTGACAACCTAGAGGGTGGGATGGGGTGGGGAGTGGGAGGGAGATTCAAGAGAGAGGAGACATATGTATATTTATGGCTGATGTTCATTGTTGTATGACAGAAACCAATTGAACATTGTAAAGCAATTACCCTCCAATTAAAAAGGGAAAAAAAGCCCCATTGTGCTTGAATTCAGTTAAAGCCCATACCCATCCCAACCCCACTTTCTCTCCAAAGACTCATCTATTCTGGATGTTTCATATGATGAAATGTCACACTATTCTCACTTCTAAAGAATAGAGTTATTCTTTATAACAAGCTCCACTTATTTTTCTGATATGTGGTTTCTTTCACTTGATATACTGTTTTCAAGGTTCATCCATTTTGTAGCATGTACCAGTACTTCATTTCTTTTTTGTTGCCAAATAATACATGACATTTGATTTATCTATTCATTAATTGGTAGACATTTGAGTAGTTTCCTCTTTTGGCTGTTATGAATAATGATGCTACATACATTCATGTACAAGTTTTTATGTAGACAAATGTCATTTCTCTTGGCTGTGTACCTACAAATGCAATCGCTGGGTCATATGATAACTGATTAACTGTTTGAGGAATTGGCAGACTGTTTCCATGACTTTGACTATCTTGAAGAGTACAGGCATAGTCTGTTATTTTTCTTATGGTTAGACCGTGGTTGCGGGTTTTGAGAAAGAATACCACACAGTTGAAACGTCCTTCTCATCACAGCATATCTGGGAGGACATGGTACCTGCATGACATCACTGAATCACTAGAATTGTTAACCTTCATCACTGGGTTAAGGTGGTATTTGTTGAGTTTCTGCAGCACACAGTAACTGTTTTCCATTTGCCTATTCTACTCCTTAGAAGTGAGTCAGTCACCAAGTCCACCCTGCCCTCAGAGGTGGGAGGCAGATTTCACATTCATTTTATAGAGACAGGGTATCTACATGTACTATTTAGAATAATATATTATACTATGTAATATTTAGAATATGTCTCCTCTCATTCATTTCATTATTAATTCAAATATTTATATAATTGTTTCTATCCATATGGCTTCATTTTTTAAAAGTCTGTATTTTTATTTCATTTAGCATCATCCTATTCTTTTGTTTTCCACTCTAGAATCTTTCATTTTTAACCAGAAATCTTTATTACTTGTCTTTATGTGTCATTTGACTAATAGGAACCTGCAGTGACGTCAGCCCCCTCCCACCTGCCTGTCCACTGGCCCAGACAATCAGGAATTGCTGCCCTGAGCTACAGCCTTTGACTCCAAGTGTGGGAAAGTCATCTGGACTGAGTCAGTAGAAGACTTTCTGGGATGTTCAGATTTGTGTGGCACTTGTCTCTTGTTTGTTTGATTGCTTGCTTTTAATCATGGATGGGCATGACATGAATCTAGAGCTGCCAGTGAGCATACCTAGCCTTCCTTGGAGCAAATTACAAAAAGGGTGGTGACCAGATAAGGTCACAGGGTGGTGTTCTTTCTTTTTCCTCAACAAATTTGAGCACTGGTTTTTTTTTTTTTTTTTTTCCACTTTCAAGCACACGTTGGACAGATAAATCCCACCATGTTAGCTTGGCATGATGAAAAGTACATCCCAGTTCAATGCCCAGTAAAATGGAATTGGTCCTTATTCCCTTCTTGATATTTCATCAAACTTTCTCTTTAATCATGTGCATTGATTATCCATACTCTAAGGAGCATTAAGCGTGTGTGTGTGTGTGTGTGTGTGTGTGTGTGTGTGCTTGTGCACTCAACAAAAAGCAAAGGTAAAGAAAATTCTAGACACATGGAGAAGAAATCATTGTGTCCCATCAGAACAATGCTAAGTGTGTTTAGAGCTTAATGAAAATGGTCTTTATAACCAGAAAAACATAAGATAGGCAGCAGACATACAAAATTAAGCTCATTTCTAGTAATGAAGCTAATCCTTGTCAGTTCGTATTTTAGAAAAAGTCTTTTTGGTAAAGTGTACATATAACAAGAGCCTTTGCAGATTTTAATGATATAAAAACAATAGTTAACAGAGTTAAAACTTGTTGATACAGGAAGTGTTATAGTCTGAGTGTTTGTGTCCCCTCAGAATTCATATGTTGAAATCCTAACCCCTAAGGTGATGGGGGTCTTGGGTTGATTAGGTCGTAAGGGCAGAGCTCTAATGAATGGGCTTAATGCTGTTATAAGAGACTTCAGAGAGCTTCTTCCACCATGTGGAGATACAGTACAAAACCTGTGACCTGGAGGAGGGCCTTTTTCTGACCGTGTTTGCAACATGATCTCGGACTTCCAGCTTCCAGAACTACAAGAAACATATTTCTGTTGTTTATAAGCCATGTGGTTTTTGGTATTTTTCTTATAGCAGCATGAATGGAATAAGACAGGAAATGATGCCTCATACAAGAATGAAAATGGTTTCTGTTAAAAATGAAAAGCCAGAGATTAAGTTAGTTATTTACATCAAAGGAAAGCTCAAAAAAGAACAGGCAAGGGAATTTCAAAATGAATAAAACCCCATCATTTGGCCACAACTCACTTTTTGTTTAGAGATTTAAAACAAGAAAAATCTAGGGAATTTCCTGGCAGTCCAGTGGTTGGTACTCTGTGCTTTCACTGCCTAGGGCATTGGTTCAATCCCTAGTTGGGGAACTCAGATCCCACAAGTGGCGCTGCCAAAACAATGACAACAAATCTATCCTCATAGTTTTGGAGGACAGAAGTCCAAAATGGGTATTACTGGGCTAAAATTAAGATATCACCTAGGCTGCATCCCTTCTGGAGGGTTTAGGGGAGGACAAGTTTCCTTGCCTATTCCAGCTTCAAGTGGCTGACTGCATTCCTAGGCTTGTGGCCCCTTCTGGCTCATGGATTGAGGCTTGTGGCCTCCATCTTCAGAGCCAGCACAGTAGCATCTTCCAAACTTTTCCTCACTTCTATCCTTGCATCTGTCATAACATCTCTTTCTCTCATCCTTTTGCCTCCTTCTTTCCCTTGAAATGACACTTTTTTACAAAAAACTGTGCTAAAATATACATGATAGAATTCAATTTTAACGAATTTCAAGTATATAGTTCAGTAGCCTTACTTACATTCACAATGTTGTATAAGCATTACCACTATGTATTTCTAGAACTTTCTTATTATCTCGAATAGAAACTCTGTACTGATTAAACAATGACTCCCCATTCTCTTCTTCCCCCAGCCCTTGGTAACCTCTCTTATACGTTCTGTCTCTGAGTTTACCTATTCTAGATACCTCATATAAGTTGAATCACACAGTACTTGTCCTTTTGGGTCAGGATTATTTCACATAGCGTAATGTTTTCAAGATTCATCCATGTTGCAGCATATATCAGAATTTTATTCCAATTTAAGGCTGAATAATACTCCATTGTATGTTTATATCAGATTTTTAAAAATCCATTGATCTTACTGATGGACACTTGGGTTGCTTCCACCTTCTGGCTATTATGAATAATGCTGCTATGAACTTTGGTGTGTAGGTATCTGTTTGAGTCCCTGCTTTCAGTTCTTTTGGGAATATGCCTAGAAGTGGAATTGTTAGATAATATAGTAATTCTGTGTTTACTTACTTGAGAACCCAGCATACTGCTTTCTGCACAGGCTGTACCACTTTACATTCCCACCAACAGTGTACAAGTGTCCTAGTTTCTGTATAACCTTGCCAACACTTGTTAGTTTCCATTTTTGAAACAATAATATCCGTACCATTAGCTGTGAAGTGGTTTCTCATTGTGGTTTTGATTTGCATTTCCCTAGTGACTAGTGTTGAGCATCTTTTCATGTGCTTATTGTCCATTTGTTTATCTTTTTTGGAGAAATGTGTATTTAAGTCCTTTCTCCATTTTTGCATTGTGTTAGTTTTTTTTGTTCCTGGGTTACAAAACTTCTATATATCCTAGATATTAATCTGTTATCAGATATTTGATTTACAAATATCTTCTCCCATTCTGTATATTGTCATTTCACTCTCCTGATAGCGTGCTTTGATTCAGAGAAGTTTTTAATTTTGATGAAGCTCAATTTATTTATGTTTTCTTTAGTTTCCTTATACTTTTGCTGTTGTATCCAAGAAATCACTGCCAAGTCTAGTGTCATGAAGGTTCCTCCAGTGTTTTCTTAGAGTTTTATAGTTTTTGCTCTTATGTTTAGGTCTTACATCCATTTTGAATTCATTTTAAAATATGGTATAAAGTAAGGGTGTAACTTCCTTTTTATGTATATGGATGTCCACCTTCCCCTGCACCATTTGTTAAAAAGACTTTTCTTTTCCCATTGAATAGGGTTGTCAGTGAAGCTCTTCAATTGAGTTCTTATATTGAATCACTATGTTGTACACCTGAAAGTAACATTATATGTCCATTTTTTGTCTGTATAAAACCCCCAAAACAAAAAAGTATGCCTCAGGTGATGAATAGGATTCAGCTACAAGATTATTAGACTTTATTAAAGACACATGAAAACTGTAAAACTATCACAACTACGAAAATATCAAGTTGCTCATATTTATACAAAGTCTAACATTTATTGAGCTGTTACTGTACCTAGCACTGTTCAAAGGGATTTCATCTATTAATTAAATCTCAAAGTAACAACCCATTGGGAACAAGACAAGGATGCCTGTTTTTGCCACTCCTGTTCAATCTAGTATGGGAATTTCATTACACGGTAGGCATCAAGCTAATGGTACAGAAAGAGAACGCTTCACTGACAACCCCATCTATAGCAATCCCTGACCCAGTGTTTTCTGCTCTATTGGTTTTTTTATTTTCTTCAAAACACTCATCCCCATATGAAATTGCCCTGCTTATTCATTTACCTACTTATTGCCAGTTTTCCCAAACTAGAATGAAACTCTAGGGATCTTGCCATGGACCACACTTGGGAAAATTTTGACCAAACTGCTGACATCTGTGTAGCATTAATTTAATGCCTACCATGCAGAGTTCTATGATTTCTTGGATCTCCGTTAATGTAATTACTCAAAAATGCATTGGTCCTTCCCTCCCACATACAGTCACAGACTGTTTTCCTACATGGGCACATACCTAAACTCCACAATACTCCTGGGTGGTCAGAAGCATTGGGTACTGTTATCCTGTTGTATAGGAGACAATGCAGGGAAGGGTGGTGACTTACCTGGAGTGTCCCAACGATGGGGCCCAATCTCTTCACTCTTGATCTAGGAAGCTGTACAGCAGATTCAACATCACAGCTGGTTCTTGTTTACTGAATCCTGTTTCTGGGGCTCAGTGTCCACATCCTTCTGTGATGTCCCACTTTAAGGAAAAGTAAGGAGATAAGACAGCTGCTGCTGCTAAGTCGCTTCAGTCGTGTCCGACTCTGTGTGACCCCATAGATGGCAGCCTACCAGGCCCCACCGTCCCTGGGATTCTCCAGGCAAGAACACTGGAGTGGGTTGCCATTTCCTTCTCCAGTGCATGAAAGTGAAAAGTGAAAGTGAAGTCTCGCAGTCGTGTCCGACTCTTAGCGACCCCATGGACTGCAGCCTACCAGGCTCCTCCGTCAATGGGATTTTCCAGGCAGGAGTACTGGAGTGGGGTGCCATTGCCTTCTCCAAGATAAGACAGCACATGGAATACAGAGGAAAGTGAGAGGAGGGGAAAGTACATGAAACGCAGGGAAAAGGGTTGGGGACGGTCTGCCTGTCCCCTCTCAGTGAAGCTGTGCAATGATGCTTCCCCAGCTTCATCACACAGCCCCCTCCACACACTGTGAAACTACTTTGCAAAGAGTAAAAAATGTCTTTAAATGGTTTGTTTTCATTGATATCAACTCTTTTTGGAAAATTCATATGTATTCAAAGCAGTTCCAAATGCTGTTGACCACAAGTCTGCATTTTTATTCAATCACTTCCCTCAACAGTGTAGGTTGACTGGTCCACACTGTAGAGGGGCCCCTCCCAGAGAGCAGGGTATTCACCCTCCATTACCCCACCCCTGTACAGGCTTCTCAGACTTTCTCCCACCACCTGTCATCCTTTATCCACAACACTGGACACAGCTTTTTAGACCCCGCTCCTATGCCCCCTTGCCCTGTGCTCCTTTTTGCCCACCCACCACCCACTGCCAAGGTACGGCCAACAGTGTTCCACCTTATGCAGGCCCTGGAGTACATGTTTCTACAGTCTTTTACAACTAGCAGTTTTTTTCAGACAGAATTAAGAACCATTCTACACAGACATTCACAGGCTGCCTTTTAAGAGAGGGTATTGCTTTTTGTTGTTTTTTTGTTTCTAGTTGACCTTGTTTGTCGTTTGACGATGGCGATACGTTGGCGCCACCTCGTGACAGAAGCCTGAATTGCAGCTTGAAAAACTGCCGCGGAGCAGAGGAAGGAGGGAGGGAGGGGCTGCAGCTCACACAGACCTGGCAGAGCTCTCTGGGAGCCTGAGTGGGGAGTGCGGGCAGATTGCCATGGTAGAAGGATATTGATGGCCTCTAGACCGGAAGTGCAGACTCCGTCTACCTTAAAGAGAAAGGTCAATGTGAGTACAAGAAAGGTATTATTTTAATTTCTATTTTACTGGTTCATAAATTGAAAAATTAATGAAACAATAGAAAATAGTGATATAGCCCCAGTTATAATTAGAAATTTAGACCATAACAAAAGCAGCATTATAAATCAGTGGAGGTGTGATGGAGGATTAAGAAGTGGTTTTGAGATAACTAGATAACCATAAGGTTAAAAAGATAAAAAGGGATCCATTTCTATATCTTGTAGCAGGATACATTCCAAAATGGTTCTGAATGAAATATAAAAGAAATGTCCATACAAGTATTAGAAGAAAAATAAAAGAATATTTGTACAAGTATTGGAAGAAAACAGAGGGTAATTCTGTGATCTGGAAGCAGAGGAAATTTTCCTAAGTATAAATCAATATCCAGGAGCGTTAAGGAAGAAGGTTGACATATTTGAGGACATAAGAATAACAATGACAACTCTGCATGGCAAAAATACACTAGCCAATTAAAGACACTGGGGAAAACATTTGCAGCTAACATCTTTAACAAAGCATTAATATCCCTCCAATATAAACACTTATCAATAGAAAAGCATGAAAAAACCCTATCAAAGTTAACAGAAAAAAATAGATTGTCTTTAAACATATGAAAAGTCTCTGGCTTGTTTTAAATAAGAGAGATGTAATTAACACTACACTAAGATACTGTTTTTTTACTCTTAGATTAGCAATGATCCAGATGTTTGTCAACACAGTGGTTGAGGATGTGGAAAACCATTTCCTTTTGCACCCTGCTCACAGGGATGCAAAATGGTATGCTCACTGTATTAGGCTTAATGGTCTCTGCAAAGAGAGCAGGTTTTAACCCCTGGAACCTCTAAATATTGCCTTATATGAAAAAGGGTGTTTGTAAAATTAAGGATCTTAAAATTGGGAGATTAGATTTTTCACATGGGCCCTAAAGGCAAACCAAAGTGTCCTTATAAGAGAGGAGCAGAGGGACAGTTGACACAGAGAGAAGAGGAGAAGGCAGCGTGGCCAAGGATGCAGATGCTGGAGTGATGGAGCCACACACTAAGGAGTGCTGGTAGCCAACAAAAGCTGAAAGAGGCAAGGAGGCTCCCTTATAGTCTCAGAAAGAAGTTAAGTCTGCCAAAACCTTGATTTTGGCCCACTGAAACTGTTTTTGAACTTCTAGCCTCCAGAACTATGAAATAATATTTCTGTTGTTTAAGGACACTAAGTTTGTAGTAATTTATTTTAGTAGTCATAGGAAACTAATGCACTCATTCTGGTGGGGAATTTTCTGATATGGTGGGGAATTTTATATGCCTTTACCCTTTGACTCACAGGTCTTATATAGGAATATCCTCATGATACATTGGCAGTGACAGAAAAAGATTTTAGATATAATAAAAATATAGATATGGATATTCACTCTGGCACTATTTGAACAGCAAAAGAATGGCAACAACTTAAATTTCATTAGTTATGTGATGGATGAATAAAGTACCAAATAACCACACAAAGGTGTACACTAAGTAAGGTGTAAGGAATGATGAAAATTTCCACATAGGCTATGGAAGGATCTCCAGAAGATAATGTTAAGTGAAAAAGTCAATGTAAATAAAGGTCCAAATGGATGTATTGTTTACTTACGTTTTGAATATAGTAAAGTTGCAGGATATAAAATTAATACCCAGAAATCCCTTGCATTCCTATACACTAACAATGAGAAAACAGAAAAGGAAGTTAAGGACATAATCCCATTCACCATTGTGATGAAAAGAATAAAATACTTAGGAATAAATCTACCTAAAGAAACAAAAGACCTACAAAGAAACAAAAGGCGAGGGTGGGATGATTTGAGAGAATAGCATTGAAACATGCATATTACCATATGTGAAATAGGTCACCAGTCCAAGTTCGATGGACCCAGAGGGAGGGGGAGGGGGATTCGGGATGGGGGACACATGTCCACCTGTGGCTGATTCATGTCAAAGTATGGCAAAAACCACCACAATATTGTAAAGTAATTAGCCTCCAATTAAATATTTTTTTTAATTAAAAAAAAGTAGATGGAAAGAACTTCTGTTTTGGAGACCGGAAGGAGTAGGTACACTTCTCCTTTTTTTTTTCAGTTTACTTTTTTTTTGGCTGTGCTGGATCTTCATTGTGGCATGCAGGCTTTCTCTAGTTGCAGCACGTGTGGGCTTCTCTAGTTGCAGTGCAGGCTTAGCTGCTCCATGGCATGTGGGATCTTGGTTCCCCAATTGGGGATGGAACCTGCGTCCCCTGAATTGGAAGGCTGATTCTTAAGCACTGGACCACCAGGGAAATCCCTACACTTCTCTCTCTTTTTTCTACAAGGTGCAGCTAGAATCTCTGGATATTACAGATAAAACAAATATAGAACTCTGAAAGGTGGAAAGAAAAAAGAGAGTATCTTGGGACTTGGGAACCCAGGGAATGACATGCATTGAATTCCTTTGGTTTTATTTCTCTCTTGTATGTCCTAGGTGGGGTGCTGGAAGAGCAAGTGACTCAAAAATGTCAACAGGAAAAAGCAAGACTAGCTCCAGACACAGAACCAGAAAAGAAAGAAAGCTTTTAGACAACAACTGCCCTAACATCACAGAGTAAAACACAGCTGTGACCTCAGCATGGCAGCAAAGACTGAGTGGGAGATGTGGATTCCACGCTCACTTGATTGTAACCAGGTACCCCTCCCCCACTCTTTGGGATGGTATCAAAGAAGACCCCATGGGAAAGAGGGACTGTCATCCCCACCTGGTAGAAATGAGCACCCACCTTATGGCCCTGCACAGTGTTGAGGGAGGCCACATAGAGAGCAGTAAGGAAGTGTCTTTCCCTACCTTCCAGGGTGGCATCAGTGGAAGCCTGGTAGGGAGTGAAATTCTACTTTAACCAAGCAGTAGTAACGAGGCACCACTTCCCTTCCACTCCCATCCCTGTCTCTCCCCATGTTAATAAAGATTGAGTGGGAAGCCTGGATTTTTCTCTTCTTTGCCATCTGTGTCTATGGTTAGGAATACATGCTTGGTGACATTAACATCCATGGAGAGGATCCTAATACCTCACTAGCAAGGTTGTGGTGAGGAATAAATTCAGCCAACAAGGTGAAAAACCTATCCCTTGGCCATGAATTTTTTTAAGCTTCATAAATATTAGCTGTCTGTCTTCCACAGATCACAGAACTCATGTGGCTTCTTTATCTGGGCCTCCTCAACTAGGGCCCTTTAACCTGGACACAGGTCAGAATCACCAGCATTGAAACATGTATGTTACCATATGTGAAATAGATCACCAGTCCAAGTTCGATGCATGAAACAGGGCACTCAAAGCCAGTGCACTGGGACAACCCTGAGGCATGGGATGGGGAGGGAGGTCAATGCATGGCAAAAACCACTACAATACTGTAAAGTAATTAGCCTCCAATTAAAATGAATAAACAAAAAAAGAATCACCTTGGGAATCCTTTCCTAAACCCTCCCTCATCTCAAATTCTCTTGTTGGTGGAAATAGGATTTCTGTATCCAAGGCCATTGAAATTACTCTGCTGTAATAACATGGGCATCAGAGAGTGGATATGCTCATTTGGCATCAAAGTGTATTCTAGTGTCCATTGCCCCTTCATTGCTCCAACACCATCTATTACCATCCTATGTCTTTATTGTGAATCTGCTCATTTCCCCAGACCTGGCCTATAGGAAGGATCATCTAAGATGGCTGGTCTGAAGCGGGAAGGTGTTTCATTCTGATGAAAAGGGACATAGTGGTGGCTCAGACAGTAAAGAATCTGCGTGCAGTAAGGGAGACCTGGGTTTGATCCCTGGGTCAGGAAGATCCCCTGGAGAAGGGCATGGCTACCTACTCCAATTTTCTTGCCTGGAGAAGCCCATGAACAGAGGAGCCTTGGTGGGCTTACAATCCATGGGGTCGCAAAGAGTTGGACATGACTGAGTGACTAAGCACACATGGTGCCTGGGCACACACTTACAGCCTGGCAGTTACTATAGAAACGTGACGTCAACAAGGCGACCTGGACGACTTTTTAATGGAGACAAAAGCACCTGGTGGCAGCAAGGAAAGCAGGTTTTACCTTCAGGTGTTTGGAACTGAGTTGGGAGAGTGAGTTCCTGTGGTGGGCGCTGGACCGCCCTGGGGTATGGGGAAACAAAGGGATCCACACTCAAGTCACCGCTTTCCTGCTTTGGGGCTCAGTGCCCCGGCTGTCTCGTAGGTAAAGCTCTGGGGTCCCGCCCAGCCCCAGTGAGTGCAGTGTCCTGCTTCAAGGGTGTCCTGGAGCCACTTTCCTCCTAAAGGCAGGGACGCGGGAGGTGAGACAGGTAGCGATTCTCTCTGGCCTCAGCTTTCCCCTCTGTAACATGGGGATAAGAATCTTTCCCCACAGAATCTCTGAGAACATTCAGTAATAACACACGAGTAAGCCTATGGCCCTGTGGTTATTGCGGGATTATGAACGTCTGTATGAATTCAGGCCACTTCTTACTCCTTTTCCACTTTGTTGTTGAGGGATAAATGAGGAAAGGAGATGAAAAAGTCCATGGTGTGAAGCTCATTGTAACATCTGGTTGTTATTATCACTACCCAATTGTTTCAATGAAATTGGCACTAACCCAGTGCCTAGCACAGTGTGGGGCACACAGTTACACTGGTAAACCATGGTGATTGCTGGATGTGTCTCTCCCTGTGCAGCCCTCATGCCTGTGACCTTGCTCATATCAGGTGTCTGAAGGAGACAGCTTCTGAGGATCAGTGTCCTGATGGCTGATGGAACTTCTACTCCGTTCAAGGGCAGCAGTCCTCAGGAGACCCCAACACTTCACATCTTCAGTTGGATATGAGGCCTGACTCAAGTGAGTTCGTAGATATGATAAAAGCATGTTGTGAAATAGCTCCTGTAAGCTTATAGCCTAAAAGTAGAGAAGCTACTTTGATCTCATCATGGGAAAGAGATTTAGCAAGTGGAATATCATTCCATCAGGTGCTAGCTACATGCATAGTTGTCGTCCTGAAGCCCATCTGAGAGAAGACTTTTTTTTTTCTTTTTGGTTGAAAACCAGTGAATTGTCCAGTTGATGAAGAAACTTAGTCTCAAACAAGCATTTGCAATAAATATACCAAATTGTTTTCACTGTACAAATAATAATCGTTTTCCATGTATCTCTCAGATGAATGTGGAAATATACAGTTGTTAGCTCTACTAGCAATTTGAGATTGTAATATAGATTGTTCTCTGCTGACCATGTTTTTTTGTTCCATTGTATATTGAAATTTTTCAGAGGCAGAAAATTTGTAAGTGTTAGTGTATTTATTTATTGTTTGGCTACACTTCATGGCGGGTGGGAATCTTAGTTCCCCAACCAAGAATCGAACCCATGCCCTCTGCAGTGGAAGTGCAGTCTTAACCACTGGACCACCAGTGAAGTCCAAATGTTAGTCTAAAAATGTCAATTATTGGAACTTAATATTTAAAAATAATCATCCTAGAGTTTACTCTCTTATAATGATACTCAGCCTCATTCTCCAAAAGAACCAGTTACTCTTAAATACCATTATGATTATTTTCGTAGAATATAATATTTTTATTTCTGTATTTCAGATAGAAATGTATATCATCTTTCACTAAATATTTGGATACATTTCATTGCAAATGATTCTTTCTATTTTGGTTATATGTTGTGTGGACCAATTTGATAAAATATAGAGTGGACTTGTTAATACTGTAAGAGATAATTGTGGGAATCTTTCAACTGATTAATTGTATCAGAAGTTTAAATATATAAATATATTCTAAATACTTTATTGAGGTATGGTTAACATGCAATATAATGTGCATATTTAAAGTATATGCTTTGATGTTTTGATATATGTATGCACCTGTGAATCCAATACTGCAGTCCAGATAATGAACATATCCATCAACTTAAAAAGCATCCTAGGGCTCCTTTGTTATCTACCCACCTCTCTCTCTATATCACCCTACTCCTTTCCCAGATAGCTAGTGATCTTCTGTCACTATAGATTAGTTTTCTTTTCCTATAATTTTATGTGAATGGAATAATACAATGTATATTTTTTGTCTTCTTTCCTTCAACCTAATTATTTCTGGATTTATCCTTCTGTTACACATACAAATACTTCTTTCTTTTTAATGTTGACTAATATTCCATTATATGACTATACCACAATTTGTTTTATCCGTTGATCTGTTAATGGGTATTTGAGTGGTTTCCAATTTGGGACTCTGGTAAATAAAGCTGCTACTAACATTTGTATATTAGTCTTTGTATAGACATAGACTGACTTCCTCTAGGATAAATGGCTGGATAATGTGATGGATGTGAAGTTAATGTTATAGGAAACCACTAAACTTTTCCAAAGTGGCTGCACCATTTTTCACTGCCAACAGCAGTGTACGAGAGTTCCATCCTCCACAACCTTGCCAAGACTTTGTATGGTCAGTCTTTTAAATTTTGGCCTTTCTCAGAGAGGTATAGTGGTATCACATAGTTTTCATTTATATTTCCCTAATGACTTTGAATATTTGACAAAAGATGATTAGAATCTTGTCATGTACTTATTTGACATTTGTGTATCTACTCTGGTGGAGTGTCTATTCAAATATTTTGCCCATTTATTTGTTAGAGTGTCTCTTTTCCTATTTACCTTTGTGAAATTTTCTATATTCTGGGTACAAGACTTTTATCAGATACATGATTTGCAAATATTTCCTCCCAGTGAGTGGCTTGCCTTTTAATTCTCTCAATAGAGTCTTTGGAATAGGAGAAATGTTGAAGTTTGGGGGATCCCAATTTATTTGTCCGTTCACTTATGGATTGTAGTTTTGGTTTTGCATCTATGGAATCTTACTTTACCTAAGGTCACAAGGATTCTCTCCTGTGTTTTCTTCTAGAAATTTTATGTTTTTTATTTGGGTCTGTGCTCAATTTTGAGTTGACTTTTGTATATGGTGCATTACACAGATCAAAATTTATATTTGTGCATGTGGATATTCATTTTTCCCAGCCCCATTTGTTGAAAAAACTATCTTTTCTTCACTGAATTGCCATTACAGCTTTGTCAAAAATCAGCTGAGTCCAGAAATGGACTCCTTATTCTATTCCATTGATATCCTTGTCTTCCTTGATGGCAGTAAGTACCACACTGTCTTGATTACTGAAGATGTATAATGATTCTTTAAGTTAGGTAGTTTTGGTCCTCCAGCTTTGTTCTTTTTCAAAGTTGTTTTTCATTGTCTAGGTCCTTTGCATTTCAATGCGAATTTTAGAATCAGTCTGTCACTTCATGGCAGATAGATGGAGAAACAGTGGAAACAGTGACAAACTTTATTTTGGGGGACTCCAAAATCACTGCAGATGGTGACTGCAGCCATGAAATTAAAAGACGCTTGCTTCTTGGAAGAAAAGCTATGACCAAACTAGACAGCATATTAAAAAGCAGAGACATTACTTTGCCAAGAAAGGTCTGTCGAGTCAAAGCTATGGTTTTTCCAGTAGTCATGTATGGATGTGAGAGTTGGACTATAAAGAAGTCTGAGCGCCGAAGAATTGATGCTTTTAAACTGTGGTATTGGAGAAGACTCTTCAGAGTTCCGTGGATTGCAAGGAGATTCAACCAGTCCATCCTAAAGGAAATCAGTCCTGAATATTCATTGGAAGGACTGATTCTGAAGCTGAAACTCCAACACTTTGGCCACCTGATGCAAAGAACTAACTCATTTGAAAAGACCCTGATGCTGGGAAAGATTGAAGGCACGAGGAGAAGGGGACGACAGAGGATGAGATGATTGGATGGTATCACCGACTCAATGGACATAAGTTTGTGTAAACTCCGGGAGTTGGTGATGGACAGGGAGGCCTGGCGTGCTGCAGTCTATGGGGTCGCAAAGAGTTGGACATGACTGAGCGAGTGAACTGAACTGAACTGAGAGAAGAACCAGTTGTGATATTGAGTCTGCTAGACACGTTCCTGGAGCAAGAATGAAAGATTGGGCCCCATCATTGGGACACTTTAGGTAAGTTACTACCCTTTCCCATGCCTTGTCTATACAACAGGATAATGCGCCCAACCATACAGAATTATTGTGGAGTTTAATTGTGATCATGTGAGAAAGCAATCAGTAGTTGTAGATGGGAGGGCAGGACCAGTGTACTACATTAACAGACAAACCCCAGACATTAGAACTCTACATGGCAGACATTAAAGTAGTGCTACACAAATGTCACATGTTTAGGTCAGGATCTTTTCAGATGTGGTCCGTGGACCACTTTATCAAAATTGTCAGAGGTGCTTATTAAAATTGCCAATTTCTTGGCTCAGTCTAGGTCTGAGGGGATGTGGGGTGGGAAGTGCCAAACAATTGGTTCTGGCTTCAGTTCAGTTCAGTCGCTCAGTCGTATCTGACTCTTTGTGACCCCATGAACTGCAACATACCAGGCCTCCCTGTCCATCACCAACTCCCGGAGTCCACCCAAACCCATACCAATTGAGTCGGTGATGCCATCCAGCCATCTCATCCTCTGTCATCCCCTTCTCCTCCTGCCTAAATCTTTCCCAGCGTCAGGGTCTTTTCCAATGAGTCAGCTCTTTGCATCAGGTGGCCAAAGTATTAGAGTTTCAGCTTCAACATCAGTCTTTCCAATGAATACCCAGGACTGATCACCTTTAGGATGGACTGGTTCTGGCTTACCTCAGTAAAAAACACTGCCGTGGGTTTGCAACAAGGTGTTCCTAAAACTTTGAATCTTTTGATGTGTATTTTCAGTTTCTTCTGTCACTCAGGTTTTTTTTGGTAGCTTAAAAATGTTTATTGAAGTATAGTTGATTTACAGTGTTGTGTTAAATTTCTTCTGTCTAGCAGAGTGACTTAGTTTTATATATATATATATATATATATATATATATATATATATATATATATATACATACACATATATATGTATGGAGAAGGCGATGGCACCCCACTCCAGTACTCTTGCCTGGAAAATCCCATTGATGGAGGAGCCTGGTAGGCTGCAGTCCATGGGGTCGCTAAGAGTCGGACACAACTGCACGACTTCACTTTCACTTTTCCCTTTCACGCATTGGAGAAGGAAATGGCAACCCACTCCAGTGTTCTTGCCTGGAGAATCCCAGGGACGGTGGAGCCTGGTGGGCCGCAGTCTGTGGGGTTGCACAGAGTCAGACACGACTGAAGCGACTTAGCAGCAGCAGCATGTATATGTATATATATATATATACACACACGTATTCTTTTTCATGTTCTTTTACATTATGCTTTGTCACAGGATACTGAATATAGTTCCCTGTCTTATACACTAGAACCTTGTTGCTTATCCCTCCTGTATATAATAGTTTGCCTTTTGCTAATCCCACACTCCCATTTCAGTTTTTAATATCTGTGTCTACTCCTGTGTTTCAGATAAGGTAAAATTCCTTCAAACTTTTTTTATTGATTTATATGCAGGGCATTGAACTAGGCACAGGGGGACACAGCACAGAGAAACAAGATAGACAGAGTCCTTGAATCTTTCATTCTAGTTTGGGAAAACTGGCAATAAGCAGGCAAGTCTGTAAGTGGGGCAATTTCATATGGGGATGAGTGCT
This sequence comes from Bos indicus x Bos taurus, assembly GCF_003369695.1. Classification (NCBI taxonomy): domain Eukaryota; kingdom Metazoa; phylum Chordata; class Mammalia; order Artiodactyla; family Bovidae; genus Bos; species Bos indicus x Bos taurus. The sequence continues at coordinate 90,292,294 of NC_040105.1, read as the reverse complement.
TTGAAGGAAATAAACACATAAATAGAGTAGAAAACTTTGGGTCAGAGGTTACTGTCCATGGGGTTGTCAGTGAAGCTCTTTCTTAGAAAGTGACATTTGAGCTGAGCCCTGAAAGACAAGCACATGCCAGCCCTGAGCAGGCCTTTTTGTCAGCAGCCTTTCACTGTGTGTGCGCCAGTTATTCCTGGAGGAGATGATGAGCTTGAGTGATTGGAGCCTGGCAAAGTGTGGAGTGGTAGGAGATGAGGTCAAAAAGCCAGACAGGAGCCGATCCAGTGACTGTAAGGTGAAGTGAAAGTATTTACACTCACACGTTTTATAAGTGACAGATCTTGCATTTGGCCCTGGTCTGTCTCCAGAGCCCACACTCCTAAAAGTGAAAGTGTTAGTCGCTTCTGTCGTGTCCAACTCTTTTTGACCCCATGGGCTGTAGCCTGCCAGGCTCTTCTGTCCATGGAATTCTCCAGGCATGAATACTAGAGTGTGTTGGTATTCCCTTCTCCAGGGAATCTTCCTGACCCAGGGATCAAAACTGGGTCTCCTGCACTGCAGGCAGATTCTTTACCGTCTGAGCCATCACACTCCTAACTGGTACACTTATGAAGAAGAAAAAGACGTGTTGAGATGTAACAGCCCTTAGTGACTGATGTTAGGCCGAGACCGTATCTGTTTGGATGAATACTATGTTTCAATAGCTGTTATCCATTTATAGAGGGTATTTATTTAAGAAAAATGAAAAGATAATAATTATAAAAACAAAAAAGTAATAATTATTACAGTTACTATGCATTAGACAATTTGGCTGTTAAAATAGTTATTTGGACTCCCGTGGTGAATTCCTTTCTTTTTATGATTTCAGAGTGCTTTTCAAATAGTGATCTTATTGCTCTATGTCCGAGGTCTTCCTGGTTGGGCATCAGGGATAGTCTGATTCACTTGATAGGTGAGACCAGAGGAAGTGTGGTGACCTACCCAAAGTCACATAGGGTTAGTGGGTTAGGTCTTCCCCTTGAATGACTCCTGTCTATCACCCAGTTTTTTGTCCATCAGACATGGCACTAGCCTGTGTTCCTATATGTAGTAAATCACTTCTTGACTCAGAGGATACATGCTTCTTTGAGGTTAACCTGTAGGTAACATAGAACAACACTAAGTGCCTTCAATTAAAAGGTACTTCTTCTTCCCCAAACTCAGGTGGAAGATTAGAAGAAAAATTCCTGAAATCCTATGGCATATACTCTTTTGTATCTGGCTCTTTTCAGTGAACATAATGTGTATGTGATTTACATTACTGTTGTCTGTAGTGGTAGATCATTCATTCTCGGTGGTGTACAGTATTATATTGTGTGGATATTTCACAATGTATGTGTTTATAATGGAGGTTTGGGTATTTCCAAGTTTTTGACTTACTGTAAATAATGTTGCTATGAATGATCTTGTGCATAGCTTTTGGGTAAATGTTTATTTTCTTTCTCTTGGGCACAGACCTAAGAGAGGCATTTCTATATCATAGGACTGAGCTCAGTAGGAATTGCAAAGTGGTTTTCAAAGGGTTCTTTTCAGTCTATAGTCCCTATCATCGGCAACACTTGGTAGTTTCCATGTTTCTCATTTTTGTTGTTCAGGTAAGCATGCTATGGTTTTAATTGTGATTTCTCTGAAGTCATAAGTGTCATGTATATAAAAAAGGCTTCCTTGTTTTTTAAACCTTCCACCCATTTGCTTAAGAAATTGCATCTTTTGTCCTGTGGAGTTTATATACCTCATTCAGTTGATTATATGCTTATCGTTGTGTTGTTTGTATTCCTGCCTTCCTCCTCCATTACTATAAAAGTGGTGATTAGATTTAGAGGCTTGATCCAGTTCACATTTTTTGGTAAGAATGCTTCAGATTTAATGTTGTACATCTTTTAATCTTACACCAGGAGGCTCATTCTGTCTGGCTGTCTCTTTGACACTAAATTGATCACTGGATTCAGGTGTTATCAACCTGATCTATCCATTAGAAAGTATCCCATCTGCTGCTTACCTCATGTTTTCTTGTAGCCTCCCAATATAGTTGCCTAGATCTGCTTGTCATTAACGTCTGTAAAAAGGTGATGTTCAAGTTCTGTGATTTCTTAGGCATTTATTAGCCAGAATTCTTCTATAAAATGACTGAACTGAACTGAACTAGTTGAAGTCATTTGGGCTTTTTGAATTTGGATGTCCATTTTGTGAAATTCACGGCCATTATTTCCTCAAATCAACTCTCTGCCCTCTTCTCTCCCTCTCCTCCTTCTTGGAGACCTATAATGTATATACTGATCTTCCTGGTGTACTATGAATCTCTTAAGCGTTCTTCACTTTTCTTCATTTTTTTTTTTTGTTCCTCTGACTCCATGCTTTTAAATGACCTATATGCAAGTTTGCTGATTCTTCTGCTTGATCAAATATTCTGTTGTTGTTGTTCAGTCACTAAGTTGTGTAGACTCTTTGCGACCCCACAGACTGCAGCACGCCAGGATTCCCTGTCCTTCACCAACTCCTGGAGCTTACTCAAACTCATGTCCATGGAGTGAGTGATATCATCCAGCCATTTCATCCTCTGTTATCTCCTTCTCCTCCAGCCTTCAGTCTTTCCCAGCATCAGGGTCTTTTCCAGTCAGTCGGCTCTTTGCATCACGTGACCAAAGTATTGGAGCTTCATCTTCAGCATCAGTCCTTCCAATGAATATTCAGGGTTGATTTTCTTTAGGATTAACTGGTTTGATCTTCTTGCAGTCCAAGGGACTCTCAAGAGTCTTCTCCAACACCACAGTTCAAAAGCATCAATTCTTCAGTGCTCAACTGTCTTTACAGGTCAACTCTCACATCCGTACATGACCAGCTTTCTTTATGGTCCAACTCTGACATCTGTACATGACTACTGGAAAAACCATAGCTTTGACGATATGGACCGTTGTTGGCAATGTCTCTGCTTTTTAATAATACACTGTGTAGGTTTGTCATAGCTTTTCCTCCAAGGAGAAGTGTATTATTTTAATTTCATGGCTGCAGTCTCTATCTGCAGTGATTTTGGACCCCAGGAAAATAAAATCTGTCACTGTTTCCATTGTTTCCCAGTCTGCTGCTGCTGTTAAGTCGCTTCAGTCGTGTCTGACTCTGTGTGACCCCAGAGATGGCAGCCCACCAGGTTCCCCTGTACCCGGGATTCTCCAGGCAAGAACGCTGGAGTGGGTTGCCATTTCCTTCTCCAATGCATGAAAGTGAAAAGTGAAAGTGAAGTTGTTCAGTCGTGTCAGACTCTAGCGACCCCATGGACTGCAGCCTACCAGGCTCCTCTGTCCTTGGGATTTTCTAGGCAAAAGTACTGGAGTGGGGTGCCATTGCCTTCTCCAGCTTCCCAGTCTATTTGCCATAAAGTGATGGGACCAGATGCCATGATCTTCATTTTCTGAATGTTGAGTTTTAAGCCTGCTTTTTCACTCTCCTCTTTCACCTTCATCAAGAGGAACTTTTCTGCCATAAGGCTGGTGTCATCTGCATATCTGAGGTTATTGATATTTCTCCCAGCAATCTTGATTCCAGCTTGTGCTTCATCCAGCCCGGCATTTCGCATGATGTACTCTGCATACAAGTTCAATAAGCAGGGTGACAGTATACAGCCTTGATGTATTCCTTCCCCAATTTTGAATGAGTCCATTGTTCCAGGTCCGGTTCTAACTGTTGCTTCTTGACCTGCATACAGGTTTCTCAGGAGGCAGGTCAGGTGGTCTGGTATTCTCATTTTTTGAAGAATTTTCCACAGTTTGTTGTGATCCACACAGTAGAAGGCTTAGTCAATGAAGCAGGTGTTTTTCTGGAATTCTCTTGCTTTTTCTATGATTCAACAGATGTTGGCCATTTGATCTCTGATTCCTCTGCCTTTTCTAAATCCAGCCTGTACATTTGGAAGTTCTCAGTTCACGTACCGTTGAGCCTAGCTGGAAGGATTTTGAGTGTTAACCTAGCTAGCATGTAAAATGAGTGCAATTGTGCGGTAGTTTGTACATTCTTTGGCATTGCTTTTCTTTGAGAAATGAATGGAATGAAAACTGACCTTTTCCAGTCCTATGGCCACTGCTGAGTTGTCCTAATTTGCTGTCCTACTGAGTGTAGCACTTTCATAGCATCATCTTTTAGGATTTGAAAAAGCTCAGCTGGAATTCCATCACCTCCTATAATGAAATTTTCAATTCAATTATTGTATTCTTCAGCTACATAATTTGTTTGGTTCTTTTTTTAGAATTTCTATCCCTGTTAATATATTCATTTTGTTCATGATCACTTTCCTGATTTTGTTTTGTTGTCTTTGATGATAATTTTGAATTCTCTGTCACATAATTTTTGATCATTTATTTATGATTCATTTCTCTAGATTTATTTTGTTCCTTTGATTGGGCCAGGTTTCTCTATATGCCTTTATTACTTCTTTTCTGGGATTTGAAAAAGCAGTCTTATCTCTTAGTCTTTTTTAAAAACTATTTTTTTTTCTTTGGCTCTGTCAGTTCTTAATTGAGCATACTAGATCTTTGTTGTGGCCCTCGAGCTTAGTTGCTCCATGGCATGTAGGATCTTAGTTCCCTGACCAGGAATCGAACCCACGTTCTTTGCATTGCAAGGTGGATTCTTAACCACTGGACCACCAGGGAAATCCCCGGCTCCCAGTCTTCATGGACTAGTTTTATACAGGGTAAGATCATCTCCAGCCCAACCTGGCTGGAAATTCTGGGGGCCTTACAACACGTTTTTGAGGATGCATATTCTTCAGCTTTGTTCAGGTAACTTCCCAATTTGAGAGATTTGCTGGACTTCTTTTCTTCCTTGGAGTTTGTAATCTCTTTCTCTCTCTGATGTCTGTGGTCCTGCAGGTTCTCTGGTTCCACAATAGGCTGCAGAGCTCTCATTTGTTCTCAGTGGCCCCCAGGCATCCAGAGTAGACTGATTCCCTGTCAAAAACTAGTCCCTTGGGAAGTGCCTGAAGAGACACCATGTTTGATGTATAAATCACTCTTCACTTTTCCTCCTAAGAGAAAAGCTGCACTTGGCTAACTGGTTGGCAGAACTGGTGAGCATGCTTTCAACTTAAGGAGCTTTATTTGGAGGGAACAAAAAGCCCACACAATAATAACAATGACTGTAGAAATAATAATGGTCAATTTAGGTATGATAAGGATGATAAGAATGATAAATATTTATTGCTGACTTCCTCAGTGCCCACCAACAGTGGTATAAGTGCTAACAGTATACTTACTTGTTTCATCCTCACTATAACCTCTGAGGAGACTTTAAGCATGAGGGAACTGAGGCACAGTGAGGGCAGGGCTAGCAAGTGGTGGGGCTTTGATTTGAATACAGGTTTGTAGTTCTGAGCCCTTCATCTAAGCAGTGTATGCTACCGCTTTTCAGATGATAAGACCCTACTTTTTCAATCAAGGTAAAGCAAAATGAAACACAGTAAAGTACCATGTTTTTCTTCCTAATTAACTAAGAAGAGATTTAAATATTGATAATAATCAATGTAGTGTAGAATTTGGGGGCCTGTGACCTGTCCTACCGGTAGGGGCTTCCCCAATGTCTCGTCTCCCATCCTATGCCTCTGAGTGTTCCTTTTCTAAAGTTGAGTTGATTTCTTGTAGATTTCCTGTAAGGCTAAGAATGCTTAAACTTCTCAAAATTAATTAAATTTCTTAAAATTATTATTTTAAATAATTGAAACAGTGTGTACTGTGGGGTGTTTAGTAGAGTAAAAAATTAATTACTAAAAAAGGAAAGAAAATATCCTGAAACATATCATGAAAAGAAAAGCCCCACTAAGATTTTTGTTTGTATTATGTCCTGTTTTTAAAAGAAAAAGTACTTTTCATTGAAATACAGTTGATTTACAGTTTTGTGTTAGTTTCAGATGTACAGCAAAGTGAATCAGTTATTTGTACACATTGCTCATACTCTAGAAATTTTCTTTTGCTGTTATTTATACATTTGTGCATGTGTGTCTGTATTTACATATTTATGTACAAAAGATAAGTTCTCATCATACACTGAGTTTTGTGACCCACTCACCTTCTGTCAGCATACCTCTAGAGTCAGTGATTAAAAATCAGTTTATACCACAGGGATGGTAGAAATGCTCATAGCCAGTGAAGATATAAACAAAGAAATAAAAATGACTAAAATGCATTTAACCAAATGCTTTTTATGTATTGACTCATTGTGCTCACAACAGTATTATGAATTAGATATGGTGTTAACCCACATTTCATAGATGAAATGATAAGGGACAGAGACATAAGGACTTAGCTCAGGACTGCACAGTTTGGGAACAGAGTATTTTGGGTTTGGACCCACTTTCTCATGCTTCAGAACCTGGGAAAATGTCAAAGATTTGTTAGGAGCAGTCCATGCAAGTGTACATATTTTAGATGGTTATTAAAAAGTTATCGTATTTGTATATTAATATATTTATAGAAAGCATTGGACTTAGTGACCAAGAGGTAGCTTGTGACCTGGTGAGTGCACGTTCATTGCAATCATGGGGGCAGAAGCTACAATGCAGTGAGATGAGGAGACAGTGGGAAGTGAAGAGTGTTAACAGGGAATGCAGAAAATGCTTCCTGAAACTTCTGATGAGAGAACAAAGAGAGATTTTTTTATAAAAATCTTCAAATCCTTGAAACTTCAGCAATTTTAAAAGTTAATGTGAAGCTCATCTCAGAAATAACCCTTGAATTTGTCCTTTCTACACTCTTATTTGCACTGTGGAATTAATAAGACACTTCCAGTGGAATAGTATGGGCCCTAAAGCTCAATATATATTAAAGTATCTGTGAATGGAAGAATGGATGATTGTCTGTCAAGAAATGGTAGTAATTTGTGGAATTTTGCCTCTCAGGAGGCAGCACATGGCTGAAATCTTGGTGTGATGTGGCTGGAAAATGTATGATCTGAGAGCCCCTGCACTGGTGACTATGGGGTGAGTCCCAAATTTTCTTACCAATGTATTAACATAAGGAGCAGTCCAGGAGCAGAAGTTAGACAAACACCACAGCCCACTGCCCTGGTGCCATCTCTCACTGAGCTCACCAGGTGAGTCAAAGGCTAGCCTGTTTTCCCAGGGTGGGGACTGGATTAGGATCAACACACAGGTATGTTGTGAGCATCTCTTAGGAGATTCTGTAACACCAAAGAATGAAGAGAACCTGCTATCTCAAACCTTCAGGTCAGCACTTGTCAGAGAGTTGTTTGCTCCCTTCCCCTAGATGCATGTAATCTCTGTAGGAGAAAGAGTGAGCAATGACTTTTTACTGTACCTTCCTTAGGACCAGGGCTCAGATAGCCCCCATTGCTACTCAGTTCAGTTCAGTTCAGTTCAGTCACTCAGTCGTGTCTGACTCTTTGTGACCCCATGGACTACAGCACGCCAGGCCTCCCTGTCCATCACCAACTCCCGGAGTTTACACAAACTTATATCCATTGAGTCGGTGATGCCATCCAACCATCTCATCCTCTGTCATCCCCTTATCCTCCTGCCTTCAATCTTTCCCAGCATCAGAGTCTTTTCAAATAAGTCAGTTCTTCACATCAGGTGGCCAAATTATTTGAATTTCAGCTTCAATATCAGTCCTTCCAATGAATATTCAGGACTGATTTCCTTTAGGATGGACTGGTTGGATCTCCTTGCTATCCAAGGGACTTTCAAGAGTCTTCTCCAACACCACAGTTCAAAAGCATCAATTTTTCAGCACTCAGCTTTCTCTAAAGTCCAACTCTCACATGCTTACATGACTACTGAAAAAACCATAGCCTTGATTAGATGAACCTTTGTTGGCAAAGTAATGTCTCTGCTTTTTAATGTGCTGTCTAGGTTGCTCATAACTTTTCTTCCAAGGAGTAAGCATCTTTTAATTTCATGGCTGCAGTCACCATCTGCAGTGATTCTGGGGCCCCCCAGAATTAAGTCAGCCACTGTTTCCACTGTTTCCCCATCTATTTGCAATGAAATGATGGGACCAGATGCCATGATCTTCATTTTCTGAATGTTGAGCTTTAAGCCAGTTTTTTCGCTCTCCACTTTCACTTTCATCAAGAGGCTTTTGAGTTCCTCTTCACTTTCTGCCATAAGGGTGGTGTCATCTGCATATCTGAGGTTATTGATATTTCTCCCGGCAATCTTGATTCCAGCTTGTGCTTCATTCAGCCCAGTGTTTCTCATGATGTACTCTGCATTTAAGTTAAATAAGCAGGGTGACAATATACAGCCATGACGTACTCCTTTCCCGATTTGGAATCAGTCTGTTTTTTCCATGTCCAGGTCTAACTGTTGCTTCCTGACCTGCATACAGATTTCTCAATAGGCAGGTCAGGTGGTCTGGTATTCTCATCTCTAAGAATTTTCCACAGTTTGTGGTGATCCACACAGTCAAAGGCTTTGGCATAGTAAATAAAGCAGAAATAGAACTTTCTTGCTTTATTGATAATCCAACGGATGTTGGCAATTTTATCTCTGGATCCTATGGGCTTCCCTCATAGCTCAGTTGGTAAAGAACCTGCCTGCAATGCAGGAGACCCTGGTTTGATTCCTGGGTCAGGAAGATCAGCTGGAGAAGGGATAGGCTACCCACTCCAGTATTCTTGGGCTTCCCTTGTGGCTCAGCTGGTAGAGAATCTGCCTGCAATGCGGGAGACCTGGGTTCCATCCCTGGGTTGGGAAGATCTCCTGGAGAAGGGAAAGGCTACCTACTCCACTATTCTGGCCTAGGGAATTCTACTGACTGTATAGTCCGTGGAGTCACAAAGAGTCGGACAAGACTGAGCGACTTTCACTTTCACTTTCTTTCCTCTGCCTTTTCTAAAACCAGCTTGAACATCCGGAAGTTCACGGTTCACATACTGCTGAAGCCTGGTTTGGAGAATTTTGAGAATTACTTTACTAGGAAGTAACATGCGTGCAATTGTGTGGTAGTTTGAACATTCTTTGGCATTGCCTTTCTTTGGGATTGCAATGAAAACTGACCTTTTCCAGGCCTGTGGCCACTGCTGAGTTTTCCAAATTTGCTGGCATATTGAGTGCAGCACTTTCACAGCATCGTCTTTCAGGATTTGAAATAGCTCAACTGGAATTCCATCACCTCCACTAGCTTTGTTCGTAGTGATGCTTCCTAAGGCCCACTTGACTTCGCATTCTAGGATGTCTGGCTCTAGGTGAGTGATCACACCATCGTGATTATTTGGGTTGTGAAGATCTTTTTTGTATAGTTCTTCTGTGTATTCTTGCCACCTCTTCTTATCTTCTGCTTCTGTTAGGTCCCTACCATTTCTGTCCTTTATCGAGCCCATCTTTGCATGAAATGTTCCCTTGGTATCTAATTTTCTTGAAGAGATATCTAGTCTTTCCCATTCTGTTCTTTTCCTCTATTTCTTTGCACTGATCACTGAGGAAGGCTTTCTTATCTCTCCTTGCTATTCTTTGGAACTCTGCATTCAAATGGGTATATCTTTCCTTTTCCCCTTTGCTTTTTGCTTCTCTTCTCTTCACAGCTATATGGAAGGCCTCCTCAGACAGCCATTTTGCTTTTTTGCATTTCTTTTGCTTGGGGATGGTCTTGATCACTGCCTCCTGTACAATGTCACGAACCTCCATCCATAGTTCATCAGGCACTCTATCAGATCAAATCCCTTGAATCTATTTGTCACTTCCACTGTATAATCACATGGGATTTGATTTAGGTCATACCTGAATGGTCTAATGGCTTTCCCTACTTTGTTCAATTTAAGTCTGAATTTGGCAATAAGCAGTTCATGATCTGAGCCACAATCAGCTCCTGGTCTTGTTTTTGCTGACTGTATAGAGCTTCTGCATTTTTGGCTGCAAAGAATATAATCAATCTGATTTCGGTATTGACCATCTGGTGATGTCCATGTGTAGAGTCTTCTCTTGTGTTGTTGGAATGAAGAGGAAAAGTTAAAATTTTACATAATCTCCCTTCTCTTTCTGCCTCTGTAACTCAGCTTGCCCCTTGCAAATCTAGATCACATAGGTCACGCAGTCTCAGAAAGTGGGGACTTGCAATACTAGGAACTGGAGTTTATCTCACTCACCCTTGTCCTGCTCTTTGCAATTGCCCAGCACCTGCAAACCTGCTTAATCATGCCTGTCCAGGCGAGGCATCCCCCTCCCCATCTTGACTGCTGTTCCTGTGAATGCAAAACCCCTTAGTTTAAACCAGCCTATTAACAGCTAGTGTTGTCCACTACATCTGTCTATAAAAACTCTGTAATCTGTTTGATCTGAGCTCAGAGCTTGGAGTGTTAATGCCTCTGTGCCCACTGGCGTAATAAACCTGAGTTCTCCAACTCTCTGAGCGTGGTGCTTGGTTTCTCAAGTACTGGTTTCTGTAACAGGAGGAGGGTGTTTGCTATGACCAGTGCGTTCTCTTGGCAAAACTCTATTAGCCTTTGCCCTGCTTCATTCTGTACTCCAAGACCAAATTTGCCTGTTACTCCAGGTGTTTCTGGACTTCTACTTTTGCATTCCAGTCCCCTATAATGAAAAGGGCATCTTTTTTTGGTGTTAGTTCTAGAAGGTCTTGTAGGTCTTCATAGAATCATTCAACTTCAGCTTCTTCAGCATTACTGGTCGGGGCATAGGCTTGGATTACTGTGATATTGAACGTTTTGCCTTGGAAAAGAACAGAGATCATTCTGTCGTTTTTGAGATTGCATCCAAGTACTGCATTTCAGACTCTTTTGTTGACTATGATGGCTACTCCATTTCTTCTAAGGGATTCTTGCCCACGGTAGTAGATATAATGGTCATCTGAATTAAATTCACCCATTCCAGTCCATTTTAGTTCGCTGATTCCTAAAATGTTGATGTTCACTCTTTCCATCTCCTCCTGTTTGGCCACTTCCAATTTGCCTTGATTCATGGACCTGATAGTCCAGGTTCCTATGCAGTGTTGCTCTTTACAGCATTGTACTTTTACTTCCATCACCAGTCCCATCCACAACTGGGTGTTGTTTTTGCTTTGGCTCCATCTCTTCATTCTTTCTGGAGTTATTTCTCCACTGATCTCCAGTAGCATATTGGGCACCTACCCACCTGGGGAGTTCATTTTTCAGTGTCTTGTCTTTGCCTTTTCATACTGTTCATGGGGTTCTCAAGGCAAGAACACTGAAGTGGTTTGCCATTCCCTTCTCCAGTGGGCCACATTTTGTCAGAACTCTCCACCATGACCTGTCCATCTTGGGTGGCCCTACACGGCATGGCTCATAGTTTCATTGAGTTATACAAGGCTGTGGTCCATGTGATCAGATTGGTTAGTTTTATGTGATTGCAATTGTCAGTCTGTCTGCCCTCTGATGGAGAAGGATAAGAGGCATATGGAAGCTTCCTGAAGAGAGAGACTGACTGAGGGGGCAACTGGGTCTTGTTCTGATGGGCAGGGCCATGCTCAGTAAATCTTGACTCCAATTTTCTGTTGATGGGTGGAGCTGTGTTCCCTCCCTCCTGTTTACCTGGAGCCAAACTATGGAGAAAGCGATGGCACCCCACTCCAGTACTCTTGCCTGGAAAATCCCATGGACTGAGGAACCTGGTAGGCTGCAGTCCATGGGGTCGCTAAGAGTCGGACACGACTGAGCGACTTCACTTTCACTTTTCTCTTTCATGCATTGGAGAAGGAAATGGCAACCCACTCCAGTGTTCTTGCCTGGAGAATCCCAGGGACGGGGGAGCCTGTTGGGCTGCCATCTATGGGGTTGCACAAAGTCGGACACGACTGAAATGACTTAGTAGTAGTAGTAAACTATGGTGGAGGTAATGAAGATAATGGTGACCTCCATCAAAAGATCCCATGCATGTACTGCTATACTCACTGCCCCCAACCCTGCAGCAGGCCACCACTGACCCACGCCTCCCCAGGAGATTCCTGGACACTCTCAGGCACGTCTGGGTCAGTCTCTTCTGGGGTCACTGCTCCTTGCTCCTGGTTCCTGGTGCACACAAGGTTCTGTTTGTGCCCTCCAAGAGTCTATTTTCCAGTCCTGTGTAAGTTCTGGCAGCTTTATGGTGGGGTTAATGGTGACCTCCTCCAAAAGGGCTTATGCCATACCCAAGTCTGCTGCTCCCAGAGCCCCTGTCCACTGCTGACCCCTACCTCCACAGGGGACGCTCAAACACAGTTCTGTCTCAGTCTCTATAGGGTCCCTGAGTCCTGGTGCATGCAAGTTCTGTTTGAGCCTTCTGAGCATTTCTGGTGGGAATGGGGTTTGATTCTAAGCATGAATTCACCCCTCCTACCATCTTGCTGGGGCTGCTGTACCCCAACATTTATTTAAATGGCACTGAAGTCTCACCTCGTGCTATACACTCTGGGCAGGTTTCCTCGTTCACCCCTCAGGACAGCTCTGTGACAGAGGTAACATGAGTCCCAGCCACAGATGCCCAAAATCATGGTGATAGAGCGTGGATCACCTCTGCAGGTAAGTGTCAGGATGGGATGAGGTCCCATCCCTCACCCTCCCTGAGGACACGGAGCGGGCTCCCTTTCAGAAGATGGGCTTAATGGTCATACACCCCTCCCGTTGTGGTCCCTAAGTACTCAGTCACCTATCCCTCTGGATGAGGAAGATAACATGCCAGCTGGCATCATATCCATCTCTATTTTTGTTCTTTTTTTAATGAAAAGGAGTATATTTGGAAAGAGTAAACTAGGAAACTGATTATGATGATAGCAATTCTATTTGGAAAATTTTTTGTGTTGAAGCAGTTCCATCTGCTGTTGACTACTCCAAACTTACATTGCATACACTGATTTATCTCTTCCCTTATTAATGTTTGCTAATGTCCAGTGTGGACTCTACAGAGGGTCCCTTCCAGAGAACACATGCTAACCCCCATTACCCTCCAGGCTACACATGCTGCCCATTCTTTCTCTTACACACTCTGTCATCCCCTGCTGGGACACTGAACATTACTGCTCAGGCTGCCCACCCCAGGACCCAAGGTCCCATACTCCATCAGTCACCTCTTTCCTGCCCTTTGCCTGACCACCAACTGCTGCTGCCGCTTGGTGCTTCATCTTGTGCAGGCCCCAACGTATATTTTTTACAGGCTTCTTTTACACTTACCAGTGTTTTCTGACAGAATTAGTTTCATTCTGTACATATATTCATAGGCTGAACTTTAAGTTTTGGTAGTTGTTTGAATAAACTCGTTTGTAAGAAAATTGAAAGTGGCAATTTGTTAGTGCCACCTGGTGTCAGATGCCTGAAGTGTAGCCTGAACATTTCAAGACAGAAAGGTGGGAGGGAGGGCCTGTGGCAAAGAGCCACAGCAAAGAGCTTTTTGTTTTTTTAGGTATTTGAAATACAACTTTATTCTGATTCTAAACAAAAAGGAATGGGAATGACAGTAACAAACAAGATTCCACCTCTTAATATTGTCATGTGACTATAGCAGTCTTATATTTGAAACTCAATAAGGAAACAACTGTGTTCCAAAACACCTAAATATGCAGGTCCAAAAAATGAAGGTATTTTTTTTTAAACTGCCACATTTACTCCAAAGCCCATCCATCTCCTTCAGCATCCACAGATTAAGCACATGTTCTGCTTAGCTGTGTAATAAAGTGGCAAACACGCTGCACCGCTGACATCACAGGACAGTTGCCTATAAAACTAGCCTTCCGATGCTGGGCCCCAGCTTCACTTTCTCACAGGTCATCATCTTCATCCGGGAGAGCAGTTGTCTGAGCAACCTCTAAATTGTGCTCATACTGTGCTGCCAAGGCTGGGTCCATGACCACCTCTGGTGGGGCAAGAGCAGGCATGTTGACAAACTCCAAGTTAGGGTCTCCAGTCAGTTTTCTAGCAAGCCAGAGGAAGGGCTTTTCAAAGTTGTAGTTACTTTTGGCAGAAATGTCATAGTACTGAAGATTCTTCTTTTGGTGGAAGACAATTGACTTTGCCTTAACCTTTCTGTCCTTAATATCCACTTTGTTGCCACACAACACAATTGGGATGTTCTCACACACTTGTACCAGATCTCTATGCCAGTTAGGCACATTCTTGTAAGTAACTCTTGATGTTACATCAAACATTATAATGGCACACTGAGCTTGTATATAATAACCATCTCTCAGTCCACCAAATTTCTCCTGACCAGCTGTATCCCATACATTGAACTTAATAGGTCCTGTGTTGGAATGGAACACTGCAGGGAGCCAGCGTGAGGAACTCCGCCCATGGCAAAGGTCATGAGGAAGGAGGCTCGGCATACGCAAAGGCGGGATCGAGCCTCAGGAGTCCCCCTGGAAATTCTCGAGCATCTACCCCCAAAACCAGAGTCTGCCTACTTTACTACTTTGTGCTCTCACCTACACCTCTGACTTTACGGGGGGCTGTCCCCCACCACCTCTTTCAGAGAATGAGTTAAATTAGAGCTCCAGTTAATAAAAATTCCTGGGCATGACAAGAGTGTTTCAACCTACAAACTCCTCTGAAGGTTCTCTAGCCTGCCTGACAGGCTTGTCCGGCCACATGTGATTGTTCACAGCCTCCCAACCATGAGAGGCACGAGATGCTTTAAACCTTCTAAAAACAGGTTCTTTAGAGAAGTTAGAAAACTATTAGTATAAGTATAGTGGGCTGATTAGAAATTGTATTGGTGAAGGGTTTTTCATTTGTTGAGCCAATGTTTGCTGCTAAGTCTCCACATCCCCTGCCCTTATACACATTAATGAATATATAGAAGAAATAAGTATTAACCTTTGATATTAATCATGTTAGACCTTAGGCTAAGCAAATTCTTTCCTTAATTAAAACCACTACACCCTCACCCTATAGAAATGTAACTTTATCTGGTACCTTCAGAAGGTGGCGTCTGTTTTAAGAATAATCACCCCTGGAGAAATAAGTGTTCTGGTTGACTGACTGCTGTCACAAGGAGAGGGTCATAAATTGTCAGCAGGCCCCCTGGCCAGAAGATGATGTAACACCCCTAAGACCTCTGTATACATTTGTATGAAGCACCTGACTTTAACAAAAGTCAGGACTGCTGACCCTGCATGACTTTTGTATAACATCTCAGTGTATAAAAACAGACCCTGGAAAAATAAAAAATGGGATCAGTTCCCAGAGAGACTGGTCTCCTCATGTCATTCTTTCTCTCAACCTCTGGCTGAGTTCCCATCTGGAGCACGGAGGCCTGCCAAGCTTACTAATTTTGCCTGAGCTTCTAAGATCCAACCGGGGAGGCCTCAGTGTCTCCTCTCCCACAGGAGAATGGAAGGACGCCTATGGCCTACGTAAGTGGTGCAAACTTCTTGTCTCGAAGTTTTATTGGTTTTCTGCGTAAACCAAGTTACTCAGCCTCTTTCCTCCACTAAATTTTCTCACTGAGCCATCCTTATTCTATTACTCTTTATATCTCTAATTAATATTTAGTTAAAGCCAGTGTATTTGCTGATGCTGTCTCTCCTTCAAATTTCCCTGGATCCACCAGGGCTGGACCCTGGCAGAACACAAGAGGATGGACCTCAACACCCAAGGTAGCTACATACTTCTCAAATTCACCAGTCAGATGATGCTTAACGAATGTAGTTTTTCCAGTACCACCATCACCAACCAAAACAAGTTTGAACTGAACTTGGGGTTCTCCTTGGGCAGCCATCACGAAGTTACTTCCAGAAGCATCTCTGTGCCTGTCTGACTGAGCAGCAAAGAGCTTTTTGGAAGTCTGGGTATAAAGGGGGGAATCCCTTGGGTACAGCTATATTGATGACATCTTTCTGGACATTGCATATAGATAAAATCATATGCTATGTGGTTTTTTGCATATTTGGCTTCTTTCACTTGGCATACTGTTTTCAACATTTATCTATCTTATGGCATATTTCAGTACTTCATTCCTTTTTATTTTCCAGTAGTATACAATATTTTATTTACACATTCTTTAGTTGGTGGACATTTGGGTTGTTTCCACTTTTGGCTCTTGTGAATAACAATGCTATATACATTTGTGTGCAAGTTTTTATGTAAATATATGTCATCATTTCTCTTGGTTTTGTACCTAGGAGTGCAATTGCTGTGTCATATGATAACTCTCTGTTTAGCCATTTGAGGAACTGTCACACTGTTTTCATGACCCTGATGGTCTTGAGTACAGGCTGTTATTTAATTTACTTGTGATTAGGCAGTTTGTTAGATTATCTGTGGTTATCAGTTTTGAGGAAAAATACCACAGAGTTGAAGTGCCCCTCTTATCACCTCATATCTGAGAGGACATGGTACCCACATGACATCACTGACTCATTGGATATGATGACCTGCTTCACTGGGTTAACGTGCTGTTTGTCCAGTTTCTCTGATGTACAGTAACTTTTTCCATTTGCTTTCTCTATCCTTCAGAAGTCAGTCACTAAGTCCTCTCTGCCCTCAGAGGTAGAAGCCAGAATTATGGTTTACTTCATGGAGGCAATCAGGCTTCCCCAGTGGCTCAGTAGTAAAGAATCTACCTGTAATACAGGAGACAATGGTTCGATCCCTGTGTTGGGAAGATCCCCTGGAGGAGGAAAAGGCAACCCATTCCAGTATTCTTGCTTGGAGAATCCCAAGGACCAAGGAGCCTGGAAGGCTATAGTCCATGAGGTCGCAAAGAATTGGACACAACTGAGCACATATGCAGGCACACTTCATGGAGGCAATGGTATTTACATATATTATTTGAAATTATTTGATAAAGATGTTTATTCTCAACAGCATTTCTTTATTAATTCAGACATTTGTTGATATCAATATGGATTCATGTATACTTTTTGTAGGTTGGGTTTAATTTTTCTTATTTAATGGATACATCCCCAAAGAAAGTTGAGCATCAAAATTTCTACAATCCAGTAAAAGAATTTTGACTTAACAGGAAACTGCAAAAGAGGTCCCTATCCCTACCAGTATATTGTCCAAATATGATATATCGCACAATTCTTTCAAACAATATATTTTCATGGCAGAGTTTGGAATAACAATATAATTTCAGACAAGTTTATTCCCTACTTGCTAAGTTCTTGAGAAAGAAATAAATGGATAAAACACAGGTTATTGAAGTGACTATAAAAATTATTGGTAACTTGCACTTAACATATTTGAAAAATCAATTTCATTGAAGTAAAATAATGAGATATGACTGAGAAAAAATGTGCTTCATTTGAAAGCCAGTTGTTGAAAGCACAGCCTTCATGTTATCTAACTTTTACTCCATGGAATGTATTTTACAGCTTGAGCTTTTGGATAACTGGCTGTCCTGTAATGTGATTCCCCATCTGTAGTCAAGTAATTGAATTCTGAACTACAGAAGGGAAGTTCTCTTCTCTCTCTCTTTTTATAAAAAAATATTTGGCTACATGGGGTCTTAGTTGCTGTATGTGGGATCTCTTTCAGTTGCAGCATGTGGGATCTATTTCCCTGATCAGGGATTGAACTCTAGCCCCCTGCATTAGGAGCAGAGTCTTAGCCACTGGACCACCAGGCAAGTCCTGCAAGCCTCTTCTCTTGAGAAAATAACCTTATTTGCCTGTATTTGAAAAATCCTTTCAACATTCTGGATCTATTGTATAAGTGTGACAAACAAGTGGTTGTTGAGTTGGCAAGTGTAATTTCAGTGAAAGCACAGAGGAACACATCCCCTTTAGATGAGGGAAGGGAGGTACAGGAAGATGTGAATTAAGTGTGCAGAATTCTTGATAGAACTTCGGTGTGAGAGAGAATCTATGGAAAGAGGACAGTAACAAGAAATGTGGAGAGGGAGCAAGGGCTTAAAGCATGTTTTAGAATCATCAAATAGAAACTTGAGCTGGTTGAAATCTTAATGTGCATTGGTCCTCAGTTATTCGCTTCAGTTTGCTCTTTGCGATCCTATGGACTGTAGCCCACCAGGCTCCTCTGTCCAAGGGATTCTCCAGGCCAGAATACCAGATTGCTGTGCCCTGCTCCAGGGGATCATCCCGAGCCAGGGATAGAACTCATATCTCTTATGTCTCCTGCTTTGGCCAGCGGGTTCTTTATCACTAGTGCCACCTGGGAAGCCTGGAATCTTAAAAGAAAGAGAGCCATGTCTTCTTAAAGTTAACAACTGAATTTTCCACACCTGTTTTCCTACGCTTTAATTCCCTGTTGCCATTCTAGAGAGGCCTAAAATTTAACCAAAGAGATCATATAAACTTTGGTCTTAATACCTGTTAACTAGATGAATAGATGGATGGATGCAGAATGTGTCAAACATGCGTTGGGTATTCACGGATTTTTATGCTCCAGTGCAGAGCTCTTCCTGCAGACGACAGAACCTGTGGTGTTGGATGACTGCGGGGATGCAGCTTGTCAAGACTGCAAATGATGGTTACAACATAGGAGACATTCCAGGTGTAGAGAACAGGGCTGCGCACCGCGGTTGCCGTAGAAACCTGACGTCATTGCGGAGACCGTGACATTTTAATACAGACAGAGGCTGCCTGGTGAGGAAAGCAGGTTTCACCTTCAGGTGTTTGGAACTGAGTTGGGAGAGTAAGTTCCTGTGGTGGGGGCTGGCTCACCCTGGGGTGTGGGGAGACAAATGGATGGACACCCAAGTCACCTCTTTCCTGCTCTGGGGTTCGGTGCCCCACTGTCCTACTGGTAAAGGGTCCCACCTGGCCCCAGTGAGTGCAGTGTCCTGGAGCAGGGTCATAGGAGGTGAGTCAGGCAGCAGCTCTCTCTGTGCCTCAGCTTTTCTCTCTGTAAAATGGGGGTAAGAATGTGTTACCTACAATATTTCTGTGAACATTCAATGATAACACATGAATAAACCCATGGCCCTGTGGTTATTGTGGGATCATGGATGTCTGCATGAATTCAGGCCACTTCTTATTCCTTTTCCACTTTGTTCTTTGGGGACAAATGAAAAAAGGAGAAGAAAAGGGCCTTGGGAGAAACCCATTATATCATGTGCTTGATGTGTCTCCCTGTGCCACCCTCATGCTGGTGGCCTTGCTCATATCAGGTGTCTGAAGGAGACAGCTTCTGAGGATCAGTGTCCTGACGGCTTATGGAGCTTCTACTCAAGGTTCAAGGGCAGCAGTCCTCAGGAGACCCCAACACTTAAGTTTTTTGGTTTTCCTACACTGATACTGGTTCCCATGGAAGTTTCTGCTGATGGGTTTTGCTTTGGTAAGTTGTATTCTCTGTATTCACCTGTCTCTTTAATTTTGGAGACAGAAATTTGACTTGTGGCCTCACCTCTCTGATCTGAGAAGAGCTATTTTTTTTTCTAGTTTGACTTTGTACTTACTAGGATGGAGTGCTGACTTTGAAGCTCCTTACATGTCAGACTAGAATTAGACATCTATTTATTTTTTTATTTATCTATTTTGTTGCGTGTGTCAATAGCTCTTTTTTTTTTTTGCTGAGTAGTAATCCAGTATATGAAAGGGTTATTCGCTCAGTCGTGTCTGACTCATTGCAACACCCTGGACTGTAGCCCATCAGGCTCCTTCCTCCATGAGATTTTCAATGCAAGAATACTGGAGTGGGTTGCCATTTCCTTCTTCAAGCGATCTTCCTGACCCAGAGATTAAACCCGGGTCTCCTGCTTTGCAGGCAGATTCTCTACCATCTGAGCCACCCATCCAGTATATCCATATGCCACAGTTTGCTTTATTCATTCACCTCTTGAGGGACATTTGAGGTGTTTCCAAGTGGATTTCTTCTAAATAAAGCTGCTATGAACATTGGTGTGTAAGTCTTGGCGTGGACATATGCTTTCTTCCTCTAGAATACATCCTTACCAGTGCAACAGCTGGATCATATGGTAGATGTAAGATTAACATTGTAGGATATGAACAAACTGTTTTCCAAGGTGGTGACACCATTTTCATCACCACCATTAGTGTGTGAGAGTTCCATGCCCCACTGTCGTGCCAAAACTTGATTTGGTCATTCTTTTTCTTCATGAACATTCCCTGTCAGGTGTAGTGGTAGCTAATTGTAGTTTTCAATTATATTTCCACAATGATGATAATGATGAGCATAGTTTCATGTGCTTCTTTGCCATTTCTATGTCTTCTTTGATGAAGTAGCTCTTGAAGTCTTTTGTCAGTTTATCTATGAGTGTGTCTGTCTTCTTCCTATTGACTTTTGATTATTTTTTCTGTATAGAAGTCCTTTATCAGATATATAATTTATGAATATTTTCTTCCAATCAGTGGCTTGTCTTTGTGGAGGATGAGGTTTTCCATTTGTTTTTAACAGTCTCACCTTGTGGTTACAGGAAATAAGGTCTCCTTCAGGGCACTAATGAAAGCTTACAGATCATTTATGTGGTACTTGAGCTGGAAATTCCAATTTCTGAGCTCACCATTTTCTTTCTCCATTTTGTCTAGTGACATTAGGGGCAATCAGGCAATCTTCTTATATTTGTTATCTTGCAAAAATGTTTGAAAGTATTATAAACACAGTCACCCACATACTTTCTTCTTTTAAGTGTCTGTAGTGGTGACATTTAGGTTATATCTATTCACAGATCACAGCATGGACGATCAGGGCTCTTTTTACTACTGGAAATGTAGTCCATAGCACCTTTAAATATGATCAGATTCGAGAGCCAATTCCAGAAACCTCCCCCTGCCCCCAGGCCAGTTCAGAAACTCAACCTTAAATTTTTCTTCCTTTAAAACCACTGTTGGTACCAAAATCTGTATTAGTCAGAAACAGAACCAATAGCCTATTATAGAGAGGGGAGTAGACTGACTTTAGGAATTGTTTCAGGTCATTATAGAAGCTGAGAAGTCCCACAGTCTATGGTCAGCAAGCCCTGGGCCCAAGAGAGCTGATGGTGTAAGTTCCAGTCCAAAAGCCAACAGGCTCAAGACCCAAGAAGAGCCCATTTTTCATTTAGTCTGAGTGCAGGAACAAGCTGCCAATATGCTTTACTTCATGCACCCATTCAAATGTTAATCTCATCCAGAAAAACCCCCATAGACACACAGAATAATGTTTAACCAAATGTGTATGCACTCTGTGGCCCCATCAGGTTGACACATGAAATTAACCATCACATCCTCCAATTTATTTGCATAAGAAGCTATGTTTTTTGTTCTGTGGGGTTTGCATTCTAGAGTCTGCTGTGCTCAGTCATGTCTGATTCTTTGCAACCCCATGGACTGTAGCCCACCAGCCTCCTCTGTCCATGAAATTTTCCAGGTAAAAATACTGGAGTGGGTTGCCATTTCCTCCTCCAGGGGATCTTCCTGACCTAGGGATCAAACCCATGTCTCCTGTGCCTCCTGCATTGCAGTTGAGTTCTTTACCCGCTAAACTTTCAGTCTGCTGACTCTATCCCTATTGTTTTATGTTGTTCTGTCTCCTCCCCCTTTAGACTGGTGATTTAAATTCACAGGCTATATCCAATTCATATTTTTGGCAAGCACACCTCGGATGTGGTGGTGTTTACTCCATAGCCTTCTTCCAGGAGGCTCATTGTGTCTAGTTGTCTCTCCAGTTGTGACACTAAGGTTAATCACTGGTTGCATGTGTTGTCAGCCTGCTACTGCCATTGTAACATTTCCCATGTGTTTTTCACCTGAAGTTTGTGGCCTCCAAATATCATTGCCAAATCTGCATTTCATTTAAGGTTGCAAAATTTTGAATGCATTTGTTAGTTGGAATTCCTTTATAAAAGGAATTTCCTAATCAACTATTAGGTTGCATGGGAGGATAGGATGAATGTTTAATTCTTTTACAATGTTTTCACTCTTCAGAACAGCAGGATGTTTCTTTAGGATCCTCCAAAGGTGAGCAATAAGTTGGTTTCTGTGGACTTTTTTTCCCATTAGAATGGTGTTACGAGCTCTAGATTTTTCTATATCTGATGTGCTTTAAATATATTGTAGTCATTATTTTACTTGACATTCTAATTGTTCTGTCTTTAGCCTGTGTGAGCTCCTTCTGGTTGACTTTTGTGCCTTGATTGTGTTTTCTTGTATGAGAGTTTGGTCCAGATTCATCTGGTACAATCCCTACGCAAAGCTGGAATCAGACATTTTTTCCAAGGAAGCCTGGTTCTTTGTAGGGCTTCCCTTGTGGCTCAGGGGTAAAGAATCCACCTGCCAAGCAGGAGACGCGGGTTTGATCCCTGAGTCAGGAAGATCCCCTGGAGAAGGAAATGACAACCCACTCCAGTATTCTTGCCTGGGAAATCCCATGGACAGAGGAGCCTGGCGGACTATAGCCCATGAGGTTGCAAAGAGTCAGACACGACTAGGCGACTGAGCATGCACTAGTGTTGCTCACTGCTGCTTTAATTAGATTCTGATATGTTGTGTTTTCGTTAACATTATCCTCATCAAATTCTGCCATTTTTAATCTGTATTTCCATCTGGGCTGAAGATTTGTTTACCAGCCTCAAATAGAATAAATTTTCATGAATGTTCCATGTTCACCTAAAAAGTGTGCTGTCTAAGACCCTTCACAGTTCAGTATGTTCATCTGTCAGATCTACTCTTGAGACTGTGTAGTTTAAGTCTTTTCTGCAATGAGTAAATATTTTTCTACTTGACTATTTTGGATTAAGGGAAGTATGTTAGAATCATCTACTATTAGTGCATTTCTTCCTGTGTCCCTTGCATGTACTGTAGTTTTGGCTCTGTGAATAGTTTTGCTGTGTGATTGGGTATATAAGTATTAATATTTCATATCTTCCTTCTGAATTTTAAACCTTTAACAATAACAACTATGCTATTGTCTTTTGCCACTCAACTACCTTACCTAAGATTAATCCCAACTCTTATACATAACAACATATATTTTTTAAAGTTTTGTTTTGATTTGGACCATTTTAAAAGTCTTTATTGAATTTGTTACTATATTGCTTCTGTTTTATGTTTTGGTTTTTTGGCCACAAGGCATGTGGGATCTTAACTCTGCCACCAGGGATCAAACCTATAACCTGTGCATTGGTAGGTGAAGTTTTGACCACTAGACTGTACCCTGGGTTTTTGATTCTTAATACACATCTTTATACTTGTATTACATGCATATATATCCCTATTATGAAATATGCTATTATTTTTATTAATGTTTTATCTATAGTTGCCTGGCTATAATCTCTGTATGGGCTTATGTGCAGGTATAATTTTTTTTTAATTTAAATTTATTTATTTTAATTGGAGGCTAATTACTTTACAATATTTTATTGGTTTTGCCATACATCAACATGAATCTGCCACCGGTGTAAGGTTTAAGTGGGTATAATTTTTGAACATTTCCTCAATTCCTTCTTAAAAGGGATTTCCAAGAGAAAATTTAATGACATATGATTTCATTGTAACCTTGAAATTTAGAAATTTATTCCAATCCCCTTGCACATGAGGCTCCACTTTAGTCATGCTTGTGAAGGGAAGAAGAGGGTATTGATATAAACTGCTCCCTGAGATGCATAGAAAGCCATATCCTCAGAAGATGTTTTGGTGAGTACATAGAACAAGGAGTATTTACCCATTTTGAGAAGATTTTCTCAAAGAAGGTGTCCTGAAACAATTTCTCCTACTACAAGAATAGACTTGCAAGGAAGCCACTTTTCTTGGTTACACATAGGATGCTTTCATTAGAATGCAGAGAGATATGCATTGCAGTCCTAGTCCTTTCTGACTGTCCTGGTACACCAGTGCAGGATGGACAGGTCTGTGCAGTGCTAGGGTTCATGAATAGGAAGCCCACTTGCCTTGTGTGAAATCTAAGGCACATTCTACAATATCACCTTTATAAGGAACAAAGTTGATGTATTATTCTCTTTATTTTTCATATTTCTTAGCTGGTTTAGAGTCAAGATGTGAAGGAGTGTATTTTCAGGGCCTCTTAAAAACACAACCATTTTGGAGCACAACCATTGGAATAGTTTGGAAACCAGTGAGACAGAAAAGAGGAGAAGAGCTATGGATCTGTTTGTAGACCCACTCCTGAGGGCAGAGCAAACGTGCTCCATAAGGGCAGCTTACTTCAAGAACTGGCAAGTGAGAGGCCCTGGGCTAGGCAACCTATTTGTTCATCCAACCTCACTAATCAGGGAAGTGATACTCCAGATAGAGGAGTGAGTGTATAGAGAGGCCACATGGGTTTGGTCATGCCTGTTCCTGCACATGGAAGAAAATATCAGGAATGGAGGTTAAGAATTCCCCAGGAAAAACCAATGTATGGTTCAAATGACTTAGGTTTCTGCCTATTAAATGTTTTAGTTTTCCTTCCCTGAAATCACTCTGAGATTCGTTTACTGACAATTTTCTGTATGTTTCTAGATCATTCAGTCACGTGACCAGAGAGTTTATTTCTTTGCAGATGGCTAACTGCTTAGCTTTTTCTAAAACCAGCTTGAACATCAGGAAGTTCACGGTTCATGTATTGCTGAAGTCTGGCTTGGAGAATTTTGAGCATTACTTTACTAGCATAGGAGATGAGTGCAATTGTGCAGTAGTTAGAGCATTCTTTGGTATTGCCTTTCTTTGGGATTGGAATTAAAACTGACTTTTTCCAGTCCTGTGGCCACTGTTGAGTTTTCCAAATTTGCTGGCATATTGAGTGCAGGACTTTCACAGCATCACCTTTCAGGATTTCAAATAGCTCAACTGGAATTCCATCACCTCCACTAGCTTTGTTCGTAGTGATGCTTTCTAAGGCCCACTTGACTTCATATTCCAGGATGTCTGGCTCTAGGTCAGTGATCACACCATTATGATTATCTGGGTCATGAAGATCTTTTTTGTACAGTTCTTCTGTGTATTCTTGCCACCTCTTCTTAATATCTTCTGCTTCTGTTAGGTCCCTACCATTTCTGTCCTTTATCGAGCCCATCTTTGCATGAAATGTTCCCTTGGTATCTCTGATTTTCTTGAAGAGATCTCTAGATCTCAAGCCTCTTGATGAAAGTGAAAGTGGAGAGTGAAAAAGTTGGCTTAAAGCTCAACATTCTGAAAATGAAGCTCATAGCATCTGGTCCCATCACTTCATGGGAAATAGATGGGGAAACAGTGTCAGACTTTATTTTTTGGGGCTCCAAAATCACTGCAGGTGGTGACTGCAGCCATGAAATTAAAAGATGCTTACTCCTTGGAAGGAAAGTTATGACCAACCTACACAGCATGTTCAAAAGCAGAGGCATTACTTTGCCAACAAAGGTCCGTCTAGTCAAGGCTATGGTTTTTCCTGTGGTCATGTATGGATGTGAGAGTTGGACTGTGAAGAAGGCTGAGCACCAAATAATTGATGCTTTTGAACTGTGGTGTTGGAGAAGACTCTTGAGAGTCCCTGGGACTGCAAGGAGATCCAACCAGTCCTTTCTGAAGGAGATCAGCCCTGGGATTTCTTCGGAAGGAATGATGCTGAAGCTGAAACTCCAGTACTTTGGCCACCTCATGCAAAGAGTTGACTCATTGGAAAAGACTCTGATGCTGGGAGGGATTGGGGGCAGGAGGAGAAGGGGATGACAGAGGATGAGATGGCTGGATGGCATCGCTGACTCGATGTACGTGAGTCTGAGTGAACTCTGGGGGTTGGTGATGGACAGGGAGGCCTGGCGTGCTGTGATTCATGGGGTCACAAAGAGTCAGACACGACTGAGCGACTGAACTGAACTGAACACCTTATAGCATATTAGAAAGGCTGTACTCAGAGATACCATCCCTTCCTTGTTGGAATCCCAGTGCCACATCTGTCTGGAAATCCTCATTGAGCCTGTGACACTGCCTTGCAACCACACGCTCTGTAAAGCGTGCTTCAAATCGACTGTGGAGAAGGCACATTTGTGCTGTCCTTTCTGTCACTGCCGGGTCTCTTCGTGGACTTGGTACCACACCCAAAGAAATTCTCTTGTCAATATGGAACTGTGGGAGATAATTCAAAAACACTATCCAGAGGAATCCCAGCTTAGAGTTTCTGGGCAACAATCAGAGGAAATCATTGATGACTATTTGCCAGTTCATCTATTAAGTCAACCTGGGGAATTAAGAAGAGAATATGAAGAGGAGAGAAGCAAGGAGGAGGCAGAGCGACGAGCCATTCAGGAGGGAGAAAACAAAGCCAGTGAAGAATACATACAGAGATTACTGGCAGAGGAGGAAGAAGAGGAAAAGAGACAGGCAGAAAAAAGGCAGAGAGAGATGGAAGAACAACTGAAAAGTGATGAAGCGCTGGCAAGAAGGCTAAGTCTTAATATTAGCAATGTCTGTGAGGAACGTGTCTCGGCTCTCCTCTCATATTCCAAAATATCTAATCCAGCCAACAACCAAGTCACAAAGGAAAAGGAAGAGCAAACGAAAAAACACTGGCGATATTCAGAAGTATTTGTCACCGAGTTCTCAACTTGAGTCAGCGTCACAGTCTGAAGTTGTAGAAGAAGACAGGAAACCTCCAGGTCCAAGGAAACTGACAGCAGTGATGGGAAGAACCCTACATGGCAAGACACAGAAGTTGAGGAAGATATGCCAGTGCTTTCTCCTCAAATATGCCTTGAAGTTCAAAAGCAAGATGCAGAAGCTTCACTGCAGTCACTGAAGTAGACCTCAGTTATGTGCCAGTGGTGGAGAATGGTAGCTTGAAGGAAAAGTGAAAACAAAACAAATCAGTCATGAAAGAGAGTTACGTGTCATCAGTCATGAAGAGCCTAAAGCTGGAGTTTCCTCTTCTGGAGAAACTGCAGTTAAGCCTTATGGCGAAACGGAGAGTGGATGTACAGTGTCAGATGTGACACAGACACTGAAAAATAACACAGCTGTGACAGAAAATGAGGAGTCTCACCTACTGACCAATAAGGACATCTCCAGAGCAAAAAACCAGGAATCTTTGTCTGAAGCAGTCAGCGATCCATGCTATTCTACAAAAAGAAGGAAAATGTTCCTCAAAGTTTCCTCCGACCAAGAGTAAACAAGTCCACTTCACCCCAAAACTGATAGATTTGGAACGTCTATTTTTTGAGAGACACAAACAAGAAGAACAGGATAGGTTATTAGCATTGCAGCTTCAGAAAGGGGTGAATCAAGAACAAATGAGGCCAACCTGGCTAAAAGGATCCCCAGATGAATGTCAGTTACGAGCTACGTCGTCACCTCCAGGCAAATTACTAAATGGACAGAGGAAGCATCCCAAAAAGAGAAGCTTCCACAGACAAACTGATCTAGAGCATCCAGCACATCACAGAGCCTCAAAAAGTGAACATTGGCAACCTTCTTTTAGGTTCCAGTTGGAACATTGTTCAGTTAATGCAAGAAAGTACCAAGTTCTACTGTAGATACTTGTACATAAAATGACTCATTCCCTACAGCCTGGTAAGTCAAAGAAAAGTATTTTTCAGATGCTTCACAGATATACACAAAGTAATGCTTGGGTAAGAAGACTGTTTACAACCTAGTAAAGCTGGATTGTGAAGCTCTATCATAGATTCCTTATAAATTTTTCATTAGTGCTGCTCTGTGGGCACACTCATTGTCCCTAATTAAAGGCCTGTGTGATCACAGAGGCAGAGTATACAGATGTGTTTCTGCCAAACCCAGTTGTAAGCAAGAATTCCACTCCTTTCCTTTTTTTTTAATAACTGTGACAGACTAAGTTTAAGTTGACAGTCCTTATGGATGTAAAAATGCCTTGGCCAACTCCCAGGAAATCTTAATATCTATGCATTTCCCCCCAAGATGCATATTTTAGTGCCTTTGAGCACTTTTTTGTCCTGACTAGTAATCAGAGCAACATTATTGTATACCGAGTAACTAAGGAAGCCAGGCAGAGTTTAAAATCTGTTTTCTTGCAAGTTTCTCATTACCTTTGCAGAGCACTTGACATGTATCTTCCACAACACTAATTTCCATCTCTAGTTTGATTGTTTTCAGTATTACAGCATTTTCTTTGACTTCAAATGGGTTAAATCGTGGAGTCAGAAAAATCAGACTTTTCTGGAAAATGATGACTTAGCTGAGAGAAAGGAGAGCTGGTGCAAAAGGAGTTAATCTTGGCTTGAGACTGAGTGGGATAGATTGAGAATTTGGAAGTACTGGAACTGAGTGGATAATAGACAACTGGGTCTAGGATGGAGTAGCAGGTGGAGTTTGGCAATATATTCTTTCTTGTCTTTCTTTGCTAAATGACACAAAAAGCATGTGCGTTTTACTGATTTTCACACCATACTATGTAAGCTGCTCTTCCAAAACACAAAACGGGAATTTACTGTAGCAGAGTTATGTCCTAGTATCCTGTGTTATAGAACCTGACTAAACATGTTGTCTCCTTATGTTGTCATTTGTATTGATACTGACTCTTATTTGTGTTTATGCACAAAAATGGCAAGGATGATACTTGGATTTTGCCCTGTCTTACCCCAAAAGTTAAATCAGAGAGCAGCAATTTCACCTGTGAAATTTATCTTAGAGACTGTTAAACTTTTATTTCATTCATATGAAAAACTTGGAGCAAAAAAACCCCAACAGCTTTAACAGCATTTCTGTTGATGTCTAGTTTGCCATCCTTTTAAGGTAATAATACAATACAATGTCCTAGAGCTAATAATACTAGCTTAAATTTGTCAGTGATTTTATACATAATTATGCTTTTTGCCTCCAAATTTCATAACTGACATTCTGTAATTTTGTATACTTGATGACATATATTTCAGTATTGATTGGGTGATAATGGGTAGAATTCTGAAGGTAATGTAAACTTTAATTTCCCCTTTCTCATAAATGATTGTCCCCTGAGTTATGATTGTGCTGAAGTGTAGTTAGAAACTAACCAGATTTGTCTAAAATAGACTAAAAACTCTCTTTTCATCAAACCAATATTTTTTAAGACCTGTTTTGCTTTACATTTTAAGGACTCTTTGAATTAAAGTTTTGTAATTACATCTTCCTGGAGTAGTCCATTACCAAAATGGATATAAAATAGTGTAATGTATTTAGGATTTACATATATAGCCACTTATTTGTCAAGCCACTTATTTGTAAAGTTTCCTAACTAACATCTTTTTTAAGGTAAATTTTAATTTTTCAGTTACTCTTTCTGATGCTCCTTCCATAAATGCATTTTTGTGATAAACTAGTAAATGTTTTGTGTCAGTCATTAGTATATACTGATGCATTTCCTCCCGTTTTTATGGAAGGGATACGACAGTGTTTAATTTCTCAGGGAGAACTAAAACTGTGCAGAGCTCAAGAATCTGGAAATGAAAATATTTGTTAAAAAGAGAGAGAAGGAGAGAGAGATGTCACACAGGCAAGAAGGCCATGTGAAGATGGAGGAGGAGATTGGGGCCCTGCTGCCACAAACCAAGGAGCTCCAGAAGCATTCAGACCCGAGAAGAGGCAAGAATGGATACTACCCCAGAGCATTTGGAAGAAGCACGGTCATGCCCCACACGTTGATTTTGGGCTTTATGTCTTCAGAATTATGAGAGAATACATTTTTTACGTTTCAGACAACATAGTTTGTGAAGTTTTGTTACACAGTCTTCAGGAGCTAATATGCTCACTAAATGCATCCCCAAATGTTCTTGTAAATAATCAACACATTGCATTCTATATTTTTCATGCCTACTGTGAGAGAAATTGCAATAAAGATTTATAAGTAGAAATAAATATAGATAACGTTTCTCATTACCAGGGTTTATAAAATGTATTGTCACTTTCAGAGCTCACAGCATCCCTGTGAGGTAGTCATTGTTACTACTTCCCATTTTGTAATAGGAAAATAAAAAAGGATAACTGAGGGACAGGGAGAAGAAGAACTTGGGGGAGAGGGAAGAGGTTACCCAAGAAAAACATAAAAAGTACAAAAGAGGCGGAAGTGTGTGTTGTTGTTTAGTTGCTCAGTCGTGTCCGACTCTTTCGTGATCTTGTGGAATGTAGCCCGTCAGGCTCCTCTTTCCATGGGATTTCCCAGCCAAGAATGCTGGAGTGCCGTTTTCTTCTCCAGTGTTACCTCTATAGAACCCCCTTAATTTAAAAAGAGGAGGAAGGGCTCACTGGAGTCATCAGAAATTCCTGAGAGGAGCTGGGCCTGGGATAGTGGGCAGGACCTAAGGGGGCTAGATGGAAAGGAGGGGATGGGGAGTCCATCCTGACTGGAGTGAAGAGTGGGGGTGCCAGGTGAGCAGACAGGGCTCAGAGGCAACTGATGGGACACTCCAGGGATCTGAGGCCATCCAGGTGTAGGACTGATTGGGGAAGGACCATAGTTGCTTCCATGGGACACTACACAGCTCCTTTATACGCTGATATGGTGTACAAAGTGGGTAAGGAGTAAAGTGCCCCATGTCTGTCACTGGTCTACAGGGCAGAGAAGGACCAGGTCCACTGACAGTAGGGAAGCTGAGCTGATGCTAAGTTCCCAGAGCCTCCTTTAAAGTAGGAAGCAGGCATGAAGCAGAAGGATTCATGACTAAGGGGTCCCCCACACCTCCTGGAGACCATAACACTCTCTTTAGTTTCTCTCTGACCCCAGGTCCTATGGACTCCATCTGCCAGTGAGGTCCTGTCTGCCTCCTGGGGTCACATTCCTAACCAGAACACTCTGTCCACTCGTTAGCTCCTCCCACGTTCTGGTCTGTTCCATGTCTGCATCGTCCCTGAGATCACTCAGGCTTTTCTCCTCCTTCGTTGCCTTAACCCCTTTCATCAGATCGGTGAGGTGTATCCCAACACTGTGCTTTCCTTCACACCTACTATGATTTATTCCTTATAATGTTTCTTTGAAGAGTTCAATGATTTATACTCAGAAGTTATATAGCTAAGATATAACCAAGTATAATACAAAGATTGATCTGAAGTCTTCACAGTGAAGCCCATACACAATCTCTTATTTCAAGGAAATAGGAAAAATGAACAAAAACAACACAAGGCTCCTTTGAATTCAAAATCTCAATAAAAAATAGCCTCAAAGGTTAGTGACATTGTAGGTGTTAACATATCATGGCAAACAGATCTTGTGCCAATATTAAAATTAACAGCCAGGCTTTTGTATAGATGCCGTTTATTATAAACAGTAAAATATATGTAATGTCTCAACTATAAAACATTCAGCAATATGTGAACCATGAACTTCCTGATGTTCAAGCTGGTTTTAGAAAAGGCAGAGGAACCAGAGATCAAATTGCCAACATCCGCTGGATCATGGAAAAAGCAAGAGAGTTCCAGAAAAACATCTATTTCTGCTTTATTGACTATGCCAAAGCCTTTGACTGTGTGGATCACAATAAACAGTGGAAAATTCTGAAAGAGATGGGAAAACCAGACCACCTGACCTGCCTCTTGAGAAATTTTTATGCAGGTCAGGAAGCAACAGAACTGGACATGGAACAACAGACTGGTTTCAGATAGGAAAAGGAGTACATCAAGGCTGTATATTGTCACCCTGTTTATCTAACTTATATGCAGATTACATCATGACAAACGCTGGACTGGAAGAAACACAAGCTGGAATCAAGATTGCCGGGAGAAATATCAATAACCTCAGATATGCAGATGACACCACCCTTATGGCAGAAAGTGAAGAGGAACTCAAAAGCCTCTTGATGAAAGTGAAAGTGGAGAGTGAAAAAGTTGGCTTAAAGCTCAACATTCAGAAAACGAAGATCATGGCATCTGGTCCCATCACGTCATGGGAAATAGGTGGGGAAACAGTGGAAACAGTGTCAGACTTTATTTTTCTGGGCTCCAAAATCACTGCAGATGGTGCCTGCAGCCATGAAATTAAAAGACGCTTACTCCTTGAAAGGAAAGTTATGACCAACCTAGATAGCATATTCAAAAGCAGAGACATTACTTTGCCAACAAAAGTCTGTCTAGTTAAGGCTATGGTTTTTCCTGTGGTCATGTATGGATGTGAGAGTTGGACTGTGAAGAAGGCTGAGCGCCCAAGAATTGATGCTTTTGAACTGTGGTGTTGGAGAAGACTCTTGAGAGTCCCTTGGACTGCAAGGAGATCCAACCAGTCCATTCTGAAGGAGATGAGCCCTGGGATTTCTTTGGAAGGAATGATGCTAAAGCTGAAACTCCAGTACTTTGGCCACCTCTTGCCAAGAGTTGACTCACTGGAAAAGACTCTGATGCTGGGAGGGATTGGGGGCAGGAGGAGAAGGGGACGACAGAGGGTGAGATGGCTGGATGGCATCACTGACTTGATGTACGTGAGTCTGAGTGAACTCCGGGAGTTGGTGTTGGACAGGGAGGCCTGGCGTGCTGCGATTCATGGGGTCGCAAAGAGTCGGACACGACTGAGAGACTGATCTGATCTGATCTGAAAGTGTCTCTAACATGAGCTGCTTTAATATTTCGAGGCGAAAAAGTTTCTGAACGTCACAGTGGAAACAATCCAATACTGATAAACTCTAGTGGTCAAAGACATTCTCTTTTAGTTTATTTAAAACAATTCATAATTACAGAGGGAATGTCCCAGTTGTGTATAGTAGGAAACAAGCCACTTTTCCAGACTAAAAGGCACTCAGGTAGCTAACTGAGGATCCCAAGAGAGACACAGAAACAATTTAGAAACAACTTGAGTCGCTCACTCCCTGCCTGAAGGGAACCGGTGGGCACCGGGGAGGGCGGGCGGGCTTGCCTTATAAGGATCGCGAGGATGAGGACGTGGGGAAACTTTAGACGAACAAGGCCTAGAATCGTTCAAGGGACCCGTGATTCAGGTACTGACCTCCTCACCAAGCAGTCTTGTCGGTCTGCAGGACTCTTGGTCTTTGGGGAGCGACCCAAATCGACTGAGGGAAGAGGGAGGAAAATTCCCTGGATCCCTGCAGGTCAGTGTAAAGGTGCAGTTGCCTCCTGTTCCTGGGGGTGGGGGTGGGGTGTGAGTGCGGATGACACCGAAGCCCATCCCGGGGTCACTGCAGCCTCTCCCCATCCGGATGAAGCGCCAGAGGCCTGTGCAGAGCCTGCAGCGGAAATGGGGCGGGGGAGGGGGGAGACTGGAGAGACGTGGAAGGGGGAGGGGAGGCCAGAGACTGGACCAGCCGGTCTCAGGTGAGAGGTAGAAGGTTGGAATGGCTTGGGAAAGCCTAAAAGGGCGGGAGTGTTGGAGATCGGAGGCGAGGGAGGGGTTAATTGCTTCCGCGCTGCTCGCTGCTCCCTGCTCCTGTTTCGGTGCTAGGAGAGGCCTGTAGCAGGGCCTGCTGGGAAATGGTGGGCTGGAGCGGGAGGAGAGAAGATGGAGCTGGAGCGGGAGGGGGAGGGTGAGGAGGGGGAGAGAGGGGCGGAGCCAGGGGAGTTCAGAGCCTGAGGATCTAGCCTTTTCTAGTTGGAAAACTTTGACAGTTAAGAGACCTAAATGAGAAGAAGCCAGTCTCTATGGAAACCCATGCTCTAGCTGCTGGTTCATTTGCCTGGCATCTAGTTGTTTTGTTCCTTTGTTTTCCAGGGTTAATTTATTCAAAAAGGAAATCGAAAAATACTCAACATGCAAAAATCTTGTGGAGAAAATGAAAGAAAACCACAGAACATGCCAAAGGCTGAGGAAGACCGCCCTTTGGAAGGTGTACCACAGGAGGCAGAAGGAAATCCTCAACCTTCTGAAGAAGGTGTAAGCCAGGAAGCAGAAGGAAACCTTAGAGGAGGGCTGACTCAGCCTGGTCAGGGATATAAAGAGGACTCTCCTGTTAGGCATTTGGACCCTGAAGAAATGATAAGAGGAGCAGATGAGTTGGAAAGGCTTAGGGAAGAGATAAGAAGAGTAAGAAACAAGTTTGTGATGATGCATTGGAAGCAAAGACATTCACGCAGCCGTCCTTATCCCGTGTGCTTTAGGCCTTGAATTCTTTTTTTGTCCGATATTAAAATCTTGCCCCAGCTTTCTGTTAGCATTTTCTGATGTATCTGTGACTTTTGCTTTATTTTTAATCATCTGGTGGAGTTTTGTTTTAGGTATAGTTTCCTTGTTTTCAGCATCTGCATTTTGTATTTTGACACATTCTCTAGGTCTGTTTTTGGATTGGGAAATTTCACACATATGCATGAAAATATGTTCATTTCATATTGTAAAGTAAAACATAACAGGTTACAAAGCAGCATATTTGGTACCAGCTCACATATGTAGGAGAAAGTCTCAAATTGTGTGTGTGCGCGCGTGTGTATACATACACGCATATATCAGAAATCTAACTGTGCTTGTTTCTGCGTGCTGTTTTTTTTTGCTTATATGTATTTTTTAATGAACACATCACACACACAAAGAGAATTAAAGTTTTTTTATTAATTAAGAGTCAATCAAATAATTTGCAACCAGCTTATAAGGGCAATGGGGGCACTTAAAATCTTGATGAAAGAACTATTGAAAAAATGTAAACCTCAAAATACCTCGGGATCTCTTAGCCAGAGGAATAAAACTGGCAATTATTACAGATACACTTGCTTAAGACTTGATCTTTTCATGGGAAAACACTTGTCTCACAGGGCTGCTGTGGGGAAGAAATGAGGTGACTGAGCTGTACTTGGTGGGCTCTTCTTCCCACCTATACATATAGAACCCCAACCCATTGCAGAACATCAGTTTTGAGGGAGGGTCCTAGTGTGACTCAACCTGTGCTCAGAAACAAGTCCAATAGGCAGGGAAGTGGGGGCTTCCATGCCAGGCCTCTGCCGTTGAGCCCCACCCCTGGTTTCCCTGGGTCCTGTCATGCCTGCTGGGCACTGGAGTCCTCCAGTGCCAAAACCCCACTGAGTTTCCTGGTGTCCCCAGTGGGTTGAACCCCCACTCTTCCAAATCTCTGCTTTATAATGATGCTTAACACAGTGGGAGGACTTCCCAGGTGGCTGAGTGGTAAAGAATCCGCCTCCGATGCAGGAGACGCAGGTTCGATTCCTGGGTCCCTGAGTCGGGAAGATCCCCTGGAGAAGGAAATGGCAACCCACTCCAGTATTCTTGCCTGAAAAATCCTATGGACAGAGGAGCCTGCCGGGTTATATATAGTCCAGGGGGTCGCAAAGAGTCAGACATGACTTAGCGACTAAAAAACAACCACAAGTGGGGGCTGTTCCAGGATTGCATGGGCAACAATGTGATGCAGAATTCTTAGCAACAGTCCCATCCAATTTCAACCACAGGATACCTCGTCCATAGGAGTCAGACAGGATGAGTCCATTTTGGGAATTGGACTAGCGTTCAAATTTGAGTAAAAGATGCCACTCTATAGTCAGAGTTGCTGCTTTAAGGCTAAAAACTGAAGTTTTTTCTTCTTTTGTGGGATGGTCTCTCCCTGAAGGCTCCTGGCAGGCCTGTCCTACTGGTTCAGAAGACTCGGAATATGTGTAAATTGCAAAAAGTAATACAGGAAACAGATCTAAGAGAACAGTTCCCTTCATCCCATCACCAATCGATAACGTGGGGAAAAAGAAAACTTGAAAGGTAAAAACTTTATAAATACACTTAAAGTAGAATGGCTACTATATAAATATTAGAAGTTATGTTTTCCCTACAGAACAAAGACTATCTTTTCCTTCTGATATCCACACATACTTGTGACACATCATGTTTCAATATTTAATTGAATTTTTATTTAATTGATTTTCTGATTGATTTTTGCTAAGGAGCCAGTTGTTGTTTAGTCACTAAATTGTGTCCAGCTGTTCTGCGACCCCATGGATTGTAGGCTACCAGGCTCCTCTGTCCGTGCAGTTTTTTCAGGCAAGAATATTGGAGTGGATTGCCATTTCCTTCTCCAGGGGATCTTCCCAACCCAGGGATTGAACCTGCATCTCCTGCATTACTGCTGAACCACTAGGTTTGTGCAAATTCTGTCATTGACTCAATAATCTTCCACAAGTTCTTTTATCATTCTAGTATTATGACAAGCAATTCCAGGAAGAAACAGTTCATGGAATGGATTGCACTTCAAATGTTTTATCAAAGCCTTGCATAATTACCTGCATCAGAATCACCTGGGGAGCATCTTCAAAATACTGATTTCTGGGCCCCACCTAAGACTCACTATCTGGAGGTGGGCTGTGGAAGTTTCAGTTAACAACTTGTTGGTCAGGCTGGATTCTGGCCGGAGTGAGATGAAGGTCCAGGAACTCACTTGCCAGCATTATAAGACTGGTTGAATCCAGCCCCCTGGCACTGAGGGATGGCACTGGGGCAGGATGTAGAAGGGCTCCAGCAAGGAGGCATACCCCTCTTCAGGATGGTCTGACATTGGCTTCTCTGCTCCAGCCTGCAGCAGGTGCCAGACTCTTCTAGACTGATGGCCAGGCTGTCCTGGATATGTGTACCTGAAGGATCACTGTCCCCATTGCAGGTCAGAGCACTAGACTTCCTTTCTTCCCTTTTTCCTTCACAAGGAGGCTTGATGGGAGCTTTTTTTTTTTTTTTTAACTGTTTGAAAAACTTTATTTATTTTTTTACGGAATAGCATTTTATTTTAAATATAGCTGTGTGTACATGTCAATCCCAAACTCCTAATCTATCCCTTCCCTCAACTCTTTTCTCTGGTAAAAAGTTTGTTCTCTAAGTCTGTGAATCTGTTTTTTGTGTGTAAATAAGCTCATTTGTATCATTTTCTTTTTAAGATTCCACATATAAGCCATATCATATATTTGCCTTTCTCTGTCTGACTTACTTCATTTAGTATGATAATCTCCAAGTCCATTCATGTTGCTGCAAATGGCATGGCATTATTTCATTCTTTTTAATGGAATAATATTCCATTGTATATATGTACATACCTGAGCATAATAAAGGCTGTATACAACAAACCTATATCATATTCAATGGTGAAAAGCTGAAAGCATTTTCCCTAAGATCAGGAACAAGGCAAGAATGTCTACTCTCTCCACTTTTATTCAACATAGTTTTGGAAGTCCTAGCCATGGCAATCAGACAAGGAAAAGAAATAAAAGTAATCCAAATTGGAAAAGAAGAAGTAAAACTGTCACTGTTTGCAGATGACGTATGCACATAGAAAGTCCTAAAGATGCTACCAGGAGGTGACTAGAGCTCATCAGTGAGTCTGGTAAAGTTGCAGGATATATAATTAATAACAGAAATCTCTTACATTAACAACAAAACATCAGAAGGAGAAATTAAGCAATCAATCCCATTTACCATCACAGCAAAAAGAATAAGATAGATAGGAATATACCTACTTAAGGATGGGAAATTTTAAAGGGAAAAAAGACTTCAAAGTTCAGTAACTGAAAACATTGGCTTTGATCATCTTTGGCCAAGGGGGATAGGTCTTAAACAAGATCTGCCTCATGCCTCTCCCACCCACCTTGCTCAGACTTCCAGAAGGGCCTCTGTTGTGTCCGCCTGTTTGGGGCTTCCCTGGTGGCTCAGTGGTAAAGAATCTGCCTGAAATGCAGGAGACCTGGGTTCAATCCTTGGGTCGGGAAGATCCCTTGGAGAAGGGAATGGCAACCCACTCCAGTATTCCATGGACAGAGGAGCCTGACGAGCTACAGTCCATGGGTTGCAAAGAGTCAGACAGGACTGAGCACATGCAGCTCTGATCTGTAGTGCCTTTAGTTCTGTGTGTGGCTGATGAAGTGCTTCTGATGTCTGCATGGGTCCAGATCCAGAGACAGAGGAGAGCCCAGGTGGAGGAAGCTTGCAAAGGCACGTGGCCCTACTGCTCAGGAGAAAAGGATTGTTGCTTCCTGTTTAAACAACCCTGTGCACTATAGTCCTAGCCCACAACTTGGGGACCAGGGTAGTCAAGTTATGAACTGGCATGAAGATGCTTTTGCAGGCATTGATGGTGGAGGAAGCAATACCATTGTGATCGTTGTTCTTTAGGTCTGTCATCTGAGAAATCAATACTGCTTTTTCTGGTTCGGCAATAAGGTGAAGATGAACTTGGCTTTAGGAATGCAAAATGGTTAAGTTCATGACCTTGCTGTACTGTGCTCTGCTAACTTGCTTCAGTCGTGTTTGACTCTTTGCAACCGTATGGACTGAAGCCCACCAGGCTCCTCTGTCCATGGGATTATCTAGGCAAGAATACTGGAGTGGGTTGCCATGCCCTCCTCCAGGGGATCTTCCTGACCCAGGGATCCAACTCTTGTCTCTTCTGGCAGGTGGATTCTTTATCACTAGCACCACCTCAGGTTCCAATCTGGACTCTTCTTACAGTATGTGACCTTACATAAATCCTTTCTTGGAGACCCGTGGGTTTCCCAGACATAAAAATCTTGGATCAAAGATAAAGTTTCCTCTCCATTACCATCATTGCTTTTATCATAATTATCATCATCATCACCATCATGATCAAGGGATAGTACTGAGTGAATACCCAATGGATTCCTGTTGGGCACATATCTCATACTGTGAAGGCTTGTAACAATCGGTGGCCAAGCCTTGGAAATCTATCCTCTGAATGGGTGGACACAGTATAGTCAAAAACTACTGGCTAGTTTTGAATCCTCTAATAATTAGAAGTGTGAGGACAGATTGGTTCATTCATCTGTAGAATGAGTATAACCCACAAGATTGTTATGGGAAGTAAATACAGAAAACGATGAAATTCCTGGCATATAATAGGCTTTCAGACAATGTTAGACCTTTGATCATCATTATCATGTGTTGTCATTATCATTGTCATCATCATTATCATCAGTTCAGTTCAGTCGCTCAGTAGTGTGACTCTTTGCAACCCCATGAATTGCAGCACACCAGGCCTCCCTGTCCATCACCAACTCCCGGAGTTTACCCAAACTCATGTACATTGAGTCGGTGATGCCATCCAGCCATCTCATCCTCTGTCGTCCCCTTCTCCTCCTGCCCTCAATCTTTCCCAGCATCAGGGTCTTTTCAAATGAGTCAGCTCTTCGCATGAGGTGGCCAAAGTATTGGAGTTTTAGCTCTAGCATCAGTCCTTCCAGAGAACACCCAGGATTGATCTCCTTTAGGATGGACTGCTTGGATCTCCTTGCAGTGCAAGGGACTCTCAAGAGTCTTCTCCAACACCACAGTTCAAAAGCATCAACTCTTTAGCACTCAGCTTTCTTTATAGTCCAACTCTCACATCCCTGCATGACTACTGGAAAAACCATAGCCTTGACTAGATGGACCTTTCTTGACAAAGTAATGTCTCTGCTTTTTAATATGCTGTCTAGGTTGGTCATAACTTTCCTTCCAAGGAGTAAGCGTCTTTTAATTTCATGGCTGCAATCACCATCTGCAGTGATTTTGGAGCCCCCCAAAATAAAGTCAGCCACTGTTTCCACTGTTTCCCCACCTATTTGCCATGAAGCGATGGGACTGGATGCCATGATCTTAGTTTTTTGAATGTTGAGCTTTAAGCCAACTTTTTCACTCTCCACTTTCACTTTCATCAAGAGGCTCTTTAGTTCTTCTTCATGATCTGCCATAAGGGTGGTGTCATCTGCATATCTGAGGTTATTGATATTTCTGCCACCAAACTTGATTCCAGCTTGTGCTTCTTCCAGTCCAGCGTTTCTCATGATGTGTTCTGCATATAAGTTAAATAAACAGGGTGACAATATGCAGCCTTGACGTACTTCTTTTCCTATTTGGAACCAGTCTGTTGTTCCATGTCCAGTTCTAACTGTTGCTTCCTGACCTGCATATAGGTTTCTCAAGAGGCAGGTCAGGTGGTCTGGTATTCCCATCTCTTGAAGAATTTTCCACAGTTTATTGTGATCCACACAGTCAAAGGCTTTGGCATAATCAATAAAGCTTTTTCAATGATCCAGCAGATGTTGGCATTGATCTCTGGTTCCTCTGCCTTTTCTAAAACCAGCTTGAACATCTGGAAGTTCACAGTTCACATATTGCTGAAGCCTGGTTTGGAGAATTTTGAGCATTACTTTACTAGCGTGTGAGATGAGTGCAATTGTGGAGTAATAAGCATTCTTTGGAATTGCCTTTTTTTGGTTTGGAATGAAAACTGACCTTTTCCAGTCCTGTGGCCACTGCTGAGTTTTCCAAATTTGCTGGCATATTTAGTGCAGCACTTTAACAGCATCATCTTTTAGGATTTAAAATAGCTCAACTGGAATTCCGTCACCTCCACTAGCTTTGTTCGTAATGATGCTTCCTAAGGCCCACTAGACTTCACACTCCAGGATGTCTGGCTCTAGGTGAGTGATCACAGGTGATGTTGCTGCTGCTGCTGCTAAGTCGCTTCAGTCGTGTCCGACTCTGTGCGATCCCATAGACGGCAGCCCACCAGGCTCCCCCGTCCCTGGGATTCTCCAGGCAAGAACACTGGAGTGGGTTGCCATTTCCTTCTCCAATGCGTGAAAGTGAAGTCGCCCCGTCGTGTCCGACTGCTCTCGACCCCATGGACTGCAGCCTAGTAGGCTCATTTGTCCATGGGATTTTCCAGGCAAGAGTACTGGAGTGGGGTGCCATTGCCTTCTCTGCAGGTTATGTTGAGTAATACCCAAATTGGAACCCAAAACACCTGTGCTTCCTTGACTCCACAACATGTTTCTAAAGCAGAACTCTGTGTTGTTCCTCTCATCCAAACTTCTCCCTTGCCTCAAGAAACAAATAGCACGTAAAGTAAATGCAATAAGTGCCATTCATTTGGAGTTATAAAAGAAATAAATCATTTATAGACTCTGGTGCCATTTCTCTATTGTACAATGAGAAAAAATTCCCTCCACATTTCCGTATTTAGTTATGTGCCAGAACATGTGAAATCATGAGGAAAGTCTTACTGTCATGAATTACAAAATATAATCTAGAAATGCATCATTGGCATGAAAAGCTATTCCTTACATATTGTTTTATGAAAAAGCCAGTTGCAAAACACACACAGGTTAAAGATAAATATCAAGACATTTGAAGTGAATATTTCTAGACAACGTTAATACTGGAAATTGCAACTTCATCTTTATCCTCTGTATTTCCAATTTTAACTTTTTCAATGAGCATGTGCAGTTTTTGTAATTAGAAAAAAAGTTATGAAGGTGAAAATGGTAAAATTATGTTTCTCCTTTCTTTTTAGTTGAGATAGGGGCTCTTGGATCTTGAAGTTCCTCATTTGCTTTCTGTTCCCTCTTACTTCTGAGAAGCACCTGGTATAAGTGTCAGAACTCTGTGGATCC
The DNA here is from genome assembly GCF_003369695.1 of Bos indicus x Bos taurus. Lineage (NCBI taxonomy): Eukaryota > Metazoa > Chordata > Mammalia > Artiodactyla > Bovidae > Bos > Bos indicus x Bos taurus. Next base: position 90,251,195 of record NC_040105.1, on the reverse strand, counting down.
TGGCTGAGAAGCTTCCCCTCTCTATGCTACCTCCTTGCCACTCTATCTTCTTAGGTAAATTTATGCTGTATTTCTATCTTTGGTCACAGGTGGCATTTCATAATTATTGATGCTTTCTAAATATTCTCCCATTAAAATGATCTTAATTTTTCAAAAATGGCAACAAACAAAACTTTCAAAGAACACTATTAAATGAATTCCTTATTCTGCTTTTTAAATGTACAGGTATAAAAAATATAGGAAGGATATACCCTCAGATGAATTTGCTAGAGACTCACAAATTTACATTTCATTTATTTATTCATTTAACAAATATTTACTAGTTGCCTACTATGTGTCAGCCAAAATCAATTAATCCTTCTCAGCATCTCAGACTTTTCTTCTGAGACTCTGTTTTCTATTGTCTGCTGATATTGACCATTTGGACTGAGGCAAATCATTGTCCAACCATATGGGCATAACTCTGCATAAACACATACTCATCACTTTTGACCAGTTTATCCTTTAATCCTGGAGGCTCACCATGTAATGTGGAGACAGTATGAAAACACAGGAAAAGTGAAGAATTAAAGTCAGAAAAACTTTTGCAGTAATAGCCCTTTTCTTATTTCAAAACATTTGTAACTGATGAAAAGAATTCTTGGTTAGGCAAGAAGTAGAATAATAATATCGTTTCAAATGCAAGACATACCTATACCAACCAAAGTTGAGAGTCATAATAGCCATTGTGCATTTGACAACCGTTGATGTAGGTGATTTCCAAGGCCTGCTCCTTTTTTCCTCAATGCTTATCAGGCTCTTGCTAAGAGCCCTAGCCCTTGGCGAGTACCTGAGACACAGCAGTGAACAAAAAGTTCCTGCCTGGCTGCCTGTCAGTCACAGCTGCACGACTGAGGCCGAGGGACCAGATGCCTGGCTGCCCGCCACTGGAGCTGGGTAGCAGATAAAAAAAAAAAAAAAAAAAAAAAAGTTCCTGCCTTATTGATGCTTATATTCCAATTTACACACTTAAAAAAAGTGAGACAAAATTTTTGTACCGTGAAATTCACAGATCTTAAGTGTATACAACTGAGTGTAAAATAGGACATTTCCATTACTCCAAAAAGTTTCCTGTTCTCTTCTCAGCCCCCCCTCCCACCACAGGTAGTCATTCAGCTTATTTCTATCAATTTATATTATTTTTGTCTGTTGTAGAATTTCATGTAAATGGACTACAGCATGCACTCTTTGGTGTTTAACATCTTTCATTCATTTGACTTGATATAATGTTTTTTAGATTCATCCTTATAGTTGTGTGTATTGGCAATTGATTCTTTTAAAATTATTGCTGGATAGTATTCTGATTCTTTGTGACCATACGGACTGTAGCCCTCCAGGCTCCTCTGTCCATGGGATTCTCCAGGCAAGAACACTGGAGTGGGTTGCCATGCCCTCCTCCAGGGGCTCTTCCCAACCCAGGGATCAAACCTGTGTCTCTTACGTGTCCTATATTGGTAGAGGAGTTCTTTACCACTGTCTCCACCTGGGAAACTGTCAATGCCTTGAAAGAAGGCTAGAGGACTGTTCTTGATTAAAAGAGATTAGAAGACATCACAACTAAATGTGCTGTTTGAATAAGGACTATAGTTTAGATAACAGTATTAAAGCAATGCTAAATTTCCTGAATGTGATCATTGTATTGTGGTTGTTTAGGAGACTGTCCTTGTTGTTAGGAGACAAAAGCTGAAGTATTATAAAGTCTGTTAGCTTAGTCTAGCTTAGTCTATTAGTTTAGAATATTAATAGTTCAGTGTTGAAAAAAAGAAAGGAAAAATATATATTTCTGTCTCAAGAAAGAGAAAGAAAATATGTATATATATTTCTCTTTCTTGAGAAAGAGATAGTAGTTAGCAAAATACTAATTGGTGAGTCTAATCTAGATGAAGGATTAAGAGTATAGGGGCATTCACTCTATTATTCTTGAAATAATTTACAGGTTTGAATTTTTTAAAATAAGAAGTTGATGGTGGGGCTTTTCTGGTGGTTCAGTGGTTAAGACTCCATGCTTCCACTGCAGGGGGCATGGATTTCCCTGATCAAGGAGCTAAGATCCTGCATGTCACGTGGCACAGTCACACAAAAAAAGTTCTTGGTAGTGGTGGGGGCGGGGGGGGGGAGAAGAGATACCTTGTCAGTCCTCCAGAAGAAAAGGTTGCAGAATGAGAATCTAGAATCAAGATTGACGAATTTAGTTATCTTTAAGGATGAGGTATGTTGATTAAAGAAAAGCAACTTAAAAGTTGTGAGTTTTATTCAGAGACCTTACTGAGGACGATAGGCCAAAGAGATAGCCTCTCAGATAGTTCTGAGGAACCGTTCTGAAGAGGTAAGAGAGGAGCCAGGATATATAGGAGATTTTGCTGAAAAATAAAACATGTAGTCAAACATCAAAACATTACTGCTAATTGCAACAAGACAAGACAAAACAAATTCAGACATTTCAAGTTAATGATTTTAGTGCTTTCCTATGTATGGGAAGATGTAAGAATCTGGGCCTGTAGAAATTGTTCCTCAGATAGAAATCTTAATTATCTAGGGCCTGTATCTTGTTATCCTTTTCCATCCTGAATTCCCCTCAAGGTGCAATATTGAGGGGTGGCTGCACAGGGCTTGTTGGCAGCAACATTCTTTGTTTATTGAAGTGACAGGAGACATTCTTTGTCCACAGGTGTGACAGGTTATACAAACAACTTTAGGGGAACACAAAGACAGGGATAGCAGGCTGAACTCTGCTTCTGCAATAGTATAAGAAATCATTCCATAAGTCAACTTGTTGGGACAGACCACCACATGTCACCAAAACGTTTTGTGAGAGTTAAAATAGCAATATCTATACACCGTGGATATGATCACACTCGTGCAGGAGGACGAGAGCTAGGGACTTGAGAACATTTACATATCCAGTTAAAGTGGACTAGGAGCATCTGTAGGGTTAAGACAAAAAGAAGCATGTAGTTGAATAAGAAAAACTTATAGTATTATATCAGATCGTGATGTGGAAAGACCATGTGAGCTGCTTTGCCAGCAATGAAAGTATCAAAAAGAGAGAGTCACAGGGATCAAGGTTAGCCCTGTTCCATTAAACCCCCATCCAGTACAGGAGGAAAGCAGTGGTCAGGAACCCCAGAGCAAGTATTCAGAGAGTGAGTGGAAGGAAATGTAGGGATGCTCAGAATGGAGTAATAGGGTATGAGGATGTAGCAAGGATGAGAGTAGAGCAAAAGAATCCAAAGCAAGAGTAACATAGTCCAGATTTACACAAGGCCCAAAGATTCAGACTACAAATATGCCAGAGCTATAGTAATAGTAGTTTCTCAGGACGTAAAGTTGCCTAGCAAGAGCCACATTTTGCTTTTACTCCAATCTTCTAAATGTTACACAAATGGGGTGTATCTCCAATGACAGCTAAAAGTTGCCATGAGAATACATGAAAATGTTCTCTACATGTTACGTTCTTCTTGCCTTTAAGAATTCTGCAAAAGCAGATTGAGAATTTCCCAAAGATATGCTGGCTTCATAGGGCTGTTTTAAGGATTATTTAATGTGACATCTTCCTATATATATGGAATTCTGGAACCATCCTATTATGGGATGGGGCAACTTCAGGTGGGGAGTGTGAAATAAAATTCGTATTTTATGGCAAGACCATAAAAATTTAAACATACTTTTTTTTTTGCCTTTTGGCCTCCTCTCTCCCTACTGCTGTCCCTTCTGTATCTACATTATGGATTGCCCAAACATCCCCATTGGCAGAAATACCTGCTCGTCCATAAAGAGCAACATTTTCCTAGAACCCACAAGATAGCTCCTTAAAGGATAATATTCCTTCTTGATCTAATAAGGGGCCAACACATGACCCACTACTCACTTTGTACACTTAGATCTGATTTGTGTAAACTGTCAATAATATGTCATGTAATGTACAGCCCTCTGTCTCGAAAACATGTATAACTGCACTTTGACCTCTTAACAGTGAACAGTTCTCAAAGCTTTCTGAGAGGCTGTTCCTGAGTTATAATCCTCAATTTGGCTCAGATAAAAATTTCCATTTCTGTTTTAGATGGACTGGCTAATTTTTCGTCAACAGGAGGACAGACAGGAGGCAGTTACATTAGTTTAAAGGAGGATCAGCAGCAGGTGTTCGTGACTGACTGCACGGGGAAGACACCAAGAGAAAGTCTAGCATGGAGAACTGGTTGAATCCTGAAGCCATTAATTTAGCTATGGGTCCCAGAGAGAGATTTGGCTGTGGAGAGAGAAGAACTCAGAAAATAGTTTAGGGTAGGACATTTAGGTGGAAAATCCAAAAGTAAAGTAGATAAAATAATGTGGAGCTCAAAAGAGAGATATAAGCTAGAGACACAGCTTTAGGAGTCAATGCTTATGTGAAAGTAAAAATCATAAGATTATTTGAACACTGTTGTAGGCTGAACAATGTTCCTCAATGGTATCTAGGTCTTAAATCCCTGAAACATTTGGATTTCATGAAACATGAATTTCACCTTAAATGGTAAAAAGGACTTGGCTGATGTGATTAAGTAACAAGCTAAATGGGAAAAGAATTTTAAAAAGAATAGATACATATTTACGTATAGCTGAATCACTTGCTGTACACCTGCAACTATCATAACACTGTTAATCAACTATGTGTGTGCATGCCACGTCGCTTCAGTCGTGTCCGACTCTTTGCAGCCCTATGGACTGTAGCCTGCCAGGCTCCTCTGTCCATGGGATTATCTAGGCAAGAATACTTGAGTGGGTTGCCATGCTCTCCTCCAGGGATCTTCCCGACTCAGGGATCAAACCCGCATCTCTTATGTCTCCTGCGTTGGTAGGCGAGTTCTTTACCACTAATGTCACCTGGGAAGCCATAATCAACTATGCTGCTGCTGCTGCTAAGTCGCTTCAGTCGTGTCCGACTCTGTGCGACCCCATAGACGGCAGCCCACCAGGCTCCACCGTCCCTGGGATTCTCCAGGCAAGAACACTGGAGTGGGTTGCCATTTCCTTCTCCAATGCATGAAAGGGAAAAGTGATAGTGAAGTCACTCAGTCTTGTCCGACTTAGAGACCCCATGGACTGCAGCCCACCAGGCTCCTCCGTCCATGGGATTTTCCAGGCAAGAGTACTGGAGTGGGGTGCCATTGCCTTCTCCATAATCAACTATACTCCAATATAAAATAAAAAGTTTTTAAAAAGATCTTGAGATGGGGGGATAATCCTGTATTATTCAGGTGGCCCCTAAGATGTAATTACAAGATGTCCTTGTAAAGGGAGGCACAGGGAGAGTTGACTTTAGGATACGGAAACAGAAAGTGTAGAGGTGCAACCACAAGCCAAAGATATCTGGCAGCCCACGAAAGCTGGAGCCTTCAGAAGGAACCAGTCCTGCCAACACCTTTAGTTTAGACCTGTAAAACCGAGAATTTGGAGTTCTGATCTCCAGGACTTTAAGAGAATACACTGCTGGCATTTTAAGTCACTAAGTTTGTGGTAATTTGTTACAGTAACAATAGGCAACTAATAACATTTAGAGAATAACAAGAAAGGTCCATGAAATAGCTGTTGTTGTTTAGTCACTCACTCGTGTTCGACTCTTGTGCAACCCCATGGACTGTAGCCCACCAGGCTTCTCTGTCCATGGGATTTTCGAGGCGAGGATATTGGAATTGGTTGCCATTTTCTTCTCCAGGGGCATCTTCCTGACCCAGGGATCAAACCCACATCTCCTGCATTGGCAGACAGATTCTTTATCACTGAGCCACCTGGGGAGCCCAAAAGAACTGTAAGGGACACCAGTATTTCAGGGGCCTGCAATATAACTGATTGGCTATGACCATAAGTGGTGGTGTCAAACAGATCTGGATTCAAATTCAACTCTTCACTTAAGAGCTGTGTGACTCTGGGTGAGTTTAAAAAACTATATACCTAAGTTACCCTGTCTGTAAAACTGGGACAATAAGACAATGTATCTCAAAGGACATTGTTGAGGATTAAAGGTGAATAACCAGTCAATGTACCTGGTACATTAAATACTTCATAGATAGTAGTTTTCAAGAGCCACATGTATAAGCATGACTTATAGCTATTATTGTGTACTTTATGTTTTTAATGTGAAGATGAGCCAAACCTCGAGAGTTGTATTAGATTGTCCAGCTCAGTTTAGCAATGTAAGAGACTATATGAGGCTTGCATGCCAAGGCCTGTACTTTTTAAAAATTTTATGTATTTATTTTTATTGGAAGATAGTTACAATATTGTGATAGTTTTTGCCATGCATCAACGTGAATTGGCCATTGGTGTACATGTGTCTCCCCCAATCCTGAACTTCCTCCCACCTCCTTCCCCACCCGATTCCTCTACAAGGCCTGCACTTTTAATAAAGAATGCATCCACCTGGGCTGCTGTATGTGTATATGTGTGTTGCATACATGTACATCCAGGTGGCGCTAGTGGTAAAGAACCCACCTGCCGATGCAGGAGTCCTAAAGAAACGTGGGTTTAATTCCTGGGTCTGGAAGATCCCCTGGAGGAAGGCATGGCAACCCACCCCAGTATTCATGCCTGGAGAATCCCATGGAGAGAGGAGTCTGGCGAGCTATAGTCTATGAGTTCTCAAAGAGTTGGACATGACTGAAGCAACTTAGCACAGCACACATACATTGGGAACAAACAGGTAAAAATACAGCTTGTTGAGGATGTGAGATGGCACAAAAATCTTTTTCTACTTTAATAGTTACTTAACGACTGTGACAATGACACCACATTCTCTATTAAGGTTGCTCTCTCCTTCTTGATCATTTACATAGAAGTGAATTCTGAAAGAGATGGGAATACCAGACCACCTGACCTGCCTCTTGAGAAATCTGTATGCAGGTCAGGAAGCAACAGTTAGAACTGGACATGGAACAACAGACTGGTTCCAAATTGGGAAAGGAGTACGTCAAGGCTGTATATTATCACCCTGTTTATTTAACTTATATGCAGAGTACATCATGAGAAACGCTGGACTGGAAGAAACACAAGCTGGAATCAAGATTGCCGGGAGAAATATCAATAACCTCAGATATGCAGATGACACCACCCTTATGGCAGAAAGTGAAGAGGAACTCAAAAACCTCTTGATGAAAGTGAAAGTGGAGAGTGAAAAAGTTGGCTTAAAGCTCAACATTCAGAAAACGAAGATCATGGCATCTGGTCCCACCACTTCATGGGAAATAGATGGGGAAACAGTGGAAACAGCGTCAGACTTTAATTTTTGGGCTCCAAAATCACTGCAGATGGTGCCTGCAGCCATGAAATTAAAAGATGCTTACTCCTTGGAAAGAAACTTATGACCAACCTAGAGAGCATATTCAAAAGCAGAGACATTACTTTGCCAACAAAGCTCCGTCTAGTCAAGGCTCTGGTTTTTCCTGTGGTCATGTATGGATGTGAGAGTTGGACTGTGAAGAAGGCTGAGCGCCCAAGAATTGATGCTTTTGAACTGTGGTGTTGGAGAAGACTCTTGAGAGTCCCTGGGACTGCAAGAAGATCCAACCAGTCCATTCTGAAGGAGATCAGCCCTGGGATTTCTTTGGAAGGAATGATGCTAAAGCTGAAACTCCAGTACTTTGGCCACCTCATGCCAAGAGTTGACTCATTGGAAAAGACTGATGCTGGGATGGATTGGGGGCAGGAGGAGAAGGGGACGACAGAGGATGAGATGGCTGGATGGCATCACTGACTCGATGGACGTGAGTCTCAGTGAACTCCAGGAGTTGGTGATGGACAGGGAGGCCTGGCATGCTGCGATTCATGGGGTCTCGAAGAGTCAGACACGACTGAGTGACTGAACTGAACTGAACTGAATTATGGTTACAAAGTTAATAAATTACCTCTTTGAAGGAACACAAACTTGAAATGTTTTTCAAATCCCTTGGTTCTTTCTGAAGTTTCTAAAGTAAGTTGGTGCAATGTTAATAATCTCAAAAAAATTTTTCTCCTCTCAAATAAAATTAGCTTTATGGTATTTATGATTTGAAAAGGAAACTATGCAGAAAAAATCCTGAGAATTAGTAAAAATCACACTTTAGATCCCTGCTACCTTGCATAACAAAAGCAGGGTACTTGGTAGGCATTGATGGCTGGGGAAATGGTAAGAGGGGGAAGGGAGGTGGTAGGAGAGGCAGAGGACAGAGAAGCAGAAAAGGCCAAGGCCTGGTGGAAGTAGGGATGGGGAATGGATGGAGATCTTCATTAGTAACCAGAGAAGGGCAAACTCCAACCTAAGGCTGTGATGCCACTTGTAGTTCCTCAGGTTGGTGAGGACGGGAATGAATGACAGGGCAGTGTGCGGACAGGGGCTCCCTGCACAGATTGGTGGAGGGAGGGGGAGCGTGTATGTGGCAAGAGTGAGGTAGGGGTTCCTGCTGCACATCCTGCCAGCTGAGAGGTGGGTGGGGGCCCTTGGAGCTGTTTGTGTGTTGGGGGAGGGTGGTTGGCAAGCTCAGTAATGATGCGAGGGCTTCCTGTGACCAGGAGCCAAGGTGGGCATATGCCCCTCTAGTTCAGGTCTTTTTTTCTGCAGTATTCACTCCCCTTTTCCATTGAGGGAAGCTGGCATCTAGCCAAGAGAGGGAAGGGGATGAACACACTTCCTCAGAACAAAGCAGGTCTGTGTGAGCAATTGGACCAGGAACTCTGCATGTGTCATGGCATGCAGGGGTGTGGAGGCAAAGGAGGACAAAGACTGAAGTTGGTTTGGGCCTGTTTCACCGAGACCTCTTTAACTCCTCGGAAGAAAAATGATGGGCTTCGGGATGGAGAAGAGAAGGCTGGAGAAGAATGGTCAGGGAGGGAACACAGAGACTTGAGAATAGTTTGGAAATAATCTGTTGCTTTTATACCCTGTCTACAGGGAAGTGGTGTATAAACATGGAGATGACCCTTGAAATGGAGAGGGAGGAGGTAAAACAAATGGTCATGTAAGGGCACACAGTGCATTAACAAAGACAAACAAATATTTAAAATGAATTCTCTATTCCAATATGGAGGCATTTAATGGCTGGGGATAGGGGAGAGGCAGGGCAGGAAGGGGCGTTTTGAGAATTGAGGGGATGGGGTAGGCCAATCTTGAATGAGACCCTTGTTTAGAGTACTGGTCTAGCCACCAAGCAGTTCCATACCACACTCTCTCTCATCTGTCTGCAGGTCCAAACGTCCATTAGGCGTGTCTCAGTCCAAGAAGGGAAAAAGGAGGAGGAAACTGCTTGTGACTGGGGCAAGTAGGTATGACACAGTGCTCTGGGCCGGAATCCCTGGTGGTGCTGGGGTAAAGGAGTAGATATGGTCCAGGACATAACCAGGACTTCACATTGCTTCTACCTGCCCTTCATTCAGTAAAAGAAGAGACTCATAGAAAAGACTAAAGGGGAAATTGTTGAACGAGACTGAGGGAATCTAGAGGTGCTCTTTGGGTATGGAAGAATGGCAAGGACCTGAATAACAGGATGAGAGGGAATTTTACACTCTTTTCCCTGATTCAATAAAGCAGATGGGTGATGGAATGGACAACCCAATAGAAAGATGTCTGGAAAAGACAAAAAAGATTAAGAAATAAATTTAGAGTAATGCATTGGAAGCAATGATAGTCCAGGAAGCAGCCACATTCCATTTAATTCTTTTTGCCTTGAATTTTTTTTCCCTATATAATTAGAGCCTGACTTTTATTTTTGATAGGGCTTCCCTTGTGGCTCAGCTGGTCAAGAATCCGCCTGCAATGCAGGAGACCTAGGTTCGATCCCTGGGTTGGGAAGATCCCCTGGAGAAGGGAAAGGCTACCCACTCCAGTATTCTGGCCTGGAGAATTCTGTGGACTGTATAGTCCATGGGCTTGCAAAGAGTCGGACATGACTGAGCGACTTTCACTTTATTTTTGGTTGCATTCTCTAGTTATAACTGTGCTTATCTTACTTTTAAAATTCTGATGTTACTGGTTTTATTTTTATTGAAGTGTAGTTGAATTACAGTGTGTTAATTGTAATGAACTGTACTAATTAACTACTTAACTGTAATAAACTGTACTGCTATATGGCAAACTGACTCAGTTATACATATGTATCCATTCTTTCTCATATTATTTTCCATTATGATTTAACACAGGATGTTGAGTACAGTTCCCTGTGCTATACAGTAGGACCTTGTTTATCCGTTCTATATATACCAGCCTGCATCTGCTAATCCCAAACTCCTAATCCGACCGTCTCCCACCATCTTCCCCTTGGCAACCATCAGTCTATCCTCTATGTCCCTGATTCTGTTTCTGTTCCATAGATAGGGTCATTTGTGTCATATTTTAGATTGCACATATAAGTGATATCATATGGTATTTGTTTTTCTTTTTCTGACTTACTTCACTTAGTCTGATAATCTCTAGTTGCATCCATGTTGCTGCAAATGTCATTATTTCATTCTTCCTAATGGCTGGATAATATTTCATTGTGCATATGTACCACATCTTTGTCCATTCACCTGTCAACGGACATTGAAGTTGTTACCATGTCTTGGCTACTGTGAATAGTGCTGCTATGAACATAGGGATGCATGTATTTTTTTTAATTACAGTTTTTTCCTGGATACATGCCCAATAGTGGGATTGCTGGATCATATGTTAAGTTGGTTTTTAGTTTTCTGAGGAACATCCATATAGTTTTCCACAGTGACTCCAGCAACTTACACTCCCACCATCAGAGTATGAGGGTTCCCTTTTCTCCACACTCTCCAGCAGTTGTTATTTGTAGATTTTTTAATGATGGCCCTTTCTTGGAGAAAAGGGAACCCTCTTACACTGATCGTGGGAATGTAATTTGGTGCATCCACTGTGGAAAACAATATGGAGATTCCTCAGAAAACTAAAAAGAGAATTAATGTATGATCCAGCAATCCCATTCTCCAGCACCACAGTTCAAAAGCATCCTTTCATTGGTGCTCAGCCCTCTTTATGTTCCAACTCTCTACATCCATACACGACTATTGGGAAAACCATAGCTTTGACTAGATGGACTTTTGTTGGCAAAGTGATGTCTCTGCTTTTTAATATGCTGTCTAGGTTGGTCATAGTTTTCCTTCCAAGGAGCCAGCGTCTTTTAATTTCATGGCTGTAGTCACCATCGGCAGAGATTTTGGAGCCCAAGGAAACAAAATCTGTCACTCTTTCCACTTGTTCCCTCCATCTCCCTTCCCAGAAGTTCATCCTGTTTGGTGGAACAGTTACAAATGTGCTTGGAAAATTGCCACTTAGAAAAGCATGGAGAAAGGTAATATATATAAAGACTTTTTATTGGTTCTCAGGTCTGTCCTGACTGAGCACTTCTTACAACGCTAATGCCTAGAGCAGTGCTGTTCATACCTTAGAGCACAACACTAGCACTTGGCAGACTTGTAGACACAGATGGTTGAGCCCTACCTTCAGAGCTTTTATTCAGTCTGGAGTGAAGGGGGGAAATTTGCAATTTTAACAGGTTACTAGGTGATGCTGCTGTCCTGGCCATTATACTTTAAGAACTACTGACCTACAATAGTAGTTAGTAGCCATTCAATACATTTGTTAAATAAATGAATGAAATAAATTAATCTTAACAACAAGTATTTGAAATACATTAGAATTACTTTTTTACAAACAGGGCATCTGGGGGACAAAGAAGTGAAGTGAATTGTGCAAGGTAAGAATTGTACCCAATTTTCTTATATCTAAAGTCATGGTTCTTCAAACAAGGTTGCCGGAGGGGAAGGGATAGTTGGGGAGCTTGGGATGGACATGTACATGCTGCTATATTTAAAATGGATAACCAACAAGGACCTGCTATATAGCACATTGAACTCTGCTCAATGTTATGTGGGAGCCTGGATTTGGGGGAGAATGAATACATGTAAGTATATGGCTGAGTCTGTTGTCTGTTTACCTGAAACTATCACAACACTGTTAATCAGCTATGCTGCTGCTGCTGCTGCCAAGTCGCTTCAGTCGTGTCCAACTCTGTGCGACCCCATAGACGGCAGCCCACTAGGCTTCCCCGTCCCAGGGATTCTCCAGGCAAGAACACTGGAATGGGTTGCCATTTCCTTCTCCAATGCATGAAAGTGAAAAGTGAAAGTGAAATCACCCAGTCATATCTGACTCTTCGCGACCCTGTGGACTGCAGCCTACCTGGCTCCTCCATCCATGGGATTTCCCAGGGAAGAGTACTGGAGTGGGTTGCCATTGCCTTCTCCGTTAATCAGCTATACCTCAATAGAAAATAAACAGTTTTTTTTTTTTTTTTTTTTTAAAGAAGGTAAAAAAAAAAGTTACGATTCTTAACAACTATGTTTTGCTATGGCCTCTGGGTAAATTTAATGGTTTTAACTTTAAGATATTAGAGAATTTATTACCACACTCCAGTGTTTGGATGTTTTTCCTATTAGCATTGTTCAATTGTTTTTTTTTTTTTCTTTTCTTTTTCTGCTATAAGCATTACTGTAATCAGAAAATTCCATAAAAATATTATAAATGCCTTAAAATAAAATAACATCATAAAGTATGTTAAAAATACATATAAACAGTGCAATGCAATATTTACAACATGTGTTACTGATTTGGAGTTTTTCATAATATTTGGGTGGCTCTTACAACTCAATAGCATAATAGACTTGGACTTGAATGGAAAATTCAGAGTAAGGGAAACATAAAGGGCCAATAAACAAATGGAAACTCAACTAACAACAGAAAAAATACAAATGAAAACAAAAAAAATCCTTCCTTTGTTTAATCAAATCATAAAAATTAAAAAGGCTGATAAGATTCTGGTTTGTCTGGGAGTCAGTAAATATAACTATCATATGCTGTGGGTAGGAATAATATATAAGCACAACCTTTACAAAGTAGGGCTTGTATACAGACGTCAATTACAACAATAATGATAATATTGAAATTTGAAAACAACACAAATATCCATGAGTAGAGAGGACTGGTTCGATACATTATGATACACATACTGACAAGGAATACAGGCATACTGTGGAGACATTTTTTGGCGTGGTTCCAGACCACCACAATCAAGGGAATACTGCATAAAATTCATCACACTGGTTTCCCAGTGCATATAAAAGTTATGCTTACACTATACTGTAGTCTCTCAAGTATGTAATAGTATTATGTCTAAACAAAGTCAGAGAAGGCAATGGCACCCCTCTCCAGTACTCATGCCTGGAAAATCCCATGGACGAATGAGCCTACTAGGCTGCAGTCCATGAGGTCGCTAAGTCGGACACGACTGAGCGACTTCACTTTCACTTTTCACTTTCATGCATTGGAGAAGGAAATGGCAACCCACTCCAGTGTTCTTGCCTGGAGAATCCCAGGGATGGGGGAGCCTGGTGGGCTGCCGTCTATGGGGTCGCACAGAGTCGGACATGACTGAAGTGACTTAGCAACTTAGCAACTAAACAAAGTATGTACCTTAATTTACAAATACTTTATTGCTTAAAAAACATGAACTATCATTTCAGCCTTCAGTGGGTCACAGTAGTAACAGCTATGTTACTACTATGTTACTAACAGTAACAGCAGTAACTTAGTAGTAACAGTAGTAAAGATTACCGATCACAAATCACTATAATAAATATAATAATAACGAAAAAGTTTGAAATATTAAAAGAATTACTAAAATGTGACACAAAGACATGAAGTGAACAAATGTTAGAAAAACAGTCCCAACAGACTTGCGTGATGCATGACTGCCTCAAACCTTCAGTTTGTAAAAATACAGTGTCTTCAAATCACAGTAAATTGAGGTATGCCCCATATAGATGTGAATATGTGAATGTATGTGTATATATGAATGAGCACCTATGTCTGAGTGTGTATCTATACATATACAAGTATTGTCTAATTTTTTCCACCCTAATTCTAATTCACTCTAGTTTTTCCTCCCAGAGAGCTTGGGAGCCCAGCACCCCAATAGCAATAAGCACAACTAGAGTCCATATCTTGTCTTCTAAATACTGTTATCCAATGAAAAGGACAAGGACTCTTTGGAGAAATGACTGATTACATGGACAGGGCAGATAAAGAATACAATGGGCCCAGAACATTTTGCTGTGCCAGAAAGCAAGTGCTCAAAAGATGACGGGAGGGGAGCATACCAAAAGGCCACAAAGGTCAGTCTGAAAAGGCTCTTTAGAAACCTGATAAGATAGAAAACAGAATGGCTACACTTCCGTGATATTCCTGCCAAATACGCATAACCTGAATCCACTTAAGAAATATTAAGCAAAGCCAAATGGAGGGGCAATGTAAAAAATAACTGAGCTCCAATGTTGTGAGAGCCAAAGAAAGTTGAGGGCATATTTTATACTGAAGGCAAATAGACATGACAACTACATGCAACTGGGGATTCTGAACTGGATCCTTTTGCCATTGTTAGAATAACTGCTAAAAACCTACTGGGATCTGAGTTTAGATGATAGTAATATATCAATGTTAATTTCTTATTTTGATAATTGTAGTTTGGTTGTGCTGGAGAATGTCTGTGGGAAATGTGCACTGAAGATGCTTGGGGTTATGTTTATTTTCTATTGCTGTGTAATATGTTACCATGAGCTTTGCAGCTTAAGACAATGCTTGTTTATTAGCTCACAGTTCTGTAGTTCAGTAGTCTGGGAGGGCTTGACTAGTTCTCTGTTTAGGTCTCATGAAGCTGACATCAAGATGTCGGCTGTTCTGTGCTCTTATTTATCTGGGTGATCAGGGGAAGAAGCCCCTTGGAAGCTTCTTTGGGTTGGTGGCAGAACTCAATTATTAATATTTTGTACTGATAGGACTTATTTCCCCATCTCCTTGCTGGCTTTTGACAGAGGGTTGCTCTCAACTCCTGGAGGTTTCTCTCTGTCCTTGCATTTGGCTCCTGACATCTTCAGAGCAGCAGTAGTGATGCATCCAAGCCTTATCATGTTTCCAAATTCTTTGACTTCCCCTTCTGCCAAAGGCCATATAAAACTTTCTCCTTTTAAAGAGCTTGTGTGATTAAATTAGTCCCACCTGAATAATCTCCATTTTTCCATATATGTAACATAATGGTAGGAGATGAAAGTCATAAGGGCCCTCTTCAAATTTTGTGTACCATGGGGTTAATGGGGTCTCAGGCTGGCATTACTCTCAAACAATTCAGGGAAAAAATTCTCTGTACAGCTTTTGCAATATTTCTATAAATTTGTGATTTGTCTTCAAATTAAAAGTAAACATAAAGATTTATACAGTGAAGTTCTGGTCCCAAATAACATAGAATAAACACTTTCTACTCTGCAGCCCTGAACAGAGCTGTGAAAAACCAGAGAGAGTGTGTGCTGCAGCTATTTGAATTCTCTGTAAAGGAAATATTAAATGGCAGATGTACCGGTGAAGAATACCGGAATCTGAAGTACTCTCAAATGGATAGATGTAAACAAGACCCAAAATTTCATAACATTATATTCAATGTCCAAAATACAAACCAAACTCACTCAGCATATAAAAACCATGAAAATCTCAAAAAGTATGGGGAAAGGCAATCAACAGACACCAGTGATAGTTGCTATCTGTAAATATTTGCTAGTCTTTTAAGCAACTATTATAAAAGTGCTCAAAAGAGCCATCACCCTTGAAAAACTAATTAAAATGGAAATTACCAGCAAAGAAATAAATATAAAAAAGAACTTAATGGAAGTTTTAGAACTGCAAAATGCAATAACTAAATTTTAAAACTGACACAATAGATTTAATGAAAATAGGGAGATAACAGAGGAAAGAGATAGCTAATTGGAACATTAATCAATAGATATTGTCCAAATTGAACAGCACTCAAAATAAAATAGATAAACTCAATAGCCCTACAACTATTAAAAAAATCAAGTTCATGGTTTAAAAACACCCCAAAACAAAACTCTACACCTAGATGGTTGCACTGGCAAATTCTACCAAACATTTAAAGAAGAAACAGCACCAATAGTACACACTCACTTCCAGAAGATAGAATATGCCATAGGCGGGATGATGATTCTCCAGATAGCCACACCCTAACCACTGGAACCTATGAATATGTTATGCTACATGGCAAAAGGGACTTTGCTGATTTGATTAAGAGTTTGGACCTTGAGATGAAGAGATTGCCCTCATTATCCATGTGAGGCAAATCTAATCTTTAAACACAGAGAACATTTCCTATCTAGGTCAGAGAGATGAGATAGAAGGAGAAAGAGAAATTGAAAATGTGGCAAACACTTTACCAGCCATTACTGATTTTGAAGATGGAGAAAGAGATTCATGAGCCAAAATATACGGTTGGCTTCTGGAAGCTGGGAATGACCTCTAGCTGACAGTCAATAAGAAAATGGGGATTTCAGTCCTACAATCACAAGGAACTGAATTTTGCCAACAGTCTTTGAGGAAAGAAACAGATATTCCCCTAGAACCTCCAGAAAGGAATACAGCTCTGCTGACATCTTGATTTTTGGCAGATGAGGCCTATGAACAAGATAATTGTAAGGTAATATATTTGTATTATATAAAGCTCTAAATTTGTGGCAATTTCTTATCACAGCAATTGAAAACTAATACAAAAAGGAAAAAATACATTCCAACTCATTTTGCAAAGGCAACATTACTCTGATACCGAACCAGAGAAATATACTACAAATAAAAGTAAGACCAATATCTCATATCACCAAATTAAATTTCTCAATCTAGAGAAAGAATAACCTACTGCAACCAAGTAGGGTTTATCCCAAAAATGAAAGGTGAATTCAACAGTTGAAAATCAAGCAACATAATCCACTGCATTAAGAACCCAAAGAAGAAAAACCACATGAGCATAGCCATAGAAGCAAGAAATTTTTTGACAAAATACAATATATATTAATGATTAAAATTGTGAATAGAAGTCAACATCCATAACCTGATAAAAGGCTTCTACAAAATCCTCCAGCTAACATATTTAATGGTGAGGGACCAAATATTTTCTCTCAAGACTGGGAAAAAAGCAAGGATATCCACTCTCAGCACTCTTATTCAACATCATAATGGAAGGCTTATTCTGTAAAACAGGAAAAAGGCAAAAAAAAAAAAAAAAAGAAATAAAAGACATAGAAATTGTAAAATAAATTTTTTTCCCGTATTTGTGGATGACATTATTGTCTATGAATAAAATCCCAAGGAACCTATATTGGAAAAGAAGAAATAAAACCAACATAACTAGACATGAATAACTAAAATATGGACTTCAGCACATACATCACAACTTATAGAAAAGTGACTCAAAATGTAATGTACTTAAATGGTAATTTACATTTAGATATATAAAAATGACTTAAATATAAATGAAAGCATAATGTAAATCATAAAATGTAGATGCAAGACTTAAGAAAATAAAGATGAACTCCCCAGATCAGTAGGTGTCCAATATGCTACTGGAGAAGAGTGGAGAAATAGATCCAGAAGGAATGAAGAGGCTGAGCCAAAGCGGAAGCATTGGCCCAGGTGTGGATGTGTTTGGTGGAGAAAGTAAAGTCTGATGCTGTAAAGAACAATATTGCATAGGAACCTGGACTGTGAGGTCCATAAATCAAGGTAAATTGGAAGTGGTCATACAAGAGATGGCAAGAGGGAACCATCAACAGTTTAGGAATCAGTGAACTAAAATGGATGGGAATGGGCAAATTTAATTCAGACCATTATGTCTACTACTGTGCGCAAGAATCCCTTAGAAGAAATGGAGTAGCCCTCATAGTCAACAAAAGGGTCGAAAATGCAGTATTGATTGGGTGCAATCTCAAAAACGACAGAATGATCTCAATTTGTTTCCAAGGCAAACCATTCAGTATCACAGTAATCCAAGTCTATGCCCCAATTGCTAATGCCGAAGAAGCTGAAGCTGAATGGTTCTATGAAGACCTACAATACCTTCTAGAACTAACACCAAAAAAAAGATGTCCTTTTCAGCATAGGGGACTGGAATGCAAAAGAAGGAAGTCAAGATACCTGGAGTAACAGGCAAGTTTGGTCTTGGACTACAAAATGAAGCAGGGCAAAGGCTAACAGAGTTTTGCCAAGAGAAAGCACTGGTCATAGCAAACACCCTCTTCCAACAACATAAGGGATGACTCTACACATGGACATCACCAGATGGTCAATACCGAAATCAGATTGACTATATTCTTTGCAGCTGCAGATGGAAAAGCTCTAGATAGTCAGCAAAAACAAGACCAGAATCTGACTGGCTCAGATCACGAACTCCTTATTGTAAAATTCAGGCTTAAATTGAAGAAAGTAGGGAAAACCACTAGACCATTCAGGTATGACCTAAATCAAACCCCTTATTATTTTACAGTGGAAGTGAGAAATAGATTCAAGGGATTAGATCTGACAGACAGAGTCCATCATAGCCTGAAGAACTACGGATGGAGATTAATAACATTGTACAGAAGGCAATGATCAAAATCATCCCCAAGAAAAAGAAATGCAAAAAGGCAAAATGGTTGTCTGAGGAGGCCTTACAAATAGCTGAGAAAAGAAGAGAAGTGAAAGGCAAAGGAGAAGAGGATAGATATAACCATTTGAATGCAGAGTTCTAAAGAATAGCAAGGAGAGATAAGAAAGCCTTCCTCAATGATCAATGCAAAGAAATAGAGGAAAACAATAGAATGGGAAAGTCCAGAGATTTCTTCAAGAAAATTAGAGATACCAAGGGAACATTTCATGCAAAGATGGACGCAATAAAGAACAGAAATGGCATGGACCTAACAGAAGCAGAAGATATCAAGAAGAGGTGGCAAGAATACACAGAAGAACTATACAAAAAAAAAATTCTTAATGGCCCAGATAACCACAATGGTGTGATCACTCACCTACAGCCAGACATCCTGGAGTGTGAAGTCAAGTGGGCATTCGGAAGCATCACTACGAGCAAAGCTAGTGGAGGTGATGGGATTCCACCTGAGCTGTTCAAATCCTAAAAGATGATGCTGTGAAAGTGCTGCACTAAATATGCCAGCAAATTTGCAAAACTCAGCAGTTGTCACAGGACTGGAAAAGGTCAGTTTTCATTCCAATCGGAAAGAAGGGCAATGTAAAAGAATGTTCAAACTACCCCACAAATGCACTCATTTCACTTGCTAACAAGGTAACACTCAAAATCCATCAAGCTAGGCTGCAACAGTATGTGAACGGAGAACTTCCAGATGTTCAAGCTGGATTTAGAAAAGGCAGAGAGGAACCAGAGATCAAATTGCCAACATCAATTGGATCAGAGAAAAACCAAGGGAATTCCAAAAAAACATCTATTTCTGCTTCATTGACTATGCTAAAGCCTTCATTGTGTGGATCACAACAAACTGTGGAAAATTCTTAAAGTGATGGGAATACCAGACCACCTTACCTACCTCCTGTGAAATCCGTTTGTAGGTGAAGAAGCAACAGTTAGAACCAGACATGGAACAACGTCCTGGTTCCAAATTGGGAAAGGAGTATGACAAGCCTGTATATTGTCACCCTGCTTATTAACTTATATGCAGAGTACATCATGCAAAATGCCAGGCTGGATGGAACACAAGCTAGAATCAAGACTGCCAGGAGAAATAACAACCTCAGATATGCAGATGATACCACTGTTATGGCAGAAAGCATAGAGAAACTAAAGAGCCTCTTGATGAAGATGAAGGAAGAGAGTGAAAAGCTGGCTTAAAGCTCAGCATTCAAAAAACTAAGATCGTGGCATCCAGTCCCATGATTTCTTGGCAGATAGATGTGGAAACAGTGCAAACAGTGACAGACTTTATTTTCTTGGGCTCCAAAATCACTGCAGATAGTGACTGCAGCCATGAAATTAAAAGATGCTTGCTCCTTGTAAGAAAGTGAAAGTGAAAGTCACTCAGTCATGTCTGACTTTTTGAGACCCCCATGGGGTATACAGTCCATGGAATTCTCCAGGTCAGAATACTTGAGTGGGTAACCTTTCCCTTCTCCAGGGGATCTTCCCAACCCAGGGATCGAACCCAGGTCTCCCACATTAGCTATGACAAATCTAGACAGCACATTAAAAATTGGAGACGTTACTTTGCCAACAAAGTTCCATATAGTCAAAGCTATGTTTTTTCCAGTAGTCATGTACGGATATGAGAGTTGGACCATAAAGAAGGTTGAGCACTGAAGAACTGATTCTTTCCAACTGTGGTGTTGGAGAAGATTCTTGAGAATCTGTTGGACTGCCAGGAGATCAAACCAGTCAATCCTTAAGAAAAGTGAAGTCGCTCAGTCGTGTCCGACTCTTTGCGACCCCATGGACTGGAGCCTATCAGGCTCCTCTGTCCATGGGATTTTCCAGGCAATAGTACTGGTGTGGATTGCCATTTCCTTCTCCAGGGCATCTTCCCGACCCAGGGATCAAACCCGGGTCTCCCGCATTGTAGACAGGCGCTTTACAGTCTGAGCCACCAAGGAAATCAACTCTAAATATTCATTGGAAGGACTGATGCTGAAGCTCAAGCTCCAATAATTTGGCCACCTGAGGCAAAGAGTCGACTCACTGGAAAAGAACCTGTGCTGGGAAAGACTGAAGGCAGGAGGAGAAGGGAAGGGCAGAGGATGAGATGGTTGGATGGCATCACCGACTCAATGGACATGAGTGTGAGCAAACTCCAGGAGATGGTGAAGGACAGGGAAACCTGGAGTGCTGCAGTCTATGGGGTCGCAAAGAGTCGGACAGGACTGAATGACCAAACAACAACAAAGACAGAAGAAAATCTTCATAACTTCCAGGAGAAAATATAGGAGAATATCTGTGATATACAGGTTTTGGCAATGAGTTTTCAGGTATGACACCACAAGAAAATATGTATCAGTATGACATTAATTAAAAAATGATAAATTGAACTTTATCAAAATGAAAACTTTTGGTCTATGAAAGACACTGTTAAGAGAGTAAAAAGGCAAGCCATACTGTGTGAAAGTATTTGCAGATCACATGTCTTATAGAATACTTATATTCTGAATATTTTAAGAACTCTCAAAACTCAGCAAAAGAAAAAAATTCAATTAAAAATTGTCAATATAACCGGACTTCTCTGGTGTTTCAGTTGTTGAAAATTCACCTGCCAGTGCAGGGGAGATCGGTTTGATCCCTGGTCCGGGAAGATTTTACATGCCAAGGGGTAACTAAGCCCACTCACCACAATTATTGAGCACACATTCTGTGACTACTGAAGTCTGAGTGCCCTAGAGCCCAGGCTCTGCAGCGAGAAGCCACAGCACTGAGAAGCCCATGCACCACAACCCTTGCTCGCTACAACTAGGGAAAGCCTGTGTGCAGCAACCAGGACCCAGCACAGCCAAAAATAGACAAGTAAATAAACATACAATTTTCTAAAATTGTCAAAATGCCTGAAGAGACTTAACTGAAGGAGATATCCAAATGGAAAAAAAACATAAATGAAAAAATGCTCAATATTGAGAGTCATTAAGGAAATCCATATTAAAACCACAATGAGATACTAGTGCATACTTATTAGGATGGATAAAATTTTATAACCCTCCACAATTGCATATGGTGGTGAGAATGTGAAAGAAGAACTCTCATGCATTGCTTCTGGGGATGCAAAATGATACCGCTATGTTGTAAAACAAATTGGCAGTTTAATGTAAAGTTGAATATATATTTACCATATGACTCAGTGAATTTCAAACTCATATTCACACAAAAACCTGCAAATGAATAATCATAGTAGCATTATTCATAGTCTCCAAAATCTGGGAATAATCCAGATGTTCTTCAACAGTTGAATATATAAATAAATATTGGCACATCTATAAAATGGAATACTACTCAGCAGTAAAAAGAAATACACTTTTGTTTCATGCAACAACATGTAATCATGCAAAATTTAAGTGCATTATACTAGCTGAATAAAGTCAGATACTAAAGGCTACCTATTGTGTAATTACATTTATATGATGTACTAAAAAAGTTAAAATTATGGAATTAAAATCAAATTAGTGAGGGAATTCCCTGATGGTCCAGTGGTTAGGACTCAGCACTTTCACTTTCACTGACCTGGGTTCAATCCCTGGTTGGGGAACTAAGGTGCCACAAGCCGTGTGGCAAAAAAAAAAAAAAAAAATCAGATCAGTGGGTCACAGGGATTGGGGGTAATGGATGTGTTTGATAGCAAACAGGCTGCAAAAAGGAATTCTTAGGGTGGTAGAACTCTTCTATATGTTATTATGGCGATTAACACGCATATGCAAACCCATAAAACCATACACCACAGAGTGACTTTTACCTATGTTAGTACTTCTAAACTGGGAGTGATTTTGCCCATAAGGGGATATTTAGGAGTACCTGCAGACATTTTTTGTTCTCACACTGGGGAACTTGGTGCTACTGGCACCCTAGTAGGAGACTAGGAATATTGATAAACATCCAACAACTCACAAGACAACCATCCAAACAAAAGATGATCCAGCCCCAAAATGTCAACAGTACCAAAGTTGAGAAAGCCTTCTACATGGAAATTTTAAAAGTCAACTAGAATGTCAGGAGAATACAGGAAAGAGTACAGATACATCTAACTGAATTACACATGTCTTAGTCTATTTGGGCTGCTATAATAAAACACCACAGGCTGGGTAGCTTATAAACAACAGAAATTTATTTCTCACATTTCTGGAGGTTGGAAGTCAAAGATGAAGGTGCCAGCATGGTCGAATTCTAATGAAATTGTTTTCTGGGTTGTAGGTTGCCAATCTCACTGTGTCCTCACATGGTGGAAAGGATTAGGGAGCTTTCTGGGGTCTCTTTTATAAAGACGCTAATTCCATCCATGAAAAGTCTGCCTTCATGACTGAGTATCTCCTAATACAATCACATTTCACATTAACATTTCAACAGATTAACTTTTGGGAGACACAAACATTCAGACCATAGCAAAATGTATGAAATCACTTCCTTGAAGTGGATAGGGAATAATGGAGATGACCTAAGTAACTTCAAGAAACGACGTTTGACGGGGTGGTAGTAGTGTTTAGTCACTAAGTCATGTCTGACTCTTTTGCAGCCCCATGGACTGTACCCTGCCAGGCTCCTCTGTCCATGGGATTTCCCAGGCTAGAATACTGGAGAGAGTTGCCATTTTCTTCTCCACCGGATTGTCCCAACCCAGCGATTGAACCCACGTGTCCTGCATTATTAGCAGGCGAATTCTTTACCATTGAGCCACCAGGGAAACCCTTTGGGTACTGCAAAGCAAAAGCCAAAATTAACTGTACTCTAGTTGGTATATCTGTTTCAGAGTGTAGTATAGCAGTTCATTACATGTATAGCCATACATTGCATGTGTAAACCGGAGAAGGCAATGGCACCCCACTTCAGTACTTTTGCCTAGAAAATCCCATGGACAGAGGAGCCTGGTGGGCTGCAGTCCATGGCGTCACTAGAGTCGGACACGACTGAGCGACTTCACTTTCACTTTTCACTTTCATGCGTTGGAGAAGGCAATGGCAACCCACTCCAGTGTTCTTGCCTGGAGAATCCCAGGGACCGGGGAGCCTGATAGGCTGCCGTCTATGGGGTCGCACAGAGTCGGACACGACTGAAGCGACTTAGCAGCAGCAGAAGGTTAAACAAAGAAGTTTATATTATATGTTGTAGATAGTGGAAGCCAAGTTTCCAACGTCAGAGAAAAAAGTTGCAAAAAGGAAAAGATTTAGTGTCAGAGACATCAATATGAACTCCTGTGTGTGTGTGTGTGTGTGCGTGTGTGTGCATAGTTAGTTCTGTCCACTGAGAGGGCCTAGACACAATGCCGCCCCATTAGCAATGAACACACACAGGGCACAGATCTTGGTTTCTAAATACCATTTTCTAATAAAAGGAACCATGACTCCTTAAAGAAATAGTTGATCCTAGGATCAGGGCAGGGGAAGTACAAGATGAACCTGGAATGTCTTGTAGTACTAGAAAGTAAAGAAGTGTTTTGTAAAGAATATGCAAATGTATTTGTTTTCCTTTGCTGTGTAACAAATAACCACAAAAGTAGTGGCTTGAAACAGAAATCCAGGCGGGCTCAACTGGATTCCTTGCTTAAGGTCTCAGAATGCTGAAGTCAGGGTGGCAGTAAGCTTGGACTCCTATCTGAAGGTTCTGAGGAAGAACCTGCTGCTGGACTCATTCAGGTTGTTGGCTGAATTCAATCCATGCAGTTAGAGGACTGTGGTCCCTGTTTCCTTCCTGGCTGTTGACTGAGGGTTGTTTTTGTTTTTTTTTTCCAGCTTCTAGAGACTCCTTATATTTCTTGGCTCTTGGTCACCTCCATTTTACAAACCCAGCAATGACAAATTGAATCAATCTCTTGCTTTGAACGTCCTCGACATCCTCTCCTTTCTTTTCTGCCTTCCTCTTCTGCCACCAGCTAGAGAAGGGTCTATGCTTTAACAACTCATGTGATTTTACTCAGCAGATCAGGATAGTCCAGGATCATCTCCCACTCTTAAAGTCAACTGATTGAGTGTTAAATTATATCTGAAAAAAATCTCCTTACAGCAATACCAAGATTAGTATTTTATTGAAGGACAGGAATCTTGAGGGGAATATCTTTAAAATTCTGCCTAACACATTGGACATGTCAAAGGGACATGAGCCAATACCAAAGAGCTTCTAAAGGACAAAACTGGATCAATTTGAGAAAATCAGATGCTATTTGATTATATCACAAAGAATAAAACATCGAGGTAGCTCAGTGGTAAGGAATCTGACTGCAATGCCGGAGACGTGTATTCAATCCCTGGGTCAGGAAGATTCCCTGGAGAAGGAAATGGCAACTCACTCCATTATTCTTGCTTGGGAAATCCCATGGACAGAGGAGCCTGGCAGGCTACAGTCCATGGGCTCACAAAAGAGCCGGACATGTCTTAGCAACTAAACAACAATAGCAATACTGATATAAGTTAATGATTAAATAAATAAGGTAGGACTTACTTACAGAGTAATTCCAAGTAATAAATGTAGGTGATATGAAGGACATAGAAAATCACCATTAGAACACCAAAGTAGTAATTTGATGCAGGTAAGACCCACTGATGAATGTTAAACCTAATGGGCAAAACTTTAAGGAAAATCAAGATATTTGCATAGCTTCAAAGTATCTCACCTCCAAATTTTAATTAATAATTGTGTTTATTTTTATACTCACAAATTCTTTGGTACTTCTTCCTCCAAGAGGTGAAGCTTAATCCACCTCCCCATTCTATTGACTATGAGCTGGACTAGATGACTGATTTCTAAGAAATAGAGTATGGAAATGGAGAAATAGAAATTTACAGAGGAAAAACTTAGCTAAGGGATCAAAGTAAACACCACCACCAATAAGTCATGTTGATATCATATAATTTATATGAATGATAAAAAGAGCTATCAACGCTGTGGTCTTATTCCCCAAATCTCATAGTAATCCCAGTTATCATGAGAAAACATCAGACAAGTCCAAATTGAAGGCCATCCTACAAAACAGCTGATAAGGACTCTTCAAAAAGTGTTAAGGTTATTAAAAACATAAAATAATAAGGAACTGTCAGAGAATGTAGGAGAATGAGGAGACATGATGACTAAATACAATCAGTATCCTGGATTGAACCTTGGGGAGGAAAAAGGACTTTGGGGAAAACTTGTTAACATTTGTATAATGTGTCTAGCTTAGTTAATAGTACTGAACTAATGTTAATTTCTTAATTTTAATAGGTGACATATGTTAACTTAGGGAAATCTAGATGAAAGGTATACAGGAACGCTCCTTACTACCTTTGCAACTCTTCTGTAGATGTAAAAGTATTCCAAAGTAGAAAGTTAAGAAAGGATTATTAGTTTACTTGGGCTTTCCTTGTAGTTCAGCTGGTAAAGAATCTGCCTACAATGTGGGAAACCTGGGCTCAATCCCTGGGTTGGGAAGATACCCTGGAGAAGGGAAAAGCTACTCACTCCAGTATTCTGGTCTGGAGAATTCCATGGACTGTATACCCCATGGGGTTGCAAAGAGTCGGACATGACTGAGCGACTTTCACTTAATTCTTGTGAGATTTCACAAAGAAAGGAAGACAAAAAACCTTGTAGTCAATTTGCAAAATTTAATCAGCAGTCTCCCCTAAGTTTTTGATTTGCTATATACTACAAATCATACCTCATACCTCGAGGCAGACCTCATTTTATTGTGCTTTGCTTTCTTGTGATTTTTACAAATAGAAAGTTTGTGGCAATCCTGCCTTGAGCAAAATGTCTATTGGTGACATTTTTGAAAGAGCATTTGCTCACTTTGTGTTTCTGTGTTACATCTTGGTAATTTTGCAATATTTCAAATTTTTATTGTTACTATATTTGTTTCAGTGATTCATGATTGATGATCTTTGATGTTTCTATTGTAATTGTTTTGGTACTTTTTATCAATAAGGTATTTTTATATTCAGATATGTATTTTTTAGATATAATGCACACTTCATAGACTGCAGTATAATATAAACATAATATTGTGACTTGCTTTATTGTGATATTCACTTTATTGCTATTCTGGAACTGAACTTGCAATATCTCTGAGGTATGCTTGTAATGCTATTATAAACACTTTTGTACAGGTTTTGCGAACACGTTTTCAATTCTCTTGAGTATATACCTACAAGTGGAATTGCTAGGTCGAATGGTAGCTCTACGTAGAACTTTTAGGAGGACGGTCACAATGCTTTCCACAGCAAGTGCATGATTACACTTTTCCACCGGCAATGTTTGAAGGTTATAGTTCTCCACATCCTTGCCAACACTTGGTACTGCTTTTTTTGTTTAAGGTGTCAGCAGGGCTGCATTCGTTACTGAGACTCCAGAGAAGAATACATTTCTCTGCTTTTTGAGCCCCTCAAGCCTGCCCACATTCCTTGGCTCAGAGCCCCTGTGTTCTATCTTTAAAGCTAACACCACCAAACTGAGTCGTGCTCATGTTACCACTTCTCTGTTTCTACTGTCTGCTTTTTTTTTTTTTTTTTGGATACTAGCCTTGCTAGGGGATGTGAAGTGCTGGAGGGGCACATCCCCAGTGGCTCTGCTCTTCTCTAACCTTTCTGCAGAAATTGGTCCTCCTGACTGATTTACTTCTGGACCAAATTCTGCCATTCGCTTGGAAACATTTGGCCTAATGGCATCCTTTTCGGATCTCTATCAGAAAGGATCTCAATAGGTTATTTCCATGAAGCTATACTTGACAAGTTGTGATGAATGTAGGAAACTTCCAAAAATGAAAATGAGATAGAAGGTATCCTATGTGAAAGACTCAAGAGTTTTCAGCTTCTTTCAGTTTACAGAGACCCCAGGGGCTGGTTTAAGATGTTAGAAATACATCTTATAAGGTGACATTATTTCTTACATGTAAAACTAAAACAAGCTCCTCAAAGTAATAATTCTTAACACTACTTGTGGGTGATGAACAGATGCATTTCTTTTTAAAAAATTGCTTGTTGTGACCCACAAAACTGATTTCAAGAGCTGTAATTTACAGCAATTCCCACTATGAAGAACACTGGATTGAAGGATATTTGAGATTTCTTTCTGCTCTATTCTAAAAATTAACCAGTCTACATTGAAAGACAAAAAAGCAAAACACAGAAAAACAGCCTCGGTCTTGCTGAGTCTGGTCTTCTTGAGCTTGTTGTCAGTTAAAACAGTCAAATATTCTCCCTTTCCAGATGACAAAGTCCTACAGAAAAAGCCCCAAGTCAGACCCCCCCACCAAAATGTACAGCAGAAGGTAACCTTGGTACTTGGCATCTCAACTCCAGTACCCTCATCTGCCATTGTCCCTACCCTTTTTATAATCAGTCTACTTTAAGGTCTTGTACTTTTCTTTTTTAATGCTTTTGCCCCGTGAATTCAGGAAGTATTCATCATGTTATTACACTTACTTTGTTTACACTTAATGTGACATGATACACATATGTGTTCATGAAATATACGTACAGCTTCCTTGGTGGCTCAGTCGGTGAAGAATCTGCCTGCAATGCAGGAGACACAGGAGACACGGGTTTTATCCCTGGGTGGGGAAGATCCCCTGGAGAAGGAAATGGCAACCCACTCCAGTATTCTTGCTTGGACAATTCCATGGACAGAGGAGCCTGGTGAGCTAGAGTCCATGTGGTCGCAGAGTCAGACAGGACTGAGCAACTAACACTTCACTTTCCAACATACACACATACAATAGTGGCCTCTAGTGATATACACTAGAATTACCTGGAAAGCTTACTAAAAACGGGATCATTTGGAGTTCCCACTCTGGTTCTGGGCTTCTCTGGTGGCTCAGCTTGTAAAGAATCTGCCTGCAATGTGGGAGACCTGGGTTCAATCCCTAGTTGGGAAGATCCCCTGGAGGAGGGCATGGCAACCCACTCCAATATTCAGAATCCTCATGGGCAGAGGAGCCTGTCAGGCTGCAGTCCCTAGGGTCGCACAGTCACACGACTGAGAGACTAAGTAGCGCTCTTGTTCTACAGGATAGAAACCAGAGGTCCCACATTCTCAAAGAGCTTCCCCCACTAAGGTATTTTTATGAAGATGGTGGACTCACACTCCTCGAAAACAGTAGGACATGCAAGGAGATCGAACCAGTCAATCCTAAAGAAAATCAACCCTGAATATTCATTGGAAGGACTGGTGCTGAAGCTGAAGCTCCAATACTTTGGCCACTTGATGCAAAGAGCCAACTCATTGGAAAAGACCCTGATGAGAAAGATTGAGGGCAGGAGGAGAAGCGGACAACAAAGAATGAGATAGTTGGATGGCATCACTGACTCAATGGACATGAGTTTGAGCAAACTCAGGGAGATAGTGAAGGACAGGGAAACCTGGCATGCTGCAGTTTATGGGATTGCAAAGAGTTGGACACAACTTAGCGACTAAACAACAACAACAATGCATTCTTAAAGTTCTATCAGATATTGAATTATGAATATGATCCTTCCTGGTTGGTTGAGGACAAAAAATCACCAAAGACAATTGATATTTTGTGTCTAGGGAGCTAGAAGAGGAAAGGTAACATTAACAAAAAATAAAACAAGGTGTGTACCAGGAAGATTGCTTTAAAAACTGCTTTATTAATTTCATATTATGAAAAGAATACTTTTTCTTATAACTGAATGAAATTGCCCTGCTGACAGAAAGTTATACAATGAGACAAAATAGTATTCAGTTAGAAACTGGTAAGTGGAAACACCGAAAGATTTACAGAAAAAGTAACTCACAGAAACTACAAGCATGTAGAGCAGAGGCCATTTTATTAACCTCAGGAAACCTCTTTAACATTCAAGGTATAAGGCAAAACTCACAATGATTGTCAGGTTCAGGAGTTTGATAGGGCACATGATGTCTCATCTGCTGCTTCTTAGTCTTTCCCTTGATTTCTATTATCTGCCCCATCTGCTTTTCTACATTATTTCCCACTTCATTGTGATCAATACGCCTGTTGGGTATAGCCCATCGAAAATTAGGGACAAGTCGTCTAACCCATCCCAGTCTGATATTTCCTCCAGACTTCTGGACTTTGCCCCCTCCCAAGTCGCGTGATTCCTCTCCAGTCTTCAAAGAGGCCTGGTCTCCTCGTTCGTTTTCCTGTTGGGCATCTTCCATGTTGAAACTTTCTATTGCTCGTTCCTCTTTGGAAGCCATTGCTCCTAGGAGACAGAAGATGCAACAAGGGGCTATTTTCTGGATGGAATGATCAGCACCGAGGACAGAGGCCCTACTACGCACCTCTCAGGCTTCCCAGCCCTGGTGGTCAAAGGCTTTTCAAATTTTCCTTTTCCCACCTGGGAGGCCTCCTACGCCCTCTAGGAAGCCCCCAGTCCGAGCACTACCCCCCTCCCGCGCCCCAAACCCCCCATTTTCCCTGCCGATCCAGGCCCAGGTCTCTGCAGGCACCAATATGGAGGACGGGGTTGCAGGGAGCATTTGGAATCTTAGGGTTTTCCCCACGTTCCCCCCACCGCCCCCCACCGTCCCCCACCGCCCCCCACCGCCCAACTGTCCCTCGCACCGACCTGGGCCTATCCTTGCTGTCTCCTGCTCCTTCCGATTCTTGCTGCAAGTGCGCCGCTGCAACACTTCGACTCGCAGACCTGCAGAGGGTCGGGGTGGGGGCAGGGGGCTGCTACAGCCAGGCGCTCGGCTCCTTCCTGGCCCCGCGTCCCCTACCCCCCAGCCACCCCTACCCAGTGTGCCCCGATCCCAGGCTCAACCGCCCCCTTCTCAGTCCCCACACGCCACGCCGACCAACATTTTATAACCCGAGAAGAACGGGGGCGGGGCAGGGGTGTGGGAAAAGCTCGCTACGGTGCGAGAAGCAGGTGTTAGCAAGGGCCTGCGGCCTTAAGGCCTCCCGGCCCGTCCCCCACCCAAGCCCCCGGGAAGGCCTACCGCTTTCGGCGGCCAAACGCCCGGTGTCGGGGCGGGGGCGGGGTGGCGTTGGAGCTGCAGTCTCCACTCCGAGGCAACGGACTCCCGAGGAGAGGTCCTCAGGCTGCGTCCGCTCGCCCGCGCCACCTTTGCCGACCCCACTCTGGGTCCCTTACCTGCTCCTCTCGCTTCTCCTGCTCTTAGGGGTCGTCCCCGGCCCGCGCTCCCTCACGGCCACCCGGAGCAGGTACCAAGAGGCGAGCCGGGTCCGACGCGAGAGCGGGGCGTGCAAGCAAGACTAGGCACTGGCCGGTCACGTGGGGCTTGTGTCACAATGGAAAGCCACGCCCTCGCCCCGCCCTTCCTGCCCCTCGGGGTCTCGCAGAGCCCTTGGTGGTGCACACACACTTTCCGTTGCCCCTCAGTCCTCACCACCACCACCCGCCGCCCTGTGACACTTGTCCAGGAGCCGGCCGTAGAACCCTCCTTTCTTCACGTGTTCCTGGGCCTTTCTCTGCCGGCCACCTAAGGGCACTATCTTCCCAGGGGCCGATAGCCATTCCCATTTCTCTTCTGAGGACTTGCCTTTTCCCTCCTCTGCACCCAGGATACACCCCTCCACCTGCCGGGATTTAGGCGCAGCATTGTAGGGGATGCTAAACCCCTCAGCACTTAAGATAATCACACTTTAATGCAATATTCTAAAAAACAAAATTAATGCAAGAATATCTGTGATGAGCAAGTTGTCCCACCCACTTCACTCCCAAGCTGTTATTCTCCTTATCATGATTGTCCCCCGGTTTCTTATTTTCTCTGAACACAAATGCATGGGGGAGAGTGGGGAACAGGAAATGAGCCAAGGAGATGGTGTTGTTTCTAATTATTTTCACACTTTTTTGTTTTGTTCCTATTTTTGACTAAAAATTTCTTCTATTTATAGTTCACATTAACTTTATCTTTTATTATGGAAAATTTCAAACATACGCAAAAATAGAACAGTATCATGAAAGGCAACGTACTCATCACTGAGTGTACGCAACAACTGAAAATGTATCGGGACAACTCATGGTCAATCTTGTTTAATCTATATCCCCTTACCCACTTTCCACCCTTAGAGATTATCTTTGAAGTAAATCCTAGACATATCACTTTGTGCACTTCTGCTGCTGCTGCGGCTAAGTCGCTTCAGTCATGTCAAACTCTGTGCGACCCCATAGACGGCAGCCCACCAGGCTCCGCCGTCCCTGGGATTCTCCAGGCAAGAACACTGGAGTGGGTTGCCATTTCCTTCTCCAATGCATGAAAGGGAAAAGTGAAAGTGAAGTCACTCAGTCGTGTCCGACTCTTAGCGATCCCATGGACTACAGCCTACCAGGCTCCTCTGTTCATGGGATTTTCCAGGCAAGAGTACTGGAGTGGGGTGCCATTGCCTTCTCTGTTGTGCACTTCTACAAGGACTCTTTTAATGACAACCATTATGTCATTAACATGTGCTTAAGTCACTTCAGTCGTGTCCGACTCTTTGTCACCCTATGGATCATAGCCTGCCAGGCTCCTCTGTCCATGGGATTCTCCAGGTGTGAATACTGGAGTGTGTTGCCATGCCCTCCTCCAGGGAATCTTCCTGACGCAGGGATGGAATCCATGTCTCCTTTGTCGCCTGCACTGCAGGTGGATTCTTTACCAATAAGCCACTGGAGAAGCCCCTTTGCTATGACAATTTGATGGTACTGTGTTTTGGTGAGTGTTTCCTGCTTTGTTTGTTGAGCTTCTTGGATGTGTGTGTTTGTGATTTTCCTTGAATTTTAAAAATTCTATCCATCATTCCTTCAAATAATCTTTCTTCCTTCTCTCTTTCTCTTTTTTCTTTCTGCTCCTCAGACTGAGTAATAGACTTATCTTAAAGTTCCCTGATTCCTTTTTCTGCCTGTTTACATTTGATGTTGAACCTTGATATTGAATTTTTCATTTCAGCTTCTGTACTTTTCAGCTTCAGGATTTCTGTTGCTTCCTATTTATAATTTTTTTTCCTGTTTATTGATATTCCCTATTTGGTGAGACATCATTTTCCTGGTTTATTTTAGTTCTTTATCCTTTACCATTTTGATCATATTAAAGACAGTTGATTTAAAGTTTTTGCCTATTAAGTCCAATCTCTGGGCTTTCTGAGTAACGTGCATGCTAAGTTGCTTCAGTCATGTCTAATTCTTTCTGACCCCATGAACTGTAGCCCACAAGGCTCTTCTGTCCTTGGGATTCTCCAGGCAAGAATACTGGAGTGGGTTGCCATGCCCTCCTCCAGGGGATCTTCCTGACCCAGGGATCGAACCCACGTCTCCTATGTCTACCTGCATTGGCAGGCAAGTTCTTTACAACTAGCACCACCTGGGAAGCCCTTCTGAAGGACAGTTTCTATTAATGTTTTTTTTCCTGTGAATAAGCCATATTTTATTTGCATGCCTCATAATCTTTTTCCTGTTGAAACTGGACATTTTGACTATTACTATGTGATACCTCTGGAAATCATATTCTTCCCTCTCCCCTGGATTTGTTGTTGCTGGCCATTGTGAGTTGTAGTTGAATTTTTCTTTAGAGATTTTTCCAAAACTGTTTTGGTAAAGTCTTTATCCTTTATCATGTGTTTCCACTGAAGTCTGTGTTGCCTAAACTTAGTGGTCAGCTGGTGTTTGGACAGTTTATATAAATCCCCGGAGTCAATGAAAGTTAAGAAGAAACACTCTTCCAAGTCTTTGCAGATTGGTCCTTGCTGGGGAACTCATTCAGTGTTTAGCCAGGCAATTTACAACTCTCTTAGTTTTTACTTCCTACTTCAGACTTGCCCTGGGTAGCTCAAATGATAAAGAACCTGCCTGCAGTGCGGAAAACCTGGTTTCAATCCCTGGGTTGGGAAGATCCCCTGGAGAAGGAAATGGCAACCCACTTCAGTATTCTTGCCTGGAGAATCCCATGGACAGAGGAGCTTGGTGGGCTACAGTCCATGGGGTCGCAAAAAGTCAGACACATCTGAGTGACTAACGCTTGCTTTTCTTTCAGAGTCTGAAGGACATCCAGAAGTGAAAGCTTGGGGTCTCCTCAGGCCTGTAAAGCACATTCCCATTCTGGGCATATGTGTGGTCTTCTTGATCCCCCTGTATATTTGAGAACTTTTAAAAGCCCTTATTCTCCCATGTGTCTCCTTTCACAACCTCTTCCTCCCAGTTTTTTCATTACGTTTATTGTTTATTCTGAGTTTTGTCCTTTGCCCCAGGCAGCTAGGGAAAATATCTGAGCCTTTAAATGCTTTTAGCAAAAACCACTTTACTCCTTGGGAAAGCTCCGAATCAGGCAAAACAAAGATAAACATTCTGCCAGATGAGTTGAGATCCAGAGCCACAATTCACTGAGAATAAACTCCATAATGCTCCTTCTGGTACTAGCAACCTTCACCAGCTGATCTGGGGTGTTGGGGATGACTACTCGGCAGTTTAGAATACCACAGCACTCTAACTACAATACAGGAGCTTCTCTCTTCAACAGGTTTTTCCTTGGTTGCTGACAAA
The DNA here is from genome assembly GCF_003369695.1 of Bos indicus x Bos taurus. Classification (NCBI taxonomy): domain Eukaryota; kingdom Metazoa; phylum Chordata; class Mammalia; order Artiodactyla; family Bovidae; genus Bos; species Bos indicus x Bos taurus. The sequence goes on along the minus strand of NC_040105.1, from coordinate 90,217,138 downwards.
TGGAATGTTTCCTGTCATATCAGTAAACAAAGGATGTCACAGTCATCAGCAATTGTAGCCACCACTGAAGGTGAGCTGATGGGTCCTGAGGGAACTCAGGGAGGAAAGAATATCTTCCATTTAGAAGCCATCAGACTGCAAACACTTCCTACTCTGAGCCCTGAGGAAACTCAGGGTGTGAAAACACAGGGTACTGGCCCCAGATAGCTGAGGTGCACATCAAATGAATGATTACAGTGAGTCCAGACTCTTGCATCTTCCCAAACAGAGAAAAGCACTAAATTCTGTAACTTGACATATCCGGTTTCTCTAATCAACAGCAGTCTTTGGATGTTCCTGACTACCTGCTCTTTGTTGCAAAACTCCTATATATCCTAGCTCCTCTCTCACCTCCTTGGAGCAGCAGTTTCACAGAGCTACCTGGGATGCTGTCTCCCCAGCTGCAGCCCTCATTTTGTACCAGATAAAACTTAACTCACACCTCCCATATTGTGCCTTTTTTCTAAGGCAACATTGCTGTAGTTGTTTGTGTTTTTAAAAAATTAGATTCCAGTGTGATGCAAAAGTTACTCTGCCATTTTTTGAGATGTCTTCTCTCTGTGTTTTTAAACTCTCTACAATATAATGTCAGCATGCAGTTATCTTTCAAAATTCACCTAAGAAAGCAGTACAAGATTATGCTTGATTTTCAGTAATTTCAAAGTGGAATACTCGGTTAATTATAATGTTTGGTACTTTGTCACAAATAAATTTATATATTTGACTTGATTAAAAAACATGCTTTCTGGAATATAGCTATGGGAATTTCATAGTTTGAAATATGTTTAAAAGTTATTACAAGGTTAAAAATTATAGATGAATATCAAAAATAAGTTTTGTTACCATTGTGAATAGTAAATATTTGGGTACTGTTTGAGTTCTTCTCAATTAAAAAATCATTTCTATTCAAAACAAATTTACTTAAGTTTCAAAGGTTACTAGTACATGCTTTCCCCTTTTACCTCATGCTCGTACCATGTCTGGTTACAGGAGCATTCCTTCCCTCAAGTCTCTCAAAAATAATCAGGATAAAAGATGAGTGAAAAAATAACTACACATGACAAAAGATCCAAAATGATAATGAAAGTGAAAGTGAAAGTTGCTCAGTCCTGTCCGACTGTTTGTGACCCCAGGAACTATACAGTCCGTGGAATTCTCCAGGCCAGAATACTGGAGTGGGTAGCTTTTCCTTTCTCCAAGGGATCTTCCCAACCCAGGGATTGAACCCAGATCTCTGACGTTGCAGGCAGATTCTTTACCAGCTGAGCCACAAAGGAAGCCCAAAAATGATAATAAAACATCATAATGAAATAGAATACGTCCTAGCAGCATTAAAAAAAAAAAACCCATTTGTGCAACAACATATTTCTAGTCATATGGAAATCAGCGCAAGATACAACCACACTTGCATTAGGTATATTTCCCATTACACAAGTATACTTCTTCATTCAATTCTCCACATCAAGGATTTCTGGCATAAAGCTACAATACAATATCCTCTGACAGTCTCCCCTCCCCCCTAATAGGCAAGACGTGGCTTGCAAAGTAAACATCATAGTGGGTTATATGCAGAGGGAAGCAGGCCATTACAAAAGGAGGGATAAGTCTAGTGAAGTGGGAGAGTTACTTGTCCAAAGTGGATAGAACACATAAACAGCCACTCCACGGGTTTCTTTTGGGGCTATCCTAGATAGAAAGACCCATGGCTGGGCCCACTCTAAAGAGGTTCATCCTAGGGGTAGCATATTGTAAAGGAAAGAGCACAGCTGAATTGGGAGATGAACACCTGGGCTCTTGATACTGGTTCTGTCATGTGCTCACTGAAGACTCTTGAAGTTCATAGGTTGGGAGTTCCTTGGTGCCCATTTTTGTCCACAGTTCCCTTTCATTCCACATTCTCTCCTTTGGCAGCCATCTCACCTATACTTATACCTTCAATTGCCATTCACCCACATATGATTCCTGTGTTTCCCTCTCTAGGTCAGTCTCTGATCTAAATATCTTGCTACATTCTTAACATTCCCACTTGGGTATACAAAGGTATTGAAAAATCAAGATGGTTCATCATGTTCCCACCAGAAAGGATCCATTATACATTGCTCATCCCGGTTGATATCACTACCTGTCACACAGATAATCAGGTGAAACAACTGAGACTCACACTAACACCTCCTTCTATATCCCCCATCCAGCTCTCAAATCTTTCATGAGTTCATCTGTTTGTTCATTCTTTCATATGTCCTCTTGTCTAGTAGAAAGAAGACTATTGCTGGCTTAAGGGAGAATGGGGATAATCAATCACACAATCAAAGTCCTAGAGTGATCCATTGCAATTAGAAGGGGCTACTTCAGGAAGTTTTTTCACAGCAGGGAAAGTAGGGAGCATAGGTGGTGAGGCAGGTAAATTGGTATGTTTGGTGCTAGGGGCATATAGACAATCTCTTCTGTGATATTTTTGATATGCAGACAATCCGCATCTACTTTTCCAAAGAAACAAGAAGCCAAAAGAGCAGTTAAAAATGATGAGGTCTGAGAGAGTATTGAAGTTTTGAACGCAGACTAGATTGTTGTGCCACAGGGTTCTCAGATATTGAGAAAGTATATTGACTATGGAAATGTGGTAAAATTGCCAGCTAGGCCTGAATTCTTTTCCATATCTTACAATAGCTTCCCTTGTACTTTTTTTTCTCACAGCTCTCCCTGCATTTTCCACCAGGTTCCAGCCACACTGGTTTTTATCTTTTTCTGGAATAAGTCATACTCACTCCCACTTCAGAGTATGCTACTCCTTAGGCTAATATCAAAAGATTGCATACACACTCAGCTCATTCTTATCATCAAGGTGTTAGCTGAAATGTCACGTCCATAGCATGGCATTCTCTGGTCACATAACACGGTGCAGCTCCAGGTATCATCATGTACATTGTAGTCAAAGTAAGTGATGATGATCTTTAAAGTTGTCAAACTGGGGGCCCTGGAAATCCTTGACTGCTCTCTACAGAAATGTTATTTTTGATCCCATTTCTCTGTTTTATTTTCTTCATGGCACTCCTTGCTCACTGAAATTATATTAGTTATTTTATGTGTATCCAAAAAAGAATAGAAGCCCTATAAAGGGAGGGGCCTTTCCTGTCTTTAGCACTCAGTAAACAAGGCAATGGCACCCCACTCCAGTACTCTTGCCTGGAAAATCCCATGGATGGCGGAGCCTGGTGGGCTGCAGTCCACGGGGTCAATAAGAGTCGGACACGACTGAGTGACTTCACTTTCACTTTTCCCTTGCACACATTGGAGAAGGAAATGGCGGCCCACTCCAGTGTTCTTGCCTAGAGAATCCCAGGGACGGGGGAGCCTGGTGGGCTTCCGTCTATGGGGTCGCACAGAGTCGGACACGACTGAAGCGACTTAGCAGTAGCAGCAGCAGACAAGTGCTGCATGGCTCGATTGTTACCTACCAGGTACACTAATACAGAAACAGAGAAAGTTGAATGGCAAAACCACATTCCTGAGTTCTAGACTCCAGGGAAAGTATTTAGCAGGTCTGGGTTAAGGTCTTAGACGTTGTGATTTTTACAAGATCCCAGCTGATTCTTATAAAAGTGACCTGTGCCTCATGCTTAGGCCAATGCATATCTTTTAAAATGTTGTTTTACTCATTCTCAGACATAAATTGTGGCAATATTTTCTTAGGTTTGTCTCCCAAAGTAAAAGAAATAAAAGCAAAAATAAGCAAATGGGACCTGATCAAACTTATAAGCTTTTGCACAGCAAAGAAAACCATAAACAAAATGAAACAACAACCTACAGACTGGAAGAAAATCCTTGCAAAAGATTGACCAACAAGGGACTAACTTCTAAAATATACAAAGAGCTCATACAAGTCAATATAAAAACAAACAAACAACTCAATCATAAAATGGGAGAAGACCTAAATAGACATTTCTCCAAAGAAGACATTCAGATGGCCAACAGGCACATGAAAAGTTGCTCAGCATCGCTAACCATTAGAGAAATGAAAATCAAAACTACAATGAGGTATCGCCTCACACTGGTCAGAATGGCTATCACCAAAAAGTCTAAAAACAATAAATGCTAGAAAGAGTGTGGAGAAAATGGAACCTTCCTACGCCTACCTTCCTGTTGGTGGGAATGGAAATTGGTGCAGGCTCTATGGAGAACAGTATGAAGGTTCCTTAAAAAAAAAAATAGAGTTACCATATGATCCAGCAACCCCACTCCTTGGCATATATCTGGAAAAGATGAAAACTCTTATTTGAAAAGCTACATGCACCTGAATGTTCATAGCAGCACTATTTACAATAGTCAAGACATGGAAGAAACCTAAATGTCCATTGACAGATAAATGTATAAAGAAGATGTGGTACATATATACAATGGAATATTACTCAGCCATAAAAAGAATGAAATAATATCATTTGCAGCAACATGTATGGACCTAGAGATTATCATACTAAGTGAAGTAAGAGAGAGAGACATATATGATGTCACATGTAGAATCTAAAAAATAGTACAAATGAAGTTATTTACAAAACAGAAACAGACTCACAGACATAGAAGACAAATTATGGTTACCAAAGGGCAAGTGGGGGGAGGGATAAATTGGGAGTATGGGACTAATAGATGCAAACTACTATGTATAAAATAGATAAAAAATAAGGATGTATTATATAGCACAGGGAGCTATATTCAATATCCTGTAAAAACCATAGTGGAAAAGAACCTGAGACTTCCTTGGATAAATCTCTGTACTTTGAATTCAGGGGGCATGGGTTCAATCCCTGGTCACTGAAGATCCTTCATGTGGTGGAGTGTGGCCAAAAAAAAAAAAAAAAAAATAGAACCTGAAAAATAATATATATTTCTGATTTAACAAGAATGTAAACATTTGCCATTTGCAATCCGTTTTATTTTCACTTCTTTAAATTATTCATTAACTGATATAATATACAAAACACCAAATGAGTATTTTGTACCTAGAAGGTAATGATGAGTTTGTCCTGGTATTCTGAATGCTAACATTCCTGAGTGGCTAGGAGGACTCCATATTTTTATCTCGTTTAATCAATGAGGCTGGTGGAAGGGAGTAGCCTCTCCAAAAGGCCTTTATGATGAGAACATCTAACTCTCATTTCAATGTTTTACTTAGCCAAGTCAGTATCGCACTGTGTGCTTCCTTATCAGCATCAGTGCCTTAAGATCAAAGTTCACACACTTTTCTGATGTTAAATCTAAAAGTCAAAATAAGACAATTGGAGAGCTTTTTAAATAGAAGGGTAGGGGGAGATTTTCTTCCTCTACCCTGGACTCGACTGTAGATGATTCAATTAAATGGAAAGGATATAATGACATTCTTTCTCTAGGACTCCATCTGGCAGCCAATTCTTCATAACAAACTGGCACAGAAACTCGTGTGGGCATGTAATGAATTTGTATGCTTATCCCTTTATGCTGTTACATTTTCAAGTAAGAGGGAATCCTCTAGTAGTCAAACTTTTCCATTCATGTTCAGGACATCTCTTTTAAGGATGGAAGGGGCACTTTAGATCAGATAGAGAGAGACCTTCTGCCTTACTGGGCTTCCCTGGTGGTTCAGAGGGTAAAGCGTCTGCCTGCAATGCAGGAGACCCAGGTTCGATCCCTGGGTCAGGAAGATCCCCTGGAGAAAGAAATGGCAACCCACTCCAGTATTCTTGCTTGGAGAATCCCATGGGCAGAGGAGCCTGGTGGGCTACAGTCCATGGGGTCGTCTGCCTTACTAGGCAGGACTACACCCACTCTCGGCTGGAAGAAGTTACAGAAGAAAAAGACTTCTGCCCCAATTCCCAAGAAATATTTTGAGTATGAAGTCTCTCAGTGGGGAGTTGTTAAGGGTGACACACTGACTGAAACCACCCACCCTGACCAGCACCATAGTAACCATTTGCATGAGTTATTTTATAACAGGAGGTCCTGGTAAGGAACACAGAACTAACAAGCCACCATCAACCAGAAAAATTCAGGAAATGTCAAAAGGAGACACCACATGTCCTACCACTTCCCAGAATCCTTCTCGCTGTCATCTACCTTGGCTGAGCAATGTGAGTGCCACCAGGAAGAACCCTGAATCAGAATGACTGGACAAAGAAAAGCCAGAAACTAATCCCATCACCATAAAGCCCAAGACTTTGAGCCACATGGTAGAGCAGTCTTCCTGGGTTCCGTTACCCTCCTGCTCTCCACCCAGGTGCCCCTTCCCAATAAAGTCTCTTGTTTTGTCCAAAAAAAAAAAAAAAAAAAAGAATGTAGGGGCAAATTGGGAATCAAAATGGCATCTTCTAAAGTGCCCCACTAGGTGCCCAACATTGGTACTTTAAAAATGAGGAAGGCTGAATGTCAGAGCAGTTAAATATCATTTTCAGGTCCCACAGTTAAAAGGCTAAGACCATCTCTGTGAGGGTTGTCTGACTCTAGTGACCATGGTCTCACCACTCTCCCACTTGAACTTCTCTTCTATATGGTGGCCTTGAAAGGATGAGGAATGAGTGAGTTTATGCTTTCTGGGTAGGAAAATCTGTGTGGAGTGGTACAGGTTACCAGGGGATTTGTACTAACATTTATCTGCCTCCATTTGAAGATTTCTGATAGATACACAGGATTAGAGTTCATGTAAGAAGTCTGGGATGAAATGTGGATAGGATCCTAGCAGATACCTAATACATGCATGGTAGCCATATTCTATTTTATTCTTTCTTGTCTTTTTTTCAACTTTTACCAGTTAAAATTTTTTTTTAATTTATTTATTTTAATTGGAGGCTAATTACTTCACAATATTGTAGTGGTTTTGCCATACATTGACATGAATCAGCCACGGGTGTACATGTGCTCCCCATCTTGAACCTCCCTCCCCCTCCCTCCTCATCCCACCCCTCTGGGTCATCCCAGTGCACCAGCCCTGAGCACCCTGTCTCATGCATAGAATCTTGACTGGTGATCTGTTTCACATATGATAATATACATGTTTCCATGCTATTCTCTGAAATCATCCCCCCCCCACCTTCTCCCACATAGTCCAAAAGACTATTCTATACATCTGTGTCTCTTTAGCTGTCTTGCATATAGGGTTATTGTTACCATCTTTCTAAATTCCACTATATGCGTTAGTATACTGTATTGGTGTTTTTCTTTCTGGCTTACTTCATTCTTTATAAAACTCTCACTGTTTGCAGAAGACATGATCCTCCACATAGAAAACCCTAAAGATTCCACCAGAAAATTACTAGAGCTAATCAATGAATAAAGTTTCAGGATATAAAATTAACACACAGAAATCCCTTGCATTCCTATACACTAATAATGAGAAAACAGAAAGGGAAATTAAGGAAACAATTGTGTTCACCATTGCAACAGAAAGAATAAAATACTTAGAAATATATCTACCTAAAGAAACAAAAGACCTATATATAGACAACTATAAAACACTGGTGAAAGAAATCAAAGAGAACACAAAAAGATGGAGAAATATACCATGTTCATGGATTGGAAGAATCAATATAGTGAAAATGAGTATACTACCCAAAGAAATCTATAGATTCAATGCAATCCCTATCAAGCTACCAATGGTATTTTTCACAGAACTAGAACAAATAATTTCACAATTTGTATGGAAATACAAAAAAACCTCGAATAGCCAAAGCAATCTTGAGAAAGAAGGATGGAACTGGAGTAATCAACCTGCCTGACTTCAGGCTATACTACAAAGTTACAGTCATCAAGACAGTATGGTACTGGCACAAAACAGAAATATAGATCAATGGAACAAAATAGAAAGCCCAGAGGTAAATCCACGCACCTATGGACACCTTATCTTTGACAAAGGAGGAAGAATATACAATGGAGAAAAGACAATCTCTTTAACAAGTGGTGCTGGGAAAACTGGTCAACCTCTTGTAAAAGAATGAAACTAGAGCACTTTCTAACACCATACACAAAAATAAACTCAAAATGGATTAAAGATCTAAATGTAAGACCAGAAACTATAAAACTCCTAGTGGAAAACATAGGCAAAACACTCTCCAACATAAATCACAGCAGGATCCTCTATGACCCATCTCCCAGAATAATGGAAATAAAAGCAAAAATAAACAAATGGGACCTAATTAAACTTAAAAGCTTTTGCACAACGAAGGAAACTATTTGACTCTTTCTGAGCCTGATTATTGTCTCTGCGAACTAAAGTTGCTGGACTAGGTAACTGGTAAGGTCCCTTTCTGCTTTGTTTTTATAAGGACTAAAGATGGCTACTTAGTAGTTTTTGGATGCTACAAAGTGAGTCAGAGTTCCTCATCAACACCCCATCCCTCCTTGTAGGCTGTACTTCAGCCATATCAGACTGTCTCCTGGCTGTGTACCCCAAGCACATTGGGTACATTTCCTCTTCCATGTTCTTTGCATAGTCAAGAATATCCATATCGGTATTCCACTTCCTCTCAACAATCCTACTCCTGTACGATTTAGCTCAAAACTCATCTCTTTCCCTCCTGATTCTGACTGGCCTTGCCTGGCATGCAGTATTTTCTCAAGAAGGACAAAACAAAAGAATGAAGCCATTGCAGTGAAGGTTTAATATTCTTAATGCATAAAAGCAATAAATATCAGGAAATGTGGTTAATTGTATTGGTAACTAGGGAAATGGAGGTGAAAACAACAGAAAGCAATATTTCAGAGTCATCAGTTGAGGAAGACTTATTTTAAAATTCTCACATGAGTTTGGGTGAACTCCAGGAGTTGATGATGAACAGGGAGCCCTGGCGTGCTTCGATTCATGGGGTTGCAAAGGGTCGGACACGACTGAGCAACTGAACTGAACTGAACTGAAATACCAAAGCTCTGGTTTGTTTTTGGTTTTATTTGTTGTTTCTATGATACATAAATTGAGAATTTTTACCCATTGCTGGTGGCAGTTTAAAAAGGTAGAAACATTTGGGGGCATAATTTTATAATTTCAAGTAAATCTTATTCATATCCTAAGACTCAGATGTTTTATGCTTAGGCACATAACACCTGGAAACTCATATATACATACATACATATATTCATAAAACACTATACTACTTAAGGAGTGGGGCAAGTATTTTGTAATACTTTTTAAGGTCACATAGCTTGTTAAGAGGATTACTAGGATTCTAACCCTAATTTTTCTCACTCTACACTAGCATACTGACTCCCCCACGGATAGTCGCCCTTTGAGACTCAGGTTCGGGTTTGTGTAAATTTATTTGATGTGAAAACCCTGGTAGAATCTTGCAGGTGTAAAGGACAGAACCACTAAGTAGGAGGTTGTAGATAAGTTTAGGGTTGAACAGAGAGAAAGGTGTGAAGTAAGAGTTTGAATTCAGGTTGCCAGTGCCTGGCACATAGAAGTTGCTCATAAATATATAGTGAAAGGAGGAATGAAATATCAATATTGAAAAGATCAGCCTCTGACAGTGATCATATTTCTTTCCAACCTTTCCTTAATTGTATACAAGATAAAGGCTTGTTTTATACTTCCAGTTTTAGAATCTGCTTTGTAAAAATTAATTTTTTAAATGTTACTTGCTTTGAGAATGGGAAATACGAACTTTGGGTGATAAAGTGTATGTAGGTTTATTGATTGTAAGAAATGGACCACTCTGAGGTGGAATATTGGTAGTAGTGAGGGGGAGATTGTGTGGGTGTGCAGGAGCACTGGGTGTATGGGAACTCTCTGAACTCTCTGTACTGCTCAGTTTTTCCTTGAACTTAAAGCTGATCTACAAAATAAAGTCTACCTAAACAAACAAAAATGTTTATTGCTTTGGTTTTCTTTCCTTGCTAAAAGAAAGTGTTTTTGCTTCGAGAAAATTTAGGAATGAGAGGTCTTCATCAGCTGGTGACAAGAACTGAAATTGCAACTTGAATCTCATGGTTGAGAAGAACAGATTAGGAAGGGGTGAGGGAGGACTGCTGCTGCCGCCGCTGCTGCTAAGTCGCTTCAGTCGTGTCCGACTCTGTGCGACCCCATAGACGGCGGCCCACCAGGCTCCCCCATCCCTGGGATTCTCCAGGCAAGAACACTGGAGTGGGTTGCCATTTCCTTCTCCAATGCAGGAAAGGGAAAAGTGAAAGTGAAGTTGCTCAGTCGTGTCCGACTCTTTGCGACCCCATGGTCTGCAGCCTACCAGGCTCCTCCCTCCATGGGATTTTCCAGGCAAGAGTACTGGAGTGGGGTGCCATTGCCTTCTCCAGAGGGAGGACTAGGGTTCCCTTAAACTCACGTAACAGACTTTTCTAGATGTGAAATGCAGCACAAGACCCTGTGCTTCCATTGCTATTACCTATGCAGTCTCTGAGCCTCATGACAGACAGATCCTACCTGATCAGTAAAATTTGGGATGATGGTATACATAGTATCTAATTTGCTTCCTCCTCTATTCATGATTAATTATGGACATATTTTCAGAAAGTAAATCTCTCATTACAACAACAATTTGCAAATAAATGTAAGACCAGATTCCAATCTCCTGTTTTAAAATGTTATTTTTATCGTAATTACATAAGTAGTAAATTTTGGATGTAAGGTAAATTCAAACAACACAGAAATACATATAATGTCTATATTTTGCCACAGCCCTGGAGATATCCATTACTGCAGTTGGTGTATGTATAATTTATATATAATGTACACTATTTGAAGAGCTTTATAGAAATACCATTTTGTAGAACATTCTCCACATCCAGCCACCTGTAAATGATGAATTCAGTGTTTACACATTGTCCTGGCAATGCAGAAGAATCAGAAAAACTAAAGACTGTTTATCATCTTCATCAACTTTTAGGCCTTGAACCCTTACATTTTCAACATTAATACAAACTGGTTTATGATTCTCTTTTCAATGAAGAGATAAACAAACATACCAAGACCCCCCCAAAACGCTTCCTTACAAATCAATATTCCTGAACTACATCCTCCCCTCTCTCTTTTCATTTTCACAAACAATAAACTTCTCAAAACAGCAGGGAACTATTAATATAGTCACAGTCTCCACTTTCCAACCTCCCTGTCATTCCTCAGCCCGTCCTTGTCTATTGCCTCTCCATTTAGCTCAATCTGTTCTTAACAAGGTCACCAATGGTATCATTGTTATAAAATCCAAAGGGGTTCCTTTCAGCCCATATATATAGCCCATATATATACAGGAGCCCACGTTTCTGATGAAAATAATACATGCTCTTTGCTTCACCTTGTTAAAAAATCACAAACTTATAGAAAAGTTGCTGGTATAAAACAAAGGATCCTCTGCCCCACCTCCTTCTCTGGACCCTAAGAGAGCAAGTTGCCAACACAATGCTGATGCCCCGTAGCTCCCAAATACTTTAGAGTGTACGTTTTAAAGACAAGAATATTCTCCTGTGTAACTAGAAGACAACCATCAAAATCAGGGAATTATCATTAATAATATTTATTACAAGCTAATCCTCAGACCCTGTTCAAGTTTTGCCAGTGGTCTTAACAATATCCTTCATAGCAAAAGGATCCAGGACAGAATCTTATATTGTCATGTCTCTTTAGTTTTCCAGTCCAGCAAAGCTCCTCAGTTTTTTCTTGACTTTGATGACCTCAACATTTTTGAAGACTGTGAGTCAGTCATTTTAAACCCTCTCCTCCCTCTCTTCCCTTTCCATTGCTTACTGCCTTGAGACTTTCAGAGCTACAATTCTAGATCTGATCACCAGCGGTATTTGTCCACATTGACTACATTTTACAAAGGAAAAGCTATAATTTTCTTTCTTTCTTTCTTTTTCTTCTGCTCTTATTTCAGTGACTCATCAAACTGTTTACTATTTCCATTATAACTTTCAAGTCTGTTTTGTGTATGACTTCTCTGGCATGTGATTGATTTGCACTAACACTTCACCTAAGAAATTACATAAATGGCAAATACGTACATGAAAAGATGATCAACAGTATTAGTCAAAAAAACAAACAAACAAAAAACAAACAAAAAAAAACATTATTAGTCAATACGGAAATGTAAATTAAAATTACAATGAGACATCACTACACCCTGTGTGAATGGCCAAAATGTAAAATAATGACTACACTAAGCACTGACAATATTGTGCTTGGAGGATTGAACCCTCGTACACTGCTGATGGGAATGAAAAATGGTACAACCACTTCAGAACCAGTTTGGCGATTTCTCACAATATCAATCTTACATCTGCCATATGCTCCAGCCATTGAACCCCTAAGTATTTACCCTACCGAAAGAAAGCATGTGTTCATCTAAAGACTTAAATACAAATATTCATACTGGTGTCATTTAAAAGAGCTTCATATTGGAAACAACCTCATATCCATCACCAGATGAATGGATAAAACAAATTGTGATATATCCGTATAACAGAATACCATTCAGCAATAAAAAGAAATTACCTATACAGTCAACAAATTAATAAATCTAGAAATAGGCTGAATGAAAGAAGCTAGAAAAAAGTACATTCTGTACAATTCTATTTACATAAAATCATAAACAATGAAATTAATTAATAGAGACAGAAGTCCAGTGGTTTCCTGGGAATGGAAAAGTTCCAGGGAAGGAAGTTTGAGGCCAGAGGCAGGTGGGTGGGGAGGTTACAAAGAGGCAGGAGGAATTCATTGGCTCCTTTGTAGTGTTAGTTTCATGATATAGACATGAGGTAGGAGGTAGATGGACCCCCACCACCCAGGAAAAGCAATTTAAGTTCCTTCCCTGTGGACAGAAACTCCAAATCATCAATAGCAGAACAACTGAGAGGAGGCTGGGCCCTACCCAGATAAGAAATAAAAGATCACATATTATTCATTCTTACTCTTCAGAGGCACAGGTCAGTAGTGGCCTGCCAAAGGGACAGGGTTTCTGGATGCAGCAGACCTGGGAGGTGCAGTGTGTGGCGTGAGTCTTCTTCAAGGAGGTCACCATTAGCTCCACTATAGAGCCACTGAGCAGACGACCCACAAACTAGAGACAAATTATACCAAAGAAGTTCTCACACTGTTGTAAAAATTCTAGGGCCCATCACAGATTTCCCAAAGTGGGGATGCAGCAAAGGGACTGAGAACTCCCAGGGAATTTGACTTTGAAGGCCAGTGGGATTTGATTACAGAACTTCCCTCAGACTGGGGAAACAGACTCTTGGAGGGCACAACAAAACCTGGTGTGCACCAGGACCCAGGAGAAAGGAGCAGTGACCCCACAAGAGACTGCGGCAGACTTGCCTGTGAGTGTCTGGAGTATCTGGTGGAAGCATGGGTTGACAATGGCCTGCCGCACAGTCAGGGGCACGGACTACAACAGTCCTGGGAGCTGTGGTGTGCTGGCATAAGTCCTTTTGAAGGAGGTTGCCATTACAGCCATTACCCCTACCGTAGCTTGGCCTCAGGACAAACTACAGGCAGGGAACACAGTCCTACCCAGCAGCAGAAAATTGGATTAAAGATTTACTGAGCATGGCTTTGCCCAGCAGAGGAAGACCCAGTATTCCACACAGCTAGTCCCTCCCATCAGGGAGCTTGCACAAGCCTATTATCCTTATCCATCAGAGGGAAGACAATATGCAAGCCACAATCACAGAAAACTAGTCAAACTGATCATTTGGATCACAGCCTTGCCTAACTGAATGAAACTATGAGCCATGCCGTGTAGAGCCTCAAGACAAACAGGTCACGGTGGAGAGTTCTGACAAAATGTGGTCCACTGGAGAAGGGAACGGCAAACCACTTCACTATTCTTGCCTTGAGAACCCCATGAACAGTATGAAAAGGTAAAAAGATATGACACTGAAAGATGAACTCCCCTAGTCGGTATGTGCCCAACATGCTTCTGGAGGAGAGTGGAGAAATAGTTCCAGAAGAAAAGAAGAGGATGAGCCAAAGTGGAAAAAATGCCCTGTTGTGGATGTGTCTGGTGGTGAAAGTAAAGTCTAATGCTGGAAAAACAATATTGCATAGGCACTGAGAATATGAGGTCCATGAATGAAGGTTAATTGCAAGTGGTCAAACAGGAGATGGCAAGAGTGAACACTGACAGTTTAGGAATCAGTGAACTAAAATGGATGGCAATGGATGAATTTACAAATGGGAATCCCTTATGATTATACAGTGGAAGTGACAAATAGATTCAAGGGATTAGATCTGATAAGAGTGCCTGAAGAACTATGGATGGAGGTTTGTGACATTTTATAGGAGGTGGTAATCAAAACCATCTCCAAGATAAAGAAATGCAAAAAGGCAAAATGGTTGTCTGAGAAGGGCTTACAAATTGCTGAGAAAAGAAGAGAAGCGAAAGGCAAAGGAGAAGAGGAGATACACATCCATCTGAATGCAGAGTTCCAAAGAATAGCAAGGAGAGATAAGAAAGCCTTCTTCAGTGATCAATGCAAAGAAATAGAGGAAAACAACAGAATGGGAAAGACTAGAGATCTCTTCAAGAAAACTAGAGATACCAAGGGAACATTTCATGCAAAGATGGGCACAATAAAGGGCAGAAATGGAATGGATCTAACAGAAGCAGAAGATATTAAGAGGTGGCAAGAATACACAGACGACCTATACAAAAAAGATCTTAATGATTCAGATAACCATGATGGTGTGATCACTCACCTAGAGCCAGACATCCCAGAGTGTGAAGTTAAGTGGGCCTTAGGAAGCATCACTACGAACAAAGCTAGTGGAGGTAATGGAATTCCAGCAGAGCTGTTTCAAATCCTAAAAGATGATGCTGTGAAAGTGCTGCACTCACTATGCCAGCAAATTTGGAAAACTCAGCAGTGGCCACAGGACTGGAAAAGGTCAGCTTTCCTTCCAATAACAAAAAAGGGCAATGTCAAAGGATGTTAGAACTACCACACAATTGCACTCATCTCACATGCTAACAAAGTTATGCTCAAAATTCTCCACGCCAGACTTCCACAGTTCGGGGGCCGTGAATTTCAAGATGTTCAGGCTGGATTTAGAAAAGGCACAGGAATCAGATATCAAATTGCCAACATCTGTTGGATCATAGAAAAAGCAAGAGAATTCCAGGAAAACATCTACTTCTGCTTTATTGACTATGCCAAACCCTTTGACTCTGTGGATCACAACAAACTGTGGAAAATTCTTAAAGAGACGGGAATACCAGACCACCTTATTTGCCTCCTGAGAAACCTGTATGCAGGTCAAGAAGCAACAGTTAGAACCAGACATGGAACAATGGACTGGTTCCAAATTGGGAAAGGAGTACATCAAGGCTCTATATTGTCACCCTGTTAATTGAATTTATATGCAGTGTACATCATGTGAAATGCCAGGCTGGATGAAGCATCAGCTGAAATGAAGATTGCTGGGAGAAATATCAATGAACTCAGTTATGCAGATGACACCACCCTTATGGCAGATAGCGAAGAGTAACTAAGGAGCCTCTTGACGAAAATGAAAGAGGAGAGTGAAAAATCTGCCCTAAAACTCAACATTCAAAATACTAAGATCATGGCATCTAGTCCCATCACTTCATGGTAGATATATGGGGAAAGAATGGAAACAGTGACAGACTTTATTTTCTTGGATTTAAAAATCACTGCAGATGGTGACTATGACATTAAAAGACGCCTGTTCCTTGGAAGAAGAGCTTTGACAATCCTAGACAGCATATTGAAAAGCAGCGACATTACTTTGCTGACAAAGGTCCTTATTGTCCAAGCTATGGCTTTTCCAATAGTCATCTATGGGTGTGAGAGTTGGACCGTAAAGAAAGCTGAGCGCCAAAGAATTGATGCTTTTGAACTGTGGTGTTGGAGAAGACTCTTGAGAGTCCCTTGGACTGCAAGGAGGTCGAACCAGTCCATCCTAAAGGAAATCAGTCCTGAATATTCATTGGAAGGACTGGTGCTGAAGCTGAAGCTCCAATACTTTCGCCACCTGATGGGAAGAATGGACTCATTAGAAAAGACCCTGATTCTGGCGAAGATTGAAGACAAGAGGAGAAGGGGATGACAGAGGATGAGATGGTTGGATGGTATCACTGACTCGATGGACATGAGTTTGAGAAAACTCTGGGAGACAGTGATGGACAGGAAAGGCTGGTTTGCTGCAGTCCACAGGGTCGCAAAGAGCTGGGCATGACTGAGGGAGTGAACTGAACTGAACTGAAATGGGCCTCAGGACTACTACAAAGCAAGTAGCTGCTAATGGATTGACATTCCACTTGTTAACTCTCTTTCCCATGAGATCAAAGGACCTTCTCTACTTTTAGGGTAGAATCTCACAGGAGTATTTCTTTTTATTTTCTTAAAATATCTATTTATTTATTTATTTATTTGGGGTTGTGTTGGGTCTTCATTGCCACACTCAGGCTTTCTCTAGTTGCAGAGAACTAGGGCTACTCTTTGTTGCAGTGCACGGGCTTCTTATTGCGGTGGCTTCTCTTGTTGTAGAGCACAGGCTGTAGAGTGCACAGACTTCAGTAGTTACTGCACATGTGTTCAGTAATTTTGGCTCCTTGGCTCCATAGCTCAGGCTCAGTAGTTGTGGCACATGGGCCTAGGTGCCCCATGGCATGTGGGATCTTCCCATACCAGGGATCGAACCATTGTCCCTTGCATTGCAAGGCAGATTCTTAACTGCTGGACCATCAGGGAAGCCTAGGAGCCATTTCATAACATGCTTTCATCCAGATCTATGAACTCCCTAGAGCCAGATGTCATATTCCACCACGAAGTGAAGTGTTGGGGTCTCCAGAGGACCACTGCCCTTGAACCTGGAGTAGAAGCTCCATCAGCCATCAGGACACAGGTCCTCAGAACCTGCCTCCTTCAGACACCTGGTATGAGCAAGGGCATCAGCATGAGGAACCCACTCCAGTACTCTTGCCTGGAATATTCCATGGATGGGGGAGCCTGGTAGGCTACAGTCCATGGAGTCGCAAAGAGTCAGACAGGACTGAGTGACTTCACTTTCTTTCTATAGTTCCTTTTGGAAAAGGAAACGGCAACCCACTCCAGTGTTCTTGCCTGGAGAATCCCATGGACAGAGGAGCCTGGTGGGCTATGGTCTATGGGGTTGCAAAGAGTCAGACACGACTAAGCAACTAACACACACACACACACACACACACACACACACACACACACGCACATATCAGCATGAGAGCTGCACAAGGAAAGACACATCCAGCAATCACCATGGTTTCTCGGTGTAACTGCGTGCCCTGCACGGTGCTAGGCACTGGGTTAGCTGACAATGACATTGAAACAACTGGGTAGTGATTAAAACAACCAGATGTTACAATGAGCTTCCCACCATGGCCTTTTTCTTCTCCTTTCCTCATCTATCCCTTAACAACAAAGTTGAAAAGGAGTAAGAAGTGGCCTGACTTCATACAGATGTTCATGATCCCGCAATAACCACAGGGCCATAGGCTTACTCATGTGTTATCAGTGAATGTTCTCAGCGATCCTGTGGGGAAAGCAATCTCCTCCCCATTTTACAGAGGGAAAAACTGAGGCTCAGAGAGAGTCGCTACCTGTCTCATCTCCTGCGCTCCTGCCTTAAGGAGGAAAGTGGCTCCAGGACACCCCTGGAGCAGGACGCCACACTCACTGGGGCCGGGTGGGACCCCAGAGCTTTACCTACGAGACAGCGGGACACCGAGCCCCAAAGCGGGAAAGCGGCGGCTTGAATGCGGATCCCTTTGTCTCCCCACAGCCCAGGGCGATCCCGCCCCCCACCCCCTGCCGGGCCCCACACCCTCAACAGAGTCCCAAACACCTCAAGATTGAACCTGTGGTACTCACAGGTTACGCGTCTCGGCAGAAAAGTCGTCACGGTCGGCATATTTACGTCAGGTTTCCATGGCAACGGCGATACGCAGGCTAGTCCGCCACATCCGGAAATGCCTTTTCACCCTCCTTCACCACCCTGGACTTCTGTGAAAGCAGAGCACATTAGCTTTGGCTGCCAACAGAAAAAGCGTACTAATTAGAGGTACTAGACTGGGATCTGGGAAACTGGCAAACTCCAGGAGGAGAGTTGCCCCAGAGAGGTATCCATCCTGGGGTTCTTAGAGACGGTCTACACCTCAGAAGGCTAACAGCCATCATCTGTGGTAAGAACATTCAGAGAATGCTTATGATCATGTGATTGAACAATCTAGGAACTCGGAAAGATGTCATTTAAAGAAACATTCAGAGGTGCTTCAGGGAGGCAGGCCTAGAATAATATAATCATTTAATAGGCAGAAAGAAATCTGGTCGATTCCCTATACAATTGGCTTCTGTTTGGGAAATTCTTATTATCCATTCCTGATACTTTCTTCCATGAGGAGGGACATCTATGACCAAAACATTTCTAGCTTCTCTATTAATTGACTTCTCTACTGTGGGAATCACTTACCTGATTAGTGGCTTTGGAAGGAGGAACACACAGCCCAGACCCTTCCCCTTCAAAACTCTTGAAGCAAGCTGCCTTTATGGAGCACATGTTTGCTTTGCTCTCAGGGCTGTGTCCACAGCTCTTCTTCCCTCCTCTGAGTCTTGATGGCTCCCCAACTAGTTCTACGATCTGTTACAGAATGTTTTTGTGTTTAAGAGGTTCCCCAAATACATCCTTTCTCCACATCTGGGCTCTGACCCAAGAACTATGACAAAAGAATAAAAAGAACATCAATTCTATTACTTATAAAGGTGGTATTGGGGAAAATGGCTTAGATTTGTAGGCAATTGAGCTTCCTTTTAATGAACCCCAGAATCGTACTGACTTGACCAACTGAAAGTGCTTCGTGAGGACTTCCATGGTGGTCCAGTAGTTTACAATCTGCCTGCCAATGCAGGAGACACAGGTACAATCCCTGGTCTGGGAAGATTCCACATGCCACCGGGCAACTAAGCCCAGTCTCCACAACTACTGAGCCCATGTACCAGGGAGCCCTAGAGCCTGAGCTCTGCAACAAGAGAAACCACCATAATGAGAAGACTGTGCACTAGAGAGTAGTCCCCCCTCCCCTGCTGCAACTACAGAAAGTCTGCACACAGCAAGGAAGACCCAGTGCAGCCAAAAAAACACAACTGTTTCAATTGCAGCAAGTAAGTTTTTTAAAAAGTGCTTCATGAGACAGTCACAAAGGCCAAACACTGCAATGTAGAGCTATCTGCTGCTGGTGAAGAAGCTCTGTCTATACGTGTTCAAGGAAAGTAACTTTTTTGCCAAAGGTCATCCCAGTAGCAAAAGAGTGTTTCAGGAAACAACCTTTGACAATCATTTTTCAAAGTGAGTAAACACCCCTAGTTCTGACTGCCTACTCACCAAGCAACTCTTTGAGGATATGGAGCCAATTGTAGTAACAATCTCTCAGATCCTTAACACAGGAGATTGCACTGGAGGCTCTTGTTGTGGAGGGGGATTGGAATTAGGTTCTAAATCCCAAGAGTAGGGTGAAAAACATGCATCATGAAAATTTCCTGTGGAAATCCCTTCAAGAAGGAATGGAAATATTCAGAGATCGATACCCACATATAAACTGGCATGCAATCTATAGCCGAAACTATACCAAGCCTTCAAGAACCAGTGAATCCCTATCCTAGTCAATGATTCCAGACCACAGGAAAAAAGTACACCCAAAATGTATGTTTTGGATATTCATTTTTACTTAATAAATTCCCCCAAATAACAGCCATGTATTATCTCTCAGGATTCAGTGTGTTGACTTGGCTCAGTTGAGTGATTTTTGCTCTACATGATGTCTTTCACTCAGACTCACAGTCATCTGGAGGTGTCATTCTGCTGGGACATCCAAGAAAGGGTACTCACATGGATGATTGGTGCTGATTATCTTCTGGGGGGCTCAACGGGGACTGTTACATTCACGGTCTCCTACCCAGGGTGTCCTGATTTAGCAAATACAAATAAAGGACACCAAGTTAAATTTCAGTTTCAGATAAACAAAATCACATTATATTTGGCATACTTTGGCTAAAAATCAGTCTTTAGTTCTCTGGAATTCAAATTTAATTGGGTGTCCTGATTTTATCAGGCAACCTGACTCTAGGAGAGCTATGTGGAGAGGAACCAAGGTGCTGGTAGTGAGATATGGCTGTCTTGTCTTCATGATGTGTGACAAAAAAGCTTGGGCTGCTCACCAGAAACAGGTGGTAGAGAGGTTTCCCCCCAAGCCCACTGCCATAGTTAAGGATACAATCGGCAGCCTGGGCACGTTTTGTTGTGGGTGACAGATCTGTACAAAATGTGTTAGGACACATACTGCTGCAGTGTTCATCTCTGTTCTCCCTATGTTTACCTTCCCTACAGCAAGAGCCAGTCTTGATGCTCCTTCCCCTTGTCCCCAAGGAAGTTTGTGACAGGGCTGGGAGCAGAAGTTGTCTTACATCCACGTTTCTTCCATCCTTTGTAAAACCTTAAACTCAGTATGAGGACTGGGCTGTTTGTACCTGCTACAGAAGGGAGGGTATCTGAGAGCCTGGAGAGGGAGAGGAAGAGAAATTTCTTCTACACAGGGATGAGATCAGAGATCTACAAGTCCCTCCAGAAGTAGGGACCGAGCACTGCTGCCGCTGCTGCTGCTAAGTCGCTTCAGTCATGTCCGACTCTGTGCGACCCCATAGACGGCAGCCCACCAGGCTCCCCCGTCCCTGGGATTCTCCAGGCAAGAACACTGAAGGGGGTTGCCATTTCCTTCTCCAATGCAGGAAAGTGAAAAGTGAAAGTGAAGTCGCTCAGTCGTGTCCGGCTCTTAGCAACCCCACGGACTGCAGCCCACCAGGCTCCTCCCTCCGTGGGATTTTCCAGGCAAGAGTACTGGAGTGGGGTGCCATTGCCTTCTCTGGACCTAGCACTACTCCATATCAATACTTGTGGTGGTTCTGTGGATGGTTCATCAAGGCTGGGAAAGCAGCAGTACGAGAGATTTTCTCCTTTGAATCAAGGAGTCAGGGGATCTGAAGACACTGAGTCATCTATGTTGATGGTTCAACCCTGAGCAGTGTGGTCAGATGGGTCATGATGGCAAGGGTCTACCCTGGCTGCCTCAGGAAGACAAGATCCCATAAGTGGAACTGCTTTGTCAAAGAGCACACACATTGAATATTTTCAGTATTTACTGTTTAGTTGACCTTTACAATTTACAATCTTTTTACTAGTGTTTAGCACACACAACCATAAGACAAGAGAACCTGTTTTAGTAGATCTAAATCCATGATGGATTTTACACTTTTATTGCTTGCTAATTTGATATCCTGGTACTAAAATGTTAGATTATTTTAATCTTTCATTTTATGTCCCTATAAGTAGCATATTTTGTATTTGTGCCCAAGAATATATCCTGGAATAATTCCAGAATTTGAAAGAAAATCTGATCAGTGAGTTTATGTTTATACTGCATCCTCTTTAAGTGGAAAATGTAGGGCTACAAGAACTTCATATACTGCTGGTGGAGGACAGATTGGTACAACCTCTTTTCAGAAACATTGGCAACATCGATGAGACAAGAAAAAGCAAGATCCCCATCAGCTGCTGCACTTTTGGACACTGACTGCAGAACATCTTGGGTACTCATGCTCTGGGAAATATGTGCAAAAATGGTCAAGGCCACATGGAATCATATCAAAGCAGTCCCATAGTCACTTTATTAGAGAAATCTGGAAAAGAAGCTATTTTCAGATTTAAAAGAAGGTTGCCAAAAGGAATTTTGTCTAAGATGCGGGTGTGCTAAGTCACTTCAGTTGTGTCCGACTCTTTGGGACCCCATGGACGTAGGCTGCCAGGTGCCTCTGTCCAAGGGATTCTCCAGGCAAGAATACTGGAGTGGGTTGCCATTTCCTTCTCCAGGGGATCTTCCCCCACCCAGGGATGAAACCTGCATCTCTTATGTCTTCTGCATCGGCAGGCAGGTTCTTCACTACAGCACCACCTGGGAAGCCCAAGATAGTATTTATATATTTATAGCTGAAACATTCACACAATTACATACCTTACGTTATCCTCAAAACAACTCTGGGAGGATGGCATCATTATTCCAATTGACAGATGACACACTCGGATTCACTAATGGAAGACCAATCTTTCAGAGTCATCTTAAGGAAAAGGAATGAGATCTACCTCTTACGATCCCCAAAGGTCATCATCCAACGGTCTCCTTGACAGATGATGGCCTTCTAGAATTTAAAACTTGGAGTTTTATATGTTTCTAAACTATGCCCACTGAGGTAGTATTCACTGCCTATCCTCTCTCTTTGAAGAAGCTGATGGTGCAGATGAAATCCTAGTGCATAGTCATGTAGGGGGTAATGGATCTGGTGTCAAAATCAAGAGTTTGTGATTCCTGCGGGGGCTCTATGGGAAACTGCTTCTCCCACTATCAATCTAAAAGGTAAACTAAGGGGCAGTAAAATGACTAGGAATTAAAGAAATAGCTTGATGATCTTCCTTCACTCTGGATTCCTCAGGAAAGCCATCCTGCAATGCCTCAGGCTTGCTTTACTATGGAAGTGATGTTGCTGTTGTTTAGTCACTCAGTCGTGTCTGCCTCTTTGCAACCCCATGGACTGCAGCATGCCAGGTTTCCCTGTCCTTCACTATCTCCCAGACTTTGCTCAAACTCAGGTCCATTGAGTCAGTGATGCGGTCCAACAGTCTCATCCTCTGTCATCCCTATCTCCTGCCCTCAATCTTTCCCAGCATCAAGGTCCTTTCCAGTAAGTTAGCTGTTCGCATCAGGTGGCCAAAGTATGGGAGCTTCAGCCTCAGTATCAGTCCTTCCAGTGAATGTTCAAGGTTGATTTCCTTTAGGATTGACTGGCTTGATTGCCTGGCTGTCAAAGGGACTCTCAAGAGTCTTCTCCAGAACCACAATTCAAAAGCGTCAGTTCTTCAGTGCTCAGCCTTCTTTATGGTCCAACTCTCATATCCGTACATGACTACTGGAATAACCATAGCTTTGACTATATAAATGTTTGTTGGCAAAATAATGTCTCTGCTTTTTAACACACTATCTAGGTTTGTCGTAGCTTTTCTTCCAAGCAGCAAGCGTCTATTAATTTCATGGGTGAAGTAACAGTCCACAGTGATTTTGGAGCCCCCCCCCAAATAAAGTCTTTTACTGTTTCCACTTTTTCCCCATCTACTTGCCATGAAGTGATGGGACCGGATTCCACAATCTTAGTTTTTTGAATGTTGAGTTTAAAGCCAGCTTTTTCACTCTCCTCTTTCACCTTCATCAAGAGGTTCTTTAGTTCCTCTTTGCTTTCTGCTCTTAGGGTGATGTCATCTGCATATCTGAAGTTACTGATGTTTCTTCCAGCGATCTTGATTCCAGCATGAGCTTCATCTAGTCTGGCATTTCCATGATGTACTCTGCATACAAGTTAAACAAGCAGGGTGGTAATATATAGCCTTGAGGTATTCCTTTCCCAATTTTGAACCAGTTGGTTGTTTCATGTCCAGTTCTAACTGTTGCTTCTTGACTCGCATACAGGTTTCTCAGGAGGCAGGTAAGATGAACTGGCATTCCCATATCTTTAAAAAATTTCCACAGGTTGTTGTGAGAACAACAATATGGCAGAATAGAAGGACGTGTGCATCTTCTCCTGTGAGAACTCCAGAATTGCAACTCGCTGCTGAACGACCATCGACAGGAGAATGTTGGATCCCCCCACACACAAAAAGATACCTCGCATCCAAAGGCCAAGGCAAAGATACCTCACATCCAAAGCCCCAACAAGATGGTAGGAGGGGCAAAATTGCATTTAGAATCGAACCCCATACCCACCGGAGAAGTTTGGAGGGCTCAAACAAAACCTTGTGTGCTCCAGGACCCGGGGGCCCCACAGAGACTGAGCCAGACCTGCCTTTGAGTGTATGAGTGTCTCCTGTGTAGGCATGGATCAGCAGTGGCCTGCTGCATGGACAGGGGCTCTGGCTTCAGCAGACCTGGGTCACCCCAGTCTCTATGTTAGCCACCATAGAGCCACCAAGCAGATGATCCACAAACTGCAGAACAATTATGCCAAAGAACTTCTCACACTGTTAAGAAAGTTCTAGGACCAACAACAGATTTCCCAACCTGGGGATCAGGCAAAGGGACTGTGATCCCTCACGGAATTTGAGTTTGGAGGCCAGTGGGATTTGATTACAGAATTTCCACAGGACTGGGGAAACAGCCTTTTCATGAAAGCAAAAGAGGAAAGTGAAAAATCTGCCTTAAAACTCAGCATTCAAAAAACGAAGATCATGGCATCCAGTCCCATCACTTCCTGGCAAATAGATGGGGAAACAACAGAAACAGTGATAGATTTTACTTTTTGGGTTCCAAAATCACTGCAGATGGTGACTGCAGCCATGAAATTCAAAGACTCTTGCTCCTTAGAAGAAAAGCTATGACAAACCTAGACAGCATATAAAAACGCAGAGACATTACTTTACTGACAATGGTCCATATAGTCAAAGTATGGTTTTTCCAATAGTCATGTATGGATTTGAGAGTTGGATCATAAAGTAAGCTGAGCACCAAAGAACTGATGCCTTTGAACTGTGGTGTTGAAGATTCTTGAGAGTCCCTTGGACTGCAAGGAGATCAAACCAGTCAATCGTAAAGGATATCAGTCTCCGAATATTCATTTGAAGGACTGATGCTGAAGCTGAAGCTCCAATACTTTTGCCACCTGATGCGAAGAACTGACTCATTAGAAAAGACCCTGATGCTGGCAAAGACTGAAGGCAGGGGATGACAGAGGATGACATGGTTGGATGGCATCACCAACTCGATGGACATGAGTTTGAGCAAGCTCTGTGAGTTGGTGATTGTCAGGGAAGCCTGGCGTGCTGCAGTCCATGGGGTCGCAAAGAGTCGGACACAACTGGGCAACTGAACTGAACTGAACCAAACTGAACACAGTTAAAGACTTCAGTGTAGTCAATAAAGCAGACGTAGATGTTTTTCGGGAAATCTCTTGCTTTTTTATGATCCAATCGATGTTGGCAATTTGATCCCTGGTTCCTCTGCCTTTTCTAATTCCATTTTGCACTTCTGGAAGTTCTCAGTTCGTGTACTTGAAGCCCAGCTGGAAAGATTTTGAGCATTACGTTGCTAGCATGTGAGATGAGTGCACCTGTCTGGTCGTTTGACCATTCTTTGGCATTGTCTTTGGGATTGGAAGGAAAATTGAACTTTTCCTGTCCTGTGGCCATTTTTGAGTTTTCCAAATTAGCTGACATATTGAGTGGAATACTTTAACAGCAGTATCCTTTATGATTTGAAATATCTTAGCTGGAATTCCATCACCTCCACTAGCTGTGTTCCCAGTAATGCTGCCTAAGACCCACTTGACTTTACCCCAGGATGTCTGGCTCTCGGAGAGTGATCACACCATCGTGGTTATCTCGGTCATTAAGACCTTCTTTTGTGCAGTTCTGTTGTGCATTCTTTTCAATTCTTCTTAATATATTCTGCTTCTGTTAGGTGCAAACCATTTTTGTCCTTTATTGTGCCCATCTTTGCATGGAATGCTCCCTTGGTATCTCTAGTTTTCTTGAAGAGTTCTCTAGTCTTTCCCATTCTATTGTTTTCCTCTTTTTTCTTTGCATTGTTCACTTAAGAAGGCTTTTAAAAAATCACTCCTTGCTATTCTTTGGAACTCTGCATTCAGATGGGTATATCGCCCCTTTTCTCCTTTGCCTTTTGCTTCTCTTCTTTTCTCAGCTATTTGTAAGGCTTTCTCAGACAACCATTTTGCATTTCTTTTTCTTGGGGAAGGTTTTGATCACCGCCTTCTGTACAATGTTACTAACCTTTGTCTTTAATTTTTCAAGTATTCTACCAGTCTAATCCCTTGAATCTATTTGTCACTTTTGTTGTATTATTAGAAGGGACTTGATTTAGGTCATATCTCAATGGCCTAATGGTTTTCCCTTCTTTTTTCAGTTTAAGTCTGAATACAATCCTGAAGAATTGATGCCGTTGAACTGTGGTGCTGGACAAGACTCTTGAGAGTCCCTTGGAGAGCAAGGAGATCAAACCAGTCAATCTTAAGAGAAATCAACCCTGAATATTCATTGGAAGGACTGATGCAGAAGCTGAAACTCCAATACGTTGCCCAGTTGATGTGAAGAGCTGACTCATTGGGAAAGACCCTGATGCTGGAAAAGATTGAAGGCAAAAGAAGTTGGTGGCAGAGGATGAGATGGTTGGATTACTTCACTGACTCAACAGACATGAATTTAAGCAAACTCCATGAGATGGTGAAGGACAGGGAATCCTGGTGTGCTGCAGTCCTTGGGGTCACAAAGAGTCAGACGTGACTTAGCAACTGAACAACAAAAACAAGAACAATAGGAAGTTAGGAGAAACTAGATAAAAGGGGGAAACTGCTTTTTAATATGTGCTTAGTCGTGTAAACTCTATTTCACTAAAGATTTCCCCATTGAGTCCTGTAGCCTCCAGAACATGTCTGAATCCTAATTTCTCTCAGTACTCACATTTCATTCTGTCCAGGGTAGCAAATGTTTTAGATGTAATGAACGATATTATTTTCAAATTATAATATTTAAAATATTAAAAACAGTATTACAAAATAATCATTAAATCTTGCTTGACAAGGCAGGAGTAAGTACTTACAAATTATATGGAGTGAGTTCTCATGATATTGAAGCATTCCCAGAGAAGTTCTAGAATAACACATGAAAAAGATGTCCATTTCTTCATGGGATTGGAATGCAAAAGGAGGAAGTCAAGAGACACCGGGAGTACCAGGAAAGTTCAGCCTTGGAGTACAAAATGAAGCTCAGCAAAGCCCAGTAGAGTTTTGCCAAGAGAATGCACTAGTCATGGAAAACACCCTCTTCCAACAGTACAAGAGATGACTCTACACATGGACATCACCAGACGGTCAAAACCAAAATCAGGTTGATTGTATTCTTTGCAGCTAAAGGGGGAGAAGTTCTACAGAGTCAGCAAAACAAGACCGGGAGCTGACTGTGGCTCAGATCATGAGTTCCTTAATGGAAAATTCGGGACTAAACTGAAGAAAGTAGGGAAAACAACTATGCCATTCAATATGATCTAAGTCAGTTCCCTTGTGGTATGCAGTGCAAATGACAAATAGATTCAAGGGATTAGATCTGATAGAATGCCTGAAGAACTACGGATGGAGGTTCATAACATTTTACAGGAGACGCTGATGAAAACCATCCCCAAGGTAAAGAAATGCAAAAAGGGAAAATGGTTGTCTGAGTTGGCCTTAAAAATAGCTGAGGAAAAAATAGAAGTGGAAGGCAAAAGAGAAAAGGAAATGTAGAGTTCCAAAGAATAGCATCTGAATATAGAGTTCCAAAGAATAGCAAGGATAGATAAGAAAGCCTTCTTAAGTGGACAATGCAAAGAAACAGAGGAAAACAATAGAATGGGAAAGACTAGAGATCACTTCAAGAAAACTGGAGATACCAAAGAACATTTCATGCAAAGATGGACACAATAAAGGACAGAGGTGGCAAGGGCCTAACAGAAGCAGAAGATATTAGGAATACGGAGAAGAACTGTCCAAAAATGGTGTGGTCACACCAGTGACCACAATGGTGTGGTCATTCACCTAGACCCAGACATCCTGGAATGTGAAGTCAAGTGGGCCTTAGGAAGCATTATAAGAACACAGCCAGTGGATGTGATGGGATTCCAGGTAAAGATGAGTGCTCTTAAAGTGCTGCACTTAATAGGCCAGCCAGTGGCCGCAGGA
The DNA here is from genome assembly GCF_003369695.1 of Bos indicus x Bos taurus. NCBI lineage: Eukaryota > Metazoa > Chordata > Mammalia > Artiodactyla > Bovidae > Bos > Bos indicus x Bos taurus. The sequence continues at coordinate 90,189,325 of NC_040105.1, read as the reverse complement.
TAGGTTAAGTTCAGTTTTCATTCCAATCTCAAAGAAGGGCAATGCCAAAGAATGTACAAACTACGGTACAGCTGTGCTCACTTCATATGCTAACAGGTGGCAGTAGTGGTAAAGAACCCGCCTGCCAGTGCAGGAGACATCAGCAAAACAGATTCGATCCCTGGGTCGGGAAGATCCCCTGGAGGAGGGCATGGCAATCCACTCCAGTATTCTTGCCTGGAGCATCCCTTGGACAGAGGGGCCTGGCAGGCTATGGTCCATAGTGTCACAAAGAGTCAGACACAGCTGAAGCGACTTAGTACAGGTGTTTTTCTGGAATCCCCTGGCTCTTTCTATGACCCAATCGATGCTGGCAATTTGATCTCTGGTTCCTCTGCCATTTCTAAATCCATTTGTACATCTGGAAGTTCTCAGTTCACCTACTAATGAACCCTAGCTTGATGGATTTTGAGCATGACCTTGCTAACATGTGAAATGATCTCGATTGTATGGTAGTCTGAACATTCTTTGGCCTTGCCCTTCTTTGGGATTGGAACGAAAACTGACTTTTCCAGTCCTGTGGCCACTGCTGAGTTTTCCAAATTTGCTGATATGTTGCATGCCACACTTTAACAGTGTCATCTTTTAGGATTTAAATAGCTCAGCTGGAATTCCATCACTTCCACTGGCGTTTCATAATCATGTTTCCTAAGGCCCAGTTGACTTCACACTGCAGGATGTCTGGCTCTAGGTGAGTAGCCACACCATCGTGGCTTTCTGGGTCACTACTATCTTTTTTGTATAGTTCTTATGTGTTTTTGCCACTTCTTTTTAATCTCTTTTGCTTTTGTCAGGCCCTTGCTGTTTCTGTCTTTCATTGTGCCCATCCTTGCATAAAATGTTCCCCTCATACCTTAATTATCTTGAAGACATCTCTAGTTTTTCCCATCCTATTGTTCTCTTCTGTGGGTTTTTTTTTTTTTTTTTTTTTGCATTATTCACTTGAGAAGGCTTATCCAAGACACTTTATTTGTAGAAAAAAATGAAAAATGCATTTAGGAAAAAATCATTCAAAACCCCTGAAACCATCTTATTTGTGGAGAAGAATTCCTAACGGTTGAGTATATATTTGTTTCTGAGACATTTTACTATATAAATATAACTGTTCATCATAGAGCATGGTAGTGAGGTGATAGCCTACTTATTATTTTATACAACTGCTTTCTTTGGAGCAATACCAATGTGGGCTTTCTATGTGGTACTAGTGGTACAAAAACCCATCTGCCAGTGCAGGAGACCCAGGAGACAGGGATTCGATCCCTGGGTCAGGAAGATGACTTCAGGGAGGTCATGGCAACCCATTTCAGTGTTCTTGCCTGGAGAATCCCATGGACAGAGGAGCCTGGCGGGCTAGAGTCCATAGAATCACAAAGAGTCATGATATAGGCCCATGTAAACATAAAAATGGGAATAGAAACACCAATGGCCAATTTAGGTATGATAATTCTAAGAATTGTTAATTATTATTGCTGACTCCCTTGGTTCCCCACAGTTGTAAGTGCTAAACCTGTAGTTGCTCATTAAACCCTCACCACAATCTATGAGGAGGAGCTACTGTTGCCCAACTTTAAACATCAGGGAAATGAGGCACACTGAGGGCAGGGCTAAGCAGTCACAAGACTAAGACGTGAACAGACTCTAGGTGCCTGCTGAGCCCCACATCTAACCAGTGCCCACTGCTACCTCTCACCTGATAATACTCATTGTCATCAGGTCACACAAAGCTTTGGAAAACCATACATAAAAACAAACTCAAAAGGGACTAAAGACTTAAGTGTAAGGCCAGAAATTACAAAACTCTTTATTAAAACATAGGCAGAATAGTCTATGCCAAAAATCGTAGCAAGATTCTCTTGCACCCACCTCCTAGAGTAATGGAAATAAAAGCAAAAATTAACAAATGCAATTTAATAAAACTGAAAAGTTTTTGCACAGCAAGGGAAACGATAAACAAACAACCCTCAGAATGGGAGAAAACAATTGCAAATGAAAAAACTGACAAAGGATTAATCTCCAAAACATATAAGGTGCTCAGTCAGCTCAATATGAAAAAAACAAACAACCCAATCAAAAAAATAGGCAGAAGACATAAACAGACACTTCTGCAAAGAAGACATACAGATGGCCGATAAACACATGATACGATGCTTCAACACTGCTCATTATTAGGGAAATGTCAATCAAAACTGCAATGAAGTACCACCACATACTAGTCAGAATGGTTATTATAAAAAAAAATCTATAAACAATAAATGCTGGAGAAGATACGGAGAAAGATAACCCTCGTGCACTTTTGGTGGGAATGTAAATTGATACAGCCACTGTGGGGAACAATATGCAGATTCCCGAAAAAAACTAGGAATAAAACTATCATATGACCCATCAATTCCACTATTGGGCATATATCCTGAGAAACCCACAACTCAAAAAGAAACACGTACCCTAAGGTTTACTGCAGCACTACTTACAATAGCCAGGACACAGAAACAACCTAGATGTGCATATACAGATGAATGGACAAAGAAGTAGTGGTTCATATGTACAATGGAATATTACTCAGCCATAAAAAGGAACGAATTTGAGTCAGTCATAATGAGGTGGATGAACCTAGAAACTGTTATACAGAGTGACGTAAGTCAGAAAGAGAAAAACAAATATAGTAAATTAAAGCATATCTATGAAATCTAGCCAAATGGCACTGATGAACCTATTAGCAGGGAAGGAATGCAGAAACAGAACAGAGAACAGACTTGAGGACACAGCAGGGGAATGAGAGGGTGAGACAAATTGAAAAAGTAGCACTACACACACACACACTACAATGTGTAGAAGAGACAGCTAGTGAGAAGTTGCTATATAACACAGGGAACCCAGACTGGGGTTTATATGAACTAAAGGGGAAGGATAGGGGGAGGGGAGTGGGGAGGGAGAGGATACACATACATAGTGGCAACTGATTTGGAATGTTGTGTGGCAGAAACCAGCACAACATTGTAACACAATTATCCTCCATTTAAAAATTTAAAATGTCAAACTGAGGTCCAATATTTTCCTCCAATTTAATAACAAGAAATTTAAAGCCCCGATGTTCATCATTTTGGTTGTTATTGGAGGGGAATTTTCTTGTTACATGGAGGAAGGGGCTTCCTCAACCTCTCATCTCTCTTCCTGTCCCTGAAAAATATTACCGTTCTAAAGGCTTTTATGGGGGTGCAGTAAGAATGTACTTGCTTCCCTGCCATTTTATGTTTTACACACTTGCAAGAACAATAGACATCTCTCCTAGGTAAAAAATAAATAATATAAAAAAAGAGCAGAAAAGCAACCTTTCCCCAAAACATACAACCCCAAAACACCTGCTGAATGTTTTTATCTGCATTTCATAGTTCAAGAATATATTATATTCTTTCTTATGCAGGAATTTATATATTTACGCATGTAGGGATGTGTTTGTATACTGATCTACAAAAGGTAACATCTCATTTTAGTTTTCCAACCCTCCTATCACTATAGTGGGTTGACATATGTCCTGAAAAAGACATGTCCAAACCGCACTCCCTGAACCTGTGATGAGACCATTTGGGGAATAAGGTCTGTGGCATGAAACTACATGAAATCATGAAATTGACATTAAATCATCCTGTATTTAGGGTAGACTCTACAATGAATGATTGGTGTCCTATAAGAAAAAGGCGAGAGGGAGAGCGTTGTGACCTCACTAGACCTTTTGAGATTGCTACAGCGCCGACCCCAAGATTAGGCTTCCCTGATAGCTCCGTTCATAAAGAATGTGCCTGCAATGCGGGAGACCTGGGTTCGATCCCTGGGTTGGGAAGATCCCCTGGAGAAGGGAAAGGCTACCCACTCCAGTATTCTAGCCTGGAGAATTCCATGGACTGTATAGTCCACGGGGTCGCAAAGAGTCAGACACACCAGGGCGACTTGCACTGCACAAGAGAGAGGAGGGTCGGCTCAGAGCCCTGAGAAGTGCACAGGTGCAGTCGACCCCACAGCAAAGGTCAAACGGAAGTTCCTCTGCTGAGGCGGCATCCTGGAAGAAGCTTTGGTCTTTGTGGAGTGGTGGCTTGGGGCCTGTGCACCTCAGCAGTCTCGGGCTTAGCTGCTCAGAACTGAGGGAGAAGCCTCACCTGCGAACAGGGAGGAATGGAACTTGGCGCCTGCCTTGTGCCTCACTACAGAGCCCTGCGCCCACCACTGCCCTACTGCAACGGTTGGCAGTGCCTGGGAACAGTCAAGGTTAGTTTGCTTCCTTTTGGGATACTTGTCTTTAACACCGACAAACACACCGCCTTCTGGGGTCGTACTGTTTTCCTGGCCCACAGAAGACATTTGAAGCTCCCAATCCTGGAATTCTGGTATTGATGTGAATACACCTTATAGCATATTAGAATGGCTGTACTCAGAGATACCATCCCTTCCTTGTTGGAATGCCAGTGCCACATCTGTCTGGAAATCCTCATTGAGCCTGTGACACTGCCTTGCAACCACACGCTCTGTAAAGCATGCTTCAAATCGACTGTGGAGAAGGCACATTTGTGCTGTCCTTTCTGTCGCTGCCGGGTCTCTTCGTGGACTCGGTACCACACCTGAAGAAATTCTCTTGTCAATATGGAACTGTGGGAGATAATTCAAAAACACTATCCAGAGGAATCCCGGCTTAGAGTCTCTGGGCAACAATCAGAGGAAATCATTGATGACTATCTCCCTGTTCGTCTATTAAGTCAACCTGGGGAGTTAAGAAGAGAATATGAAAAGCAGAGAAGCAAGGAGGAGGCAGAGCGATGAGCCATTCAGGAGGGAGAAAACAAAGCCAGTGAAGAATACATACAGAGATTACTGGCAGAGGAGGAAGAAGAGGAAAAGAGACAGGCAGAAAAAAGGCAGAGAGAGATGGAAGAACAACTGAAAAGAGAAGAAGCGCTGGCAAGAAGGCTAAGCCTTAATATTAGCAATGTCTGTGAGGAACGTGTCTCGGCTCTCCTCTCGTATTCCAAAATATCTAATCCAGCCAACAACCGAGTCACAAAGGAAAAGGAAGAGCAAACGAAAAAACACTGGCGATATTCAGAAGTATTTGTCACCAAAATCTCAACTTGAGTCAGCGTCACAGTCTGAAGTTGTAGAAGAAGACAGGAAACCTCCAGGTCCAAGGAAACTGACAGCGGTGATGGGAAGAACCCTACATGGCAAGACACAGAAGTTGAGGAAGATATGCCAGCGCTTTCTCCTCAAATACACCTTGAAGTTCAAAAGCAAGATGCAGAAGCTTCACTGCAGTCACTGAAGTAGACCTCAGTTATGTGCCAGTGGTGGAGAATGGTAGCTTGAAGGAAAAGTGAAAACAAAACAAATCAGTCATGAAAGAGAGTTACGTGTCATCAGTCATGAAGAGCCTAAAGCTGGAGTTTCCTCTTCTGGAGAAACTGCAGTTAAGCCTTATGGCGAAACGGAGAGTGGATGTACAGTGTCAGATGTGACACAGACACTGAAAAATAACACAGCTGTGACAGAAAATGAGGAGTCTCACCTACTGACCAATAAGGACATCTCCAGAGCAAAAAACCAGGAATCTTTGTCTGAAGCAGTCAGCAATCCATGCTATTCTACAAAAAGAAGGAAAATGTTCCTCAAAGTTTCCTCCGAACAAGAGTAAACAAGTTCACTTCACCCCAAAACTGTTAGATTTGGAACGTCTATTTTTTGCGAGACATAAACAAGAAGAACAGGATAGGTTATTAGCATTGCAGCTTCAGAAAGAGGTGAATCAAGAACAAATGAGGCCAACCTGGCTAAAAGGATCCCCAGATGAATGTCAGTTACGAGCTACGTCGTCACCTCCAGGCAAATTACTAAATGGACAGAGGAAGCATGCCAAAGAGAGAAGCTTCCACAGACAAACTGATCTAGAGCATCCAGCACCTCACAGAGCCTGAAAAGTGAGCATTGGCAACCTTCCTTTAGGTTCCAGTTGGAACATTGTTCAGTTAATGCAAGAAAGTACCAAGTTCTACTGTAGATGCTTGTACATAAAATGACTCATTCCCTACAGCCTGGTAAGTCAAAGAAAAGTATTTTTCAGATGTTTCACAGATACACAAAGTAATGCTTGGGTAAGAAGAGTGTTTACAACCTAGTAAAGCTGGATTGTGAAGCTCTATCATAGACTCCTTATAAATTTTTCATTAGTGCTGCTCTGTGGGCACACTCATTGTCCCTAATTAAAGGCCTGTGTGATCACAGAGGCAGAGTATACAGATGTGTTTCTGCCAAACCCAGTTGTAAGCAAGAATTCCACTCCTTTCCTTTTTTTTAATAACTGTGACAGACTAAGTTTAAGTTGACAGTCCTTATGGATGTAAAAATGCCTTGGCCAACTCCCAGGAAATCTTAATGTCCATGCATTTCCCCCCAAGATGCATATTTTAGTGCCTTTGAGCACTTTATTGTCCTGACTAGTAATCAGAGCAACATTATCGTATACCGAGTAACTAAGGAAGCCAGGCAGAGTTTAAAATCTGTTTTCTTGCAAGTTTCTCATTACCTTTGCAGAGCACTTGACATGTATCTTCCACAACACTAATTTCCATCTCTAGTTTGATTGTTTTCAGTATTACAGCATTTTCTTTGACTTCAAATGGGTTAAATCGTGGAGTCAGAAAAATCAGACTTTTCTGGAAAATGATGACTTAGCTGAGAGAAAGGAGAGTTGGTGCAAAAGGAGTTAATCTTGGCTTGAGACTGAGTGGGGTAGATTGAGAATTTGGAAGTACTGGAACTGAGTGGATGATAGACAACTGGGTCTAGGATGGAGTAGCAGGTGGAGTTTGGCAATATATTCTTTCTTGTCTTTCTTTGCTAAATGACACAAAAAGCATGTGCGTTTTACTGCTTTTCACACCATACTATGTAAGCTGCTCTTCCAAAACACAAAACGGGAATTTACTGTAGCAGAGTTATGTCCTAGTATCCTGTGTTATAGAACCTGACTAAACATGTTGTCTCCGTATGTTGTCATTTGTATTGATACTGACTCTTATTTGTGTTTATGCACAAAAATGGAAGAGATGATACTTGGATTTTGCCCTGTCTTACCCCAAAAGTTAAATCAGAGAGCAGCAATTTCACCTGTGAAATTTAACTTAGAGACTGTTAAACTTTTATTTCATTCATATGAAAAACTTGGAGCAAAAAAAAACCCAACAGCTTTAACAGCATTTCTGCTGATGTCTAGTTTGCCATCCTTTTAAGGTTATAATACAAAAAATGTCCTAAAGCTAATAATACTAGCTTAAATTTGTCAGTGATTTTATACATAATTATGCTTTTTGCCTCCAAATTTCATAACTGAAATTCTGTAATTTTGCATACTTGATGACATATACTTCAGTATTGATTGGGTGATAATGGGTAGAATTCTGAAGGTAATTTAAACTTTAATTTCCCCTTTCTCATAAAAGATTGTCCCCTGAGTGATGATTGTGCTGAAATGAAGTGTAGTTAGAAACTAACCAGATTTGTCTAAATAGACAAAAATCTCTCTTTTCATCAAACCTATATTTTTTAAGACCTGTTTTGCTTTACATTTTTAGAACTCCTTGAATTTAAAGTTTCGTAATTACATCTTCCTGGAGTAGTCCATTACCAAAATGGATATAAAATACTGTAATGTATTTAGGATTTACATATATAGCCACTTATTTGTCTGTGTAAAGTTTTCTAACATATTTTTAAGGTAAATTTTAATTTTTCAGTTACTCTTTCTGATGCTCCTATCATAAATGCATTTTTGTGATAAACTAGTAAATGTTTTGTGTCAGTCATTAGTATATACTGATGCGTTTCCTCCCATTTTTTTTCTTCCCATTTTCATGGAAGGGATATGACAGTGTTTAATTTCTCAGGGAGTACTAAAACTGTGCAGAGCTTGAGAATCCGGAAATGAAAATAATTGATAAAAAGAAAAAGAAGAGAAGGAGAGAGAGATGTCATACAGGCAAGAAGGCCATGTGAAGATGGAAGAGGAGATTGGGGCCCTGCTGCCACAAAGGAGCTCCAGAAGCATTCAGACCCAAACTACCCCAGAACATATGGAAGAAGCAGGGTCATGCCCAACATGCTGATTTTGGGCTTTATGTCTCCAGAATTATGAGAGAATACATTTTTTACGTTTCAGACAACATAGTTTGTGAAGTTTTGTTACACAGTCTTCAGGAGCTAATATGCTCACTAAATGCATCCCCAAATGTTCTTGTAAATAATCAACACACTGCATTCTATATTTTTCATGCCTACTGTGAGAGAAATTGCAATAAAGATTTATAAGTAGAAATAAATATAGATAACGTTTCTCATTACCAGGGTTTATAAAATGTATTGTCACTTTCAGAGCTCACAGCATCCCTGTGAGGTAGTCATTGTTACTACTTCCCATTTTGTAATAGGAAAATAAAAAAGGATAACTGAGGGACAGGGAGAAGAAGAACTTGGGGGAGAGGGAAGAGGTTACCCAAGAAAAACATAAAAAGTCCAAAAGAGGCGGAAGTGTGTGTTGTTGTTTAGTCGCTCAGTCGTGTCCGCCTCTTTCGTGACCTTGTGGAATGTAGCCCGTCAGGCTCCTCTTCCCATGGGATTTCCCAGCCAAGAATGCTGGAGTGCCGTTTTCTTCTCCAGTGTTACCTCTATAGAACCCCCTTAATTTAAAAAGAGGAGGAAGGGCTCACTGGAGTCATCAGAAATTCCTGAGAGGAGCTGGGCCTGGGATAGTGGGCAGGACCTAAGGGGGCTAGATGGAAAGGAGGGGATGGGGAGTCCATCCTGACTGGAGTGAAGAGTGGGGGTGCCAGGTGAGCAGACAGGGCTCAGAGGCAACTGATGGGACACTCCAGGGATCTGAGGCCATCCGGGTGTAGGACTGATTGGGGAAGGACCATAGTTGCTTCCATGGGACACTACACTGCCCCTTTATACACTGATATGGTGTACAACGTGGGTAAGGAGTAAAGTGCCCCGTGTCTGTCACTGGTCTACAGGGCAGAGAAGGACCAGGTCCGCTGACAGTAGGGAAGCTGAGCTGATGCTAAGTTCCCAGAGCCTCCTTTAAAGTAAGAAGCAGGCATAAAGCAGAAGGATTCATGACTAAGGGGTCCCCCACACCTCCTGGAGACCATAACACTCTCTTTAGTTTCTCTCTGACCCCAGGTCCTTTGGACTCCATCTGCCAGTGAGGTCCTGTCTGCCTCCTGGGGTCACATTCCTAACCAGAACACTCTGTCCACTCGTTAGCTCTCCCCATGTTCTGGTCTGTTCCATCTCTGCATCGTCACTGAGATCACTCAGGCATTTCTCCTCCTTTGTTGCCTCAACCCCTTTCATCAGCTCGGTGAGGTGTATCCCAACACTGTGCTTTCCTTCACACCTATTATGATTTATTCCTTATAATGTTTCTTTGAAGAATTCAATGATTTGCACTCAGAAGTTATATAGCTAAGAGATAACCAAGTGTAATACAAAGATTGATCTGAAGTCTTCACAGTGAAGCCCATACACAATCTCTTATTTCAAGGAAATAGGAAAAATGAACAAAAGGAACACAAGACTCCTTTGGCTTCAGAATCTCAATAAAAAATAGCCTCAACAGTTAGTGAAATTGTAGGTGTTAACATATCATGGAAAACAGATCTTGTGCCAATATTAAAATTAACAGCCAGGCTTTTGTATAGATGGCATTTATTATAAACAGTAAAATATATGTAATGTCTCAACTATAAAACGTTCATATTAAAGTGTCTCTAACATGAGCTGCTTTAATATTTCGAGGCGAAAAAGTTTCAGAACATCACAGTGGAAACAATCCAACACTGATAAACTCTAGTGATCAAAGACATTCTCTTTTAGTTTATTTAAAACAATTCATAATTACAGAGGGAATGTCCCAGTTGTGTATAGTAGGAGACAAGCCACTTTTCCAGACCAAAAGGCACTCAAGACTTAGGATGACATGAGCTCTGATCCAATCCAGCCAAGTGGAGCTGGTTCCTTTAAAGCAGTGGTTACATTTCTTCAGGTTGATTCCTCAAGGACAAAGGAAATTAGAAAACACTCCTTCTCTTTAAACCTACCTTGGGCTCCCCAGGTGGCACAATGGTAAATAATCTACCTTCAAATGCAGGATACACAAGAGACAAAGATTCGATTCCTGGGTCAGGAAGGTCTCCTGGAGTAGGAAATGGCAACCCACTCCAGTACTCTTGCCTGGAAAATCCCATGGACAGAGGAGTCTGGCAGGCTACAGTGTATGGGTCGCAAAGAATGGGACACAACTCAGCATGCATGTGGACGCGTGCACAGGCACACACAGACACACACTCATTTCACCCATACTGGTCAGTCTTATTGCTTTGGTCAAGTGAGTGGAAGGCAGTTCAGAGCCACCATGTTCCCATGCAAAGGTGCCATGTGGATGATCCAGACTTAATATCTTTCCTGAGAGCCCCTTGCCGCACATCGTCATGAGATGATCAAGACCGTATACTTTGAGACTGCTTCCTGACTAGGCTGCTTTCAGAACAGACACTGACAATGCCTTTCTTCATGGGGCCAAGTAGTTTTTCTTGGTCAACTCCTGAGTCCCCATGGCAAGGCAAGAGGAACTTGAGAACATTTGTTGCTGGACTTTTGTGGGAGCAGGAGCGAATATTCGAGAGTTAAGTCTTCTTCACTCCTAAACCACAGAGTCTACTTCAGTGTGGTGCTGGACTTGACTGGCCCAACTCTTGTGCACTAGTTTTTCCCCCACACTTCCTTTTTTCTATTTTGTCTTCATTTTGTTAAATGGCAGGTATTGGATCCCACCCTCAATAAAATAAAAACACTATATACTGGGGAAGACAAATAGGGCAACATTTCTATCAGAAAATATAGGTTTGAAGAGCATGGCACTATAGATGCTTGCATGACCAGTCACACTAAACATGCTCAGGGGTGAAAGTTTAGCATCAGTATTTTTATGCTTTTTTCAGCCTTTAGAAATGAAACACAACTTTTAACATAGAACAATTCAACAGTAATGAGTATAACCTTGAGTATTGATACTGTTGTGCAAATTAAAGGTGGGTGGTTTAGTCCAGAGCTGACCATCCTGATATCAATCCTTGGCACCTAACAGTACCTGTCATCACATTTGTTTATAACAACCTCTTCATGTTTTGGTGTTAAGGAGAAAACTAGTGTCCTACTGTGACATTTGCTCTTGCTAAAACATCTAGCAATCGGTATATGTAGCTAAATTTTCTGTTTCAAGGAAGAAAGAAAATATCTTTTTCTAGAAGCTATTTCACAATCACCTGATTAGTGCAAATGTATGATAAAGCTTCTTCCAGGCAGATGGTGTCTGAGCATCCCATCAAATGAGACAAAGGACAATACTGGCAATGAGAATCACACAGCTGCTTTAAAAGCAAACATTGTGAAGAGGAAGGTCAAAGGAGCAAAGGGGTCAAAGTCCTACTCACACCCTTGATTCTGTGCCAATTCTGCACAAATCACACCTTTTGTCCATGTGATAATCATATCCGTTAGATTTCTGTGAATTTGTGGAGTTACAGGATTTTAAATTAAATTGTAAATGACCACTCTACTCTGAAAAATTGATGTCATATGTTATTGTAGAAAGTAATTTTATTATCTTGGCAAATAAAACCATGAATTCTACATAAAAAGAACAATCCCTTCATGTTCAAAAGTTTTTTTCATTGGCATTGCCAGGGGAAAGTGGCAGGATGTGAGAATGCAGCACAACAGTGAGACGGGGTGATGCCGCCTGGCCCGGGCAGTCTGCCATCAGCCCCATCCTGATATTTCATTGCACGTTCTGTATTCTCATGAACAGCAGAGGATGGTAGCAAGCAAATCTGCTCACGGTCACCCATTTCTTCCAAGAAATGAGACAGCGGTGTCTTGAAGAGCACATGTATGGTTTCCTAGATTGTGTCGCTTCTCCCCCTCTCCCATTCCTGGCAGAAGAAAACTCAGAAGATCTTTTGACTTGAATATTTTCCCATTTAGTAAAACCGCACCATCACCACACACTTTTTCTTTAAAGCTTTATTGATTTACTTGTGTTTGCAATGAGTCTTCATCGCTGCGTGCGGGCCTTCTCCAGTTGCAGCGCGCGGGGCTACTCTCTAGTTGTGGTGCAGGAGCTTCTCGTCGCGGTGGCTTCTCTTCTGGCTGCAGGACGGGCTCTAGGCATGCAGGTGTCTGTATTTGCAGCATGAGTGCTCAGGAGTTGCAGTTCACAGGCTCTAGAGTGCTGGCGCAGTCGTTATGTTGCATGGGCTTAGTGGTCCCACAGCATGTGGTATCTTCCTGGACTACGGATCGAACCAGTGTGTCTTGCATTGGCAGGTGGATTCTTCACCACTGAGCCACCAGGGAAGCCCACCAAATGATTTTTTAAATAAATTAAATGAAGACAATGCAGGATTCATTCACATAATGGGAGCATCGACAGGTCCCAGAGTTAAGGTCGACACATTCTCCCAACCTATGCTGCCATGCATGGGCTGGTGGTTTTGAAGAGGTCCTGAACTACAGTTGAGGACAGGTTTCTGTGACTGCGTGCTCCACTTCCAGATAACTTGGGCTTCTTGACCCCTAACAGCACATGCTGCCAACTTGGGCTCAAGTGGAGCCCATCCTGATTCAAGGCTTGAGTTCTGGAATGCTGCAGAACCTGAAAGCAGAAAGTTTGTATTTCCTGGGGAACAGAGACAAGACACTATTTTGTCTTGGAAATGAATTTTCTTCCTTCTGGTTCTTTTCCCTCTTCCTATACCTTTCCTCCTGGCTCAGATGCAACCAAGGTGGATGGGACCCCTTGCATTCTGCCTCCTCCTGGTGCTGCATGGAGCTATGCACTTGGGTGGGGGCCCTGAAGAGAAGTGGGCCTTGGGCAGGCTGGACCTAGCTTTTGTGCACTTATTTCTGCAGAGTTAAATCCAACATCATGACCACCTCCCACACAGAACTGCATTTGTTGACTAAACCACCCCCTTATGTTTGGGTAATTCTGTGCTCTGGGAGGCACATGGGTTATTCCTATCTTCCTCAAATGTGCATTTTACTGTTGCCCACACTAACTGACCTTTTCAAAGTCTGTTCAGTAGAATCTCTGCACAGGATTTCCCCTGGGATATAATAGTTTGTTTCTGTAAATAGAAATGGGTTATCTGGAGAGGTTCCTTCATACACAGTTGGCCCTATCACTTTGGATTCTTTTCTTGGTAGCTTTCGTGCTTTACCAGGTGGGCCCACAATGCCCCGTTCATTTATCTTAAATTCATCTCTTTGCCAACCTCCTGAAGATCAGGATTAACAAAGATGCAAGGGATAATTCCTAGGCTTCCCTGAGTCCTTTGACCTTAGAGAAGAAGTATTTAATAACCAGGGAATTGATCTGACAAAATCAGATAGAAGGTGTTAGTACAGTTTGGAACATCACATTCAAATAGAGGTATGTTTTAAGGAAAGAGAAAAAGTCATTGAAGTCAAAGTAACCAAATATCCAAGGAGGAGATGTTCACTTCCCAACTGCCTGTTTAGAATATGGAGAAAATGTGTATCCTTATCTGTCATTCATTCATTGACTTATACATTCATATTAATAAATAATATGTTCCCCAACAGTGGTGAGGGTCTGCACGCCCAGCTCTTTCCATTGATGTGGTCAATAAAGTCCCCTTATCATCTACGATTTGTAGAACAAGACACTTTAAGTTTTTCGCTACATACATTGAAACAACATCCTTTAGTATCATAGTGCATTTTTTCTTTTTTTTTTACCACGCTGCATGGCATGCAGAATCTTAGTTCCCCAACCAGGGATTAAACCCATGCTCCTTTCAGTGGAAGTGTGGAGTTTTAACCACTGGACCTCTGGGGACATCCCTGGTGTTATATATTTTGCTTCTATTATTAAACAGAATTTGGAAATTTCAAGAGGAAAAGGAAAGTAATCATATTTGGGGGCTGTTCCTCCTTCCAGATGTTTCTAGATTTATTCTTTTACTAATTCCTTTCTGTTTCCTCTATGCATTCTTCAGGGTGTATCTGCTAGTGAAAACTTTTTCTTAGTCTTTCTTCTCTTGAGAATGCCTTTTTAATCCCCAGTAATTTCTGAAGGATAATTAAGCTAGATACAGGACTTGAGGTTGTCAATTCCTTTATTCCAGCACTTGGAAAATGTGCACTTCCTTGTGGACCCCATCATTTCTGATAAGAAATTGCTCTCCTTTATACCACTTTTCTCCTATAGGTAGTATGTTGTCTTTCTTTTCTGATTTCCCTTTTGCATTTACTGTTCTGAGCTTTGACTATGATGTGTCTTTTCCTAAACTTCTTTAGATTTACTCTGCTTTGGGTCCACTCAGTTTCTTAAAGATATAGATTTAGACACCTATGTAATCAACTAATTTACTTTTATAGGTTATCTATTGTTTATTTTGGTTGCACTGGGGCTTTGGTGCTGTGTGTGGGCTTTCCCTAGTTGCAGTGAGTGGGGGCTGCTCTCTAGTTGTGGTGTGCAGGCTTCTCATTGCGGTGGCTTCTCTTGTTGCAGAGCCTGGGCTCCAGGCTCACGGGCTTCAGTAGTTGCAGCTCGTGGGCTCTTGAGTGTGGGCTCAGTAGCTGTGGTGCACCGGCTTAGTTGCTCCTCGGTATGTGGGATCTTCCACGACTGGGGATGGAAACTGTGTCCCCTGCTTGGCAGGCTGATTCTTAATCACTGGAACACCAGCGAAGTCCCTGGTCCATTAATTTATGACAAAAGGAACCAAGAATATACACTGGGGAAAGGACAGTTTCTTCAAGAAATGGTGTTGGGAAAATTAGACCACCACATGCAAAATAATGAAATTTGACCAGTATCTTCAACCATACACAAAAATGAACTCAAAATGGGGTTAAAGACTTGAACATAAGACCTGAAGTCATTAGACTCCTAGAAGAAGAAAGCAAGCAGTACGCCCCTTGACATAGATCTTGGCAGTGATTTTTTAATCTGACACCAAAGCAAAAGCAACAAAAATAAATGGGACTACATCAAACTACAAAGCTTCTGCACAGCAAAGGAAACCATCAACAGAATTAAAAGACAACCTACTGAATGGGATAAAATAATGGCAAATATCTGATAAGGGGCTAATGTCCAAAATATACAAAGAACCCAAACAGCTCAATAGCAAATAATAATAATAATAATAATCTTATTTAAAAATGGACCGATCTGAACAGACATTTTTCCAAAAATACATACAGATGGCCAACAGGTCCATGAAAAGTTGTTAAACGTTATTAATTGTTGGGGAAGGGCAAATCAAAACCAAAATGAGATATCACCTTACACTTGTTAGAATGACTGTTATTAAAAAAAGACAGGAAATAACAAGTGTTGGCAGGGATGTGGAGAAATTTGTGCACTGTTGATGGGAATTTAAATAGGTGAAACCACTATGGAAAACAGTCTGGAGGTTCTGAAAAAAATTGAAAAAAGAAAAGAACTATCATATGACCTGGCAGTTCCACTTCTGGGTATTATCCAAAGAAAATAAAAACACTAATCTGAAAAGGTATATGCATCCTCATGTTCATTGCAGTATTATTTACAGTAGCGAAGATATGGAAATAACCTAAGTATCCACAGTGTGAATGGATAAAGACAATGTGGTACATGTACTTAATGGAATATTATTCACCCACAAGAAAGAATAGAAATCTTTTTGCTTGGGAATGACATGGATGGATCTTGAGGGCATCATGCTAAGTAATTCAAACAGAGAAAGACAAATACTGTTTGATCTCTTTTATGTAGAATTGAAAACAACACCCCCCGCCTTAATCAAGGTCATAGATACAGTGAATGGTTTGGTGGTTGCAGTAGGTGAGGGGTGGGGGGTGAGCAAAATAGAAAACTTTTTTTAGCTTAAATAAATTGAGTAAATAATTTTAATTAAAAATGTTTGTTTAGATTTTTTGCCAGATTTGATGATTATTAGCCATTATTTTTCAAATCCATTTTCACCCATGCACTTTTTCTCCTCTCCCTCCAGAACAAAAATGAGAAGCATAGTATATATCCTTTGTTAGATCAATGGGTCCCTGAGGCTTTGTTCTTTTTACAAACACCTTTTCTCTTTGCTGTTCTGATTGTATAATCTCTAACATACTGTCTTCGAGTTCACTGATTCTTTTCTCTATTCTGCTCTTCAGGCTGTCCATTGAGCTTTTAATTCATGTTTCAGTTCTAAAACTGCTAATTGGTTTTCTCTATATCTTTTGTTTCTTTGCTGAGACTTGTTTTTTTTTTTTTTTTTCATTTGTTTCAAGCATATTTGTAAGTAATTATTGAAATATTTTTGTAAGGTCTACTTTAAATTCCTGGTCAGATAATTCCAACATCCATGTCATTTCTGTGTTGGTATCTGTTGATTGCCTTTTTTTAATTTGAGATTTATCTGTTTCTTGGATATTGTATCCAGATTTTGAATAATGTGATATGATACTCTGTACATTATTTATTTTTTATTTTTATTTATTATTTATTTGGCTGTGGCAGGTCCTCATATTGAAGCCCCTTTACATTATTAGAATAAGCTCCATAATATCATGATCTATTTTTTTTATGTGCTGTTCAACTGTGTTTGCTAACATTTAAGAACATTCCTTCATATTCCTTTTATGCTTTTAGGGTGTAATTTAATTTTAATGAATATTTTGCTGTTTTTTAAAATCAATTTTATACTTGCTTCATCATTTTACTTTTTTCTCTGACTTTGGAGTCGTTTAAGTAGCATTAAGATAATCTTACCTTCAAATTAATACATTATCTAACACCATAAACAAAAATAAACTCAAGATGGGTTAAAGACCTAAATGTAAGACCGGATACTATAAAGCTCCTAGAGGAAAACACTTATTGACATAAATCACAGTGATATTGTTACCAGCCAAAATCTTGGCCCTCTCTGTCCACCAAAGCCAAATGAAAAATACGGAGACAGAGTCTGGAGGAAATAGAAAGGTGGCTTTTATTCTCAGCTGGCAGAGAAGGGAAGACAGTAGGTTCATACCTCAAGAACTGTGACCCCACCCCAATCCATGAGGAATCTAGGGATTTATATAAGGCAAGGGAGGGCTTGTCTTCAGGAGTCAGTGATGAGGAACAAAGGTGATAGGATCTTGATTTCTTCCTCTTGTGTTGTTTCAAAGACAGTTATAAACTGGTGTCAGTAACCCACTAATTGTGTCTGACAGTTCAATGGCTCTGTGGTCTTCTTTCTGATATGTAACTATAAGGATAAATGCCAGCTAGGGGGTGTATTTAGCATAGAATCAATGAAAAAGAAGAGAAAATACAGGACAAAATCTGAATGTATAGAAGGTTTGTGGGAAGGGAATCTTGAGAAAAGAATTGTATGCGTGGTCAAGCTTGCTAAATTAGAATGGATTTATGTTTTTAAAGAACAAGTCAATATCAAAAGTACATTGGTGTAAAGTCAGAATTTGGCTTTCTTTCTATTAAAAAGACCATTTTCTTGGACTATTGCTTTTATCTTGAGAAGATATTAGGAAAGGTTTTTCTTTACCCTCTGGGTAGTCTGCCTGGTAAACAAAGATTTTATGTCTTACCAAACTGATTTCCAGTGCTTCATCTTCTCTTTACCAGGTCTTTGGTTTCTTGGGAAAACTGGGTCTTCTCAATATTGAAACTGTTCAATTTGCCTTCCGTACTTGCCTTTAAAATCTACTGTGTAAAGTAATTAACTGCCAATTAAAATAAATAAATTTATATTTTAAAAAATCTACTGTCAATTTGGTTAAATAGATTTATTTATTTCATAATGATCTATGATCCTATTGAATCAAGTGTTCAAATCTTTTGACATTTTTGACATCTTCTGAAAATCAAATTATAAATGGAGTCTTTTTAACCTTTAACTAACTTTGAGATTTCCCAGAAGACCTCTGGAAAATCTCAAAGGTCACCTGGTAAGATGTCAAAGACTTCCCTGTAGCTCAAATGGTAAAGAATCTGCCTGCAATGCAGGAGATGAGGGTTTGATCCCTGGGTCAGGAAGATCGTCTGGAGAAGGGAATGGCAGTCCATTCCAGTATTCTTGCCTGGAGAATCCCATGGACATAGAAGCCTGGCAGGCTACAGTCCATGGGGTTGCAAAGAGTCGGACATGACTGAATGACTAACACACACAAGATGTTAAGATAGTTAGGTTTACTTGATATGGTTAAATACATGGGAAGCATTATCAAATAAGTGATACTAAACCTTCTTAGGTTATATTTGCATTGGTACATGATTTTTTAAATTTATATTTATTTATTTATTTTTGGTTGTACTGGGTCATTGTTGCTGCACACGGGCTTTCTCTAGTTGAGGAAAGCAGGTGCTACCCTTTGTTATAAAATGGTTAATAGTCAGGTAGGAAGGCCAGGGGTCCCCAAGTGGCAGGAGGAAGCCAGCATCTGCTTGTCTGCAAGCAGCTGATTTTTTTTTTTCTATATTCCTTTGCTTGCACTCTAGCCATGTAGGAGGCTCCTTTTGATCCTGTGTTGCTATGACGACAATTGGTCTGCTTAAACTAACTTTTCCCCAAACTTTGAGCTGCTAATTGCCCAACCAAACAATACATCTGACTCATGGAAGTGTTTTTCTTAAGCTATGTTATTGAAACTTATGTATCTCATTTGGAGGCCTGTTTTCCTTCAAGACTTATGTCAATTGTTTTACAGATACAATATATCTCTCCCAGAGATATCTCCTCTGGAGACAACTCTCCTTGTTCCAATATGTATGTTGTGAGAGAGAAACCTGGTGTGACTGTCTCAGCCATGAGGTGTTTCATATATCTATGATCAACAGCTTGCTAACCAGCATAAGATGCCTTGCTAAAAATTGTCAAGGGGGTATCTTTTCTGCCCCCTTCTTATGTCTATGTCAGAAGCTATCTCTATCCTTTTTATACTTTAATAAAACTTTGCTAAACAAAATCTCTGAGTGACCAAGCCTCACCTCTGGCCCTAGATTGAAATCCTCTCCTCTGGAGGCCAAGAATCCTGGTGTCATTCACAGCTCACAGCCACAACCTTTCAGTTGCAGGGTGCAAGCTTCTCATAGCAGTGGGTTTTTGTCGCTGAGCAAAGGCTCTAGGCATTCAGCTTCAGTAGTTGCAGCACATGGGCATATTTGCTCTGCAGAATGGGGGATCCTCCTGGACGAGGGATCAAATCTGTGTCCCCTACATTGGCAGGTGGATTCTTATCCTCTGCACCACCAGGGAAGTCTGACATATGTTTTTAATATAAGTGTTCCAGAAATTGTACAGAAGTCCTAGAAATCCAATGTGTCCTGGAATGTTATCAGTCTTAATTCCCGCTGTAATCTTAAAATGTTTTGTGTCACATAAATAACCAAATTTCATAGTCAATGTCTTATAATGAACTCTCATCAGAGAGTTTACTTGCTGTGTTCTCAAAGGTCTTAAATGTATTTTCACAGGAACAAGATGAACAATGAGATAAACAGCAAAAATAATTCTTCCATGGATCTGATATCATAATCTATGAGTTTTCATGGTAAGACAGGAACAACTTTAATGGTGACTGAAAATGGCACTAATACCAAAAGGTGGAATTGTTAAAGTAATTAAACAAGGAATCCATTAGAGGTGGCCCTAACGCCATGGTGGCCTATGTAAGAAAACCAAAATGTAAGCCTGTGAATACCTCAAGGTTGCAAAATCAAAAACTAAAGACAACCAACCACAAATAGCCAAGTGGGCTTTAAGCTCTTGCCAGCCAAATAATTTCTTTTCTTTGCTTTCATGCCTTCCCTAAGTAAGTCATTCTCTGAGCTCCTGTCAGCATGTGTGTGCATGCATGCTCAGGACTATATAGTCTGCCAAGCTCCTCTGTCCATGAAATTTCCCTGGCAAGAATACTGAAGTGAGTTGCCATTTCCTCCTCCAGGAGATCTTCCTGAGCCAGGGATCAAACCTGCATCTCCTGCTTGGCAGTTAGATTCTTTACCACTGAGCCACCTGGAAAGCCCTAGCTCCTGTCAGTGGAGCACTCCTAATCAATTCCTGTTTGGTGTTCAATTAGAATCAATCTTTGTTCAATTAAACTCTTCTAAAAATTGTAATATGCCACAGTTTATCTTTTAACAGAATGTAAGAAAAGAAAAACAGTCTATTTACCCAGATATTTACCATCCTATTCATTTTCCTCTGCAAGTACAGTCATACTCCTGTCTGAAAGTAAATTCACCTTTCTTACAGTGCTATGCTACCTTTCTTCACTAACAACACGAATTGAATGTCATCAAGTGTCAATAAACATCCATTTGCACCGTAATTTCAGTGCTTACAAGAATACTAATGGCTCATAAAAATATGAAAGTATTCAAATTAGCTAGCATTTATTTTGGGTCAAGTAGCATTTATTCTCAGAATTGTAGTTTGACATTTTTCTTCTTTATTTTACAGATGAAGATACTTGAGAACTGGGAAGCTGAATCCTTTGCCCAAGCTAACATACTTAGAAAGTGACACAAAATGGATTTGAACCCAAATAGCATGGTTTCAGAGCCTGTAAATATTTAAGGTGATAGAACTTGAGGCACAGAAGCACACAGATTAACTATCAAGTTTCAGCCACAGAAACCCAAACTTATACATACAAATTGTCAAAAATTGTATTCAGCTTCTTTTCTCTATAAATGAGTATTCTTTGGATATATTTCCAAAACACTAAAAATTTCAAGTACGTTATTTATATGTAAAAAGTATTTTCTGTTTCAAATTTTTATCTTAATGAATTTTCCTGTTTATGATATTTTAAACAATACAGAAATTATATTTATAACATGAAGTTACCTAACTCTCCTTTCTACTTGATACCTGTCCTCTGACCCCATGGTGTCCACTATCAATAGATTGGTGCATGTTCTCCAAATGTGTTCTCTGTAGGTGAAACATTATTAAAGTCAGAGATACACAAAAATATTTATTCATATATGTTTTCTTTTTCAATATAGAATCCCATTATTCATATTCTGCAACTTGTCTTTTTCTATTGAAAATAACAGCTTTTCATGTTTTCATGTATTTTGTTAGCTAATGTATTTTCAAATGTTACTTGACATATATATTATCCTTTCTATGAATTCTCTGTTTATATTTGTACTAGTTATTGCCATGAAGGGTAGCAGAACATGTTACCCAAATGTGCTTCTTTGGTGTAAGGAATATTTTGAGCTGATTATTTTAAGAAACAGCAGACACAAGAGAATCTCTGAAAACAGAGTAGAAGTTACCCTTATTTTCCAATCTGGATTTATTTCTTTTTCTTCTCTGATTGCTGTGGCTAAAACTTCCAAAACTATGTTGAATACTAGTGGTGAGAGTGGGCACCCTTGTCTTGTTCCTGACTTTAGAGGAAATGCTTTCAATTTTTCACGATTGAGGATAATGTTTGCTGTGGGTTTATCATACATGGCTTTTAGTATGTTGAGGTATGTTCCTTCTATGCCTGCTTTCTGGAGGGTTTTTATCATAAATAAATGTTGGATTTTGTCATATTAATAAGCTTCTGTTTGTTTTTCTCTTGCTAATATCTTTTATTACAGAGGATCTCAGCCAAGAACTCTGAAGGGTAGAGGGAAAATTATTTTTCTTCCCCTACCATTTTGGCAACCATGCAGGGATCCATCAGGGCATCCTATTTACTCTGGAGCCTACAGATGGGATCCTGAAAAACTGACAGAAGCCGGCTAAGGGTAAGAATTCTCACCAAAGTCAGCTCTCCTGGATCTCTGTCTGTAGTGTCTTGTCAGGAGAGGGAGGGTAAAAATTTTACATTGTCTCTTCATCTCCAAATCCAATTGGCAGAAGAAAAACATTTGTAAGATTTAATTCTTTGAATTGTGATTTTGAATTTGGTTTCAGGTACCCACTGGCTATTGATCTTTTCCCTCCCACGGGCAGCCATCATTTTCCCATTTGTCCTGTTGTATGTTCTGAGAACTTGCCTTGGCTTTCTACCTGCCCAGGGCATATAGGTTGGCATTTCTTGTGTGTTCGGGTAACTCGAACGTTGGTTTGGAGGCTCTAAGATTATAGTCAGATAGAAATGTGGGTTGCACCCCACTTGCAGCTGGTGTCCTACTGACTGTTGCCTGCTTTTAGGGGGAATTGATCAAGTCTTTCTTTTGGCCATCTTTAGGGGTGGTTCGCTCTGGACTTTGGAGGAATGAATCTTTTGTGCCCTCTTTAGGGACGTCTCTTATACCCATAGTTAAGTCATAAAAGCCTTTGGTTTTCATTGAGTCACTTGATAGGTATACCTTTGGTTTAAAAGAAAAAAAAAAAGAGAAAAGATTTCAAAGGTGTTTAGTTCTACCAGTAATATTTACTATTTGTCCTGACTGAAACTTGATAATAAGATATGTGGAAGGATTTCTTTTTTAAAGGAGCTCTATGGTCAGAAGTTGGCCAAATTGGTGGGTGATGTTAAGAGCTAATAGTAACTTTTTATAGACTTTTCTCCTAAGCTGAAATGGAACTACATAGTCAGAGAAAAAGAAACATGCTGGAGCCTTTATGGAGTGATTTGTTAAAACATTCTACACACAGAGCTCTAAATCTAGAACACAGGAATTCTTGATTTGCATCTTAGTTGCAAATGTCTCTGACGTAAAAAACAATTGAAGATAATGTAGTTGGATGGGCAGGTCAGCCCCTTGCTAACATCCAAGTTGTAACCCAGTTCTTTGAGAAATAAAAAAAAAATAATAACAACTGTCCCTTTCTTACAAATTGAGTCTTTACAAGAACAGAAATGTGGCTCTTAAAGCAATTCAAAACCCACATATTTTTACCAATCTCCAGACCTCTGGTATTCATCTCAAAATGTCTGCAGATAATTGTAAACAATTGGAACATTAGAGATAGAACTGTCCTGCATTTAAGAAAAAGAATGACAATTCAAACAATAATTATCCTAGGCCTTTGATAATAGGCAAATATGCTGCAAAGCTCATCCTTGGAGAAAATTTTACATCTTTTCTCAGTGCCTTTGAGATATAAACTTTCAACTCTGTCTTTTCTAGGACCTGAGAGCCATCCTTTTAAAACGTAAACTTCAAAGAGGTGATTCTTTTCAGAAGTTAAAGAAATAAAGAGCTATTTGGAAACTAGACAAATGAAAAATCTTAAAAGTCTTCTCTACAAATATCAGTAGAAAGCTTAGGCATCTATAGCAGGTAAGCTTAATTTTTTCCAAAACTTGGATCCAACTGTTCTTTTATAAATTAGTGTTTTAAATTATTGTAACTATATCATTGTTAAAAATTTTTAAATGACAGCTATCTCTCTAATTATCTGTATGTCTATGTGCCTGTTAGAGATGTATGATACTCCTCTACCTCTAAATGGTAAAAGATTTGTAAAAGATCTCTAATTAACTGGCTTAAAGGAAAATAAGTGCTTATATAACTAAATATCCCTAAACTCTCAGAAATAAAATAGAGACTAACACAAATGTTTTTCAAGTTCACGTGATCTGAGGTAATCTTCAGTAAATAAAAGCTAGTTTAAGTTCATTGAATTAATTAAGACAGACATGTCTTCAGAATTATCAACATTACATATAATCCCAATACAACTTTTATTCTGCTTAGATGTACTAGTAATAAATTCATGTTCAGATCAGATCAGTCGCTCAGTCGTGTCTGACTCTTTGCAACCCCATGAATCGGAGCATGCCAGGCCACCCTGTCCATCGCCAACTCCTGGAGTTCACTCAGACTCACGTCCATCGAGTCAGTGATGCCATCCGGCCATCTCATCCTCTGTCGTCCCCTTCTCCTCCTGCCCCCAATCCCTCCCAGCATCAGAGTCTTTTCCAATGAGTCAACTCTTTGCATGAGGTGGCCAAAGTACTGGAGTTTCAGCTTTAGCATCATCCCTTCCAAAGAAATCCCAGGGCTGATCTCCTTCAGAATGGACTGGTTGGATCTCCTTGCAGTCCAAGGGACTCTCAAGAGTCTTCTCCAACACCACAGTTCAAAAGCATCAATTCTTGGGCGCTCAGCCTTCTTCACAGTCCAACTCTCACATCCATACATGACCACAGGAAAAACCATAGCCTTGACTAGACGAACCTTTGTTGGCAAAGTAATGTCTCTGCTTTTGAATACGCTATCTAGGTTGGTCATAACTTTCCTTCCAAGGAGTAAGCATCTTTTAATTTCATGGCTGCAGTCACCATCTGTAGTGATTTTGGAGCCCAGAAAAATAAAGTCTGACACTGTTTCCACTGTTTCCCCATCTATTTCCCATGAAGTGGTGGGACCTGATGCCATGATCTTCGTTTTCTGAATTGTGAGCTTTAAGCCAACTTTTTCACTCTCCACTTTCACTTTCATCAAGAGGCTCTTGAGTTCCTCTTCACTTTCTGCCATAAGAGTGGTGTCATCTGCATATCTGAGGTTATTGATATTTCTCACGGCAATCTTGATTCCAGCTTGTGCTTCTTCCAGTCCAGCATTTCTCATGATGTACTCTGCATATAAGTTAAATAAACAGGGTGACAATATATAGCCTTGACGAACTCTTAACAATATTTGTGATCAAGAAAAATAGCAAGATTATGCCTAGCTGTTTAATGCCTTGTTAATATTTCATGAGTGATCTAAACATAATTGTTAAGAGCAAGTGAATTAAAGAAATGTACATAAGATAAAAGTTTATAAAAGAACTTTCAAATGTATTTATGTTTTATAATGTCTCCTTAAAAATAGTTTCCCAAATATAACTTTCAACCTTAGAATTTTGCTGAGTTAATTTATGGATATTCTTGGAATATCTAAAGCACTTCAAATATATTAATACACTGACACATTAATTTCTAAACATAAGTCTAGGTTTACCTACTTCTGTCCCCTTAGTAAAAATATTTTGGGACTTCCCAGGTAGTTCAGTGGCTAAGACTCCTGAGCTCCCAATGCAGGGGGCCTGGATTCACGTCCTGATCAGGTAACTAAATCCTACATTCTGGAACTAAGACCCAGAGCAGCCAAATAAATAAATACTTAAAAAATGTTTTGTGCCACATTGAAAGATTATACTGTGAGGAAGCACATGCTTTTAGAAATTATCAAATGTATTAATAAATTTGCCAATCTACAGAAGGTTGGTATGGAACAAACAGTTCACAATTGCTTACTTCCTAGTTCTCACTATTGTTTATGACTTGTAAGCACCAAGAATTCTAATTAATACATATAATTAAAACTACTAAAATACTATGGAAGATAATTTTATTTCTGTATGTAAGAAAAGTAGTATGTTTGGAGATAAAAAAAGGGTGTGAGGTATGGAGATTCACTTTTGCTAAAGGAAAAGGTAATTTTGTCCTAAATTTTTAATAGAACAACTGATTGTTTCAGAATGAGAAAGAGGAGAATACCGGACACACTAAATAGATATAGATGACCTAACTATATTGCTTGTCATTACCGTTCCATTACTGCTCTATTGTTTACATTAAATCCAGAGAGCATCTACTTTAAAGTGGGGGAGGGGGGAAGGAAGTAAAGGAGAGAAAGTAAAGGAGCCAGAGTTGGCTCAAACTCATGTCCATTGAGTCAGTGATGCCATCCAACCATCTCATCCTCTATCGTCCCCTTCTCCTCCTGCCTTCAGTCCCTCTCAGCATCAGGGTCTTTTCCAATGAGTCAGTTCTTTGCATCAGGTGGCCAAAGTATTGGAACTTCAGCTTCAGCATCAGTCCTTTCAATGAATATTCAGGGTTGATTTTCTTTAGGATTAACTGCTTTCATCTCCTTGCAGTCCAAGGGACTCTCAGGAGTCTTCTCCAACACCATAGTTCAAAAGCATCAATTCTTCTAAGGTTTAAATAATAAGCTTTAATATCAGTAGTGTATCTATGTTAAAAGTTAATTATCTTTCATCTGCTAAGAGGACAAGATTTCCGTTGACTGTTGGTCGACTCTAGATAAGAGATTGGGAAAGATTTTTCTGTACCTTTCAAATAATTTGCCTAGAAAAGTGATAGTTCCTGTCTTTCCAAAATAATTTCCTATGGTTCATGTTGTCATTATCATGTCTTGAAATAAGAAAACTGCCTTTTCAATATTAAAAGAACTAAGTTTTGCTCACAACTATGTAACCTTTTGTATTTGCTTTTAAAATATTTTGTTTTCACTTTGGTTAAATAGATAAAATTAAGTATTGTTCCATAATGATATGTGATACTATTTAGTCAAATGTCCCATTCTCTTTATCTATAATCTCATGTTATTTGAGAGGACCTCAAGAAGAAAAAAAATTCAGGATAGCAAAAGTAATTAGAAATCCTTAAAGTCTACTATTCATGGATAAGTCCTCTTAAGAGTTGACAGTGTATTTGTTTTCACAAATTTGTTATGCAAATATAACCTGTATATTTAAGATGAGCAATGAGATGATACCCTACATACAGTTATGTGAACTGCTTTTTCTACAAATGTCAATATTATGGAGCTCAATTCAAGCCAATCAGTATAAGTCTACATAATAATAAAATAGCCTTACACACTAATGGTCAATTTAGGTATAACAGTAATAAGAATGGTTAATATTATTGCTGACTCCTTTTGGCCCTACAATGTTGTCAATGCTAAACCTATACTTGGTCATTTAACTCTCACCATGCCCTATGAGAAGCTATTGTTTCTGAACTGTAAACATCAGAGAACTGAGGCATGCTGAGGGCAGGGCTAACCAGTTGCAAAATTAAGATGTGAACAGATTCTGGGTGGCCTCTGAGCCCCACATCTAACCAGCATACCAGTGCTTCTCATTAGACAAGATCCTCAACCTTACTGTTCATCAGGGCATAGCAGAATAAAACTAATTAACGTCCCATTTTTTTTCCCCTCAGTTAACTAGGCAAAATTTGAAACAACTGATCTTAATCAGCATGGTTTGGAATTTGGAGATCTGTGTCCTGTTCCATTGTGGAAGGGACTCCTCCAACATTCTGTCTCCCCTTCTGTGCTTCAGAAATGTTCCCCTTCTAAAGTGAATAACTTTCCTGTGTTTGGGGCAGAAAATGCTTATGTTTCTCCACCCTTTTTAATATTTTATAAATTGCAAGGGCAATAGGAATTTATTACAGCTAAAACTAGATGGCATACAAAGGGAAATAAAATAATACCTCAAATCCCACCATCTGAAGAAAAGTCCTTCTAATGTTTTCATCTATATTATATTCCTCCAGAATTCTTCTTATGCAGGTATTATATATTTACAGATGTATGCATACATTTATATATTTACATACAAAACACAAGGTCTCATCTTACATTTAATTTTGTAGCTTGCTTATGTCACTCTAGTGGGTTGAATTGTGTGCCCTCCAATATTTCCAAATCATAACACCCTCATGCCTTAGTTGGAAATAGGGTCTTTGCAGGTATATTTAGGTTAAAGACCTTGAGAGATGACTGGATTTAGGACAGTTCCTAAACCCCAAGACTGCCATCCTTATAAGAGAAAGGAGGGAGACTGCACACACACAGGGAAGAAGGCCATGTGAAGACAGAGGCAGAGACTGGAGTTATGCTCCCATTAACCAGGAAAGCCAAGAGCCACCAGAGCTGGAAGAGGAAAGGAGGAGACTCCTGTGGAAGCTTCAGAGGAAGTTTGGCCCTGCCGACAACCTTGATTTCAGGTTTCTGGTCTCTAAAACGGTAAGATAATGAATTTCTGTTGTTCTGAGTCATGAAGTTCCTGTTAATTAGTAACGGCAGCCCTAGGAAACTAACACACTTGTTAACTATATACTTCAAATGTCATGAATAAACACCACTCTGTATCTTGTTTTTGTGCCTGTGGGGATAGTAATGCGAATAAAGATATACATGAAAGCTAAACATGGCTACATTTTAAAGTCCTAACAGTATTCCCTGTATCAATTAATTTAATGGTCCAGGCACCCCATGAGGTAGACACTGTTGCTCGTCTCCATTTTGTAGCCGAAAATCTGAGGAACAGAGAGAACTTGGTGTAGGGCTGCACATTTAGAGAACAGGACAGCCAGGGTTTGTACCTCACTCTCCAGAGCCTGGGAAACAGTCAAAGACTTGTTTCAGTAACAGAAGCAGTCAGCATAAGCATGTGTACTTTGGTGGTGGTGGTGGTGGTTTAGTTGCTAAGTCATGTCTGACTCTTTGTGACCCCATGGACTGTAGCCCGCAGGCTCCTCTGTCCATGGGAGTCTCCAGGCAAGAATACTTGAGTGGGTTGCCCTTTCCTCCTCCAGGGGATCATCCCAACCCAGGAATTGAAGCCTGGTCTTCTGCATTGCAGGCAGATTCTTTACTGAGTGAGCCACCAGGGAAGCCCATGTATACTTTAGGGAATCATTAAAGCAATATTCATGTACTAATATATTTACCTAGTGACCTTGGTAAGAACACGTCCACTGCAATCATGGGGACAGATTCAGTAGTACAGTGAGATAAGAGGTTAGTGGGAAGTGAAGAATGTTAACAAGGCATGCAGAAAATGCTTCTGGAACTTTGATTTTGAAGGACAGAGGAGAAAGGGGGAGAGAGGGAGAGAGGGAGAGAGAGAGGGAGAGAGAAGGTCTGTGATTAAATGGGAAAATGGGATCCAAAGGGGAATTTTTTTTTAACATCTTCAATTCCTTGAAAGTATAAAAGTTAACATGCAGGAGCCATGTCATCTCAGATTTAACCTCTGATAGGATATTTCCACTATAGAGTTAACGGGATACTTCTAATGAAGAGTATGGGTTTGAGCTCAATATATATTTAGCTATGAGTGACTGGAAGAGTGGATACTTGTCTATCAAAGCAATGGCAGTAATTTGTGGATTTTTGCCTCTAAGGGAGGCTACATGTGGCCGAAATCCTAGTATGACATGATCTGAGGATCCCTGGCATGTTGAATGGGATACAGGTCTAGAATTTCTTACCAATGTTTTGACATAAGGAGCAGTCCAGGAGCAGAAGTTAGACAAACATCACAGCCCACTGATACCCTGGTGCCATCTCTCACTGAGCTCACCAGGTGAGTCAAAGGCAAGCCTGTCTTCCCAGCATGGGGACTGGATTAGGATCAGCACACAGGTATTATGTGGAGCAGCTCTTAGGAGATTCTGTAACACCAAAAAATCAAGAGAACGGGCTACCTCAAACCCTTCAAGTCAGCACTTGTCAGAGAGTTGTTTTCTCCCTTCCCCTAGATGCATGTAATCTCTGTAGGAGAATCAGTGAGAAATGACTTTTCACCATGCCTTCCTTAGGACCAGGGCTCAGATAGACCCCACTGCTATACCCTAACATTTAAAAGGCACTGAAGTCCCACCATGTGCTATACACTCTGGGAAGGTTTCCTCATTCACCCCTCAGAACAGCTCTGTGACAAAGGTATTTCAAGTCCTAGTCATAGATGCCCAAGATCATGGTGACAGAGCCTGGGTCACCTCTGCAAGTAAGTGTCAGGATGGGATGAGGTCACATCCCTCACCCTCCTGAGGACATAGAGCAGCCGCCCTTTCAGAAGATGGGCTTTCAGGGCTGTAAAAATGGTCACACACCCCTGCTGTTGTCCCACAGTACTCACTCACCTACCCCTCTGGGAGAGGAAGAGGACAGAGAAGATGAAATCCTGCCCCTTCTGCCAGCTGACCTCCGTGCCCGGGCCACATGCACTGGCTCATCCCTGAAGAGAGGGGTGGGGCTTGGGCAGAAGCTCAGGTATTGCCCTCGAGACAGGTGATCTGGAGGGAGGGCAAGTGATATGTGCAGAAGTGTTTTAAAGAATTGTACTTTATATTTCATGTCCTTTAATCCCAGTTGCTCAGTCGTGTCCGACTCTTTGCGACCCCATGGACACCAGGCTCCTCCGTCCATGGGGTTTTCTAGGCAAGAGTACTGGAGTGGGTTGCCGTTTCCTTCTCCAGGGAATCTTCCCGACCCAGGGGTCGAACCCAGGTCTCCCACATTGTAGACAGACGCTTTACCGTCTGAGCCACCAGGGAAGTCCAAGTTACCCATTATTATGACTATTATTCAGAACAGAGTACTAACTTTGCGTTCATGTGTGCTAAGTTGCTTCAGTCGTGTCTGATTCTTTGTGACCCTATGAACTGTAGCCTGCCAGGCCCCTCATGGGATTCTTCATGCAAGAGTAGTGGAGTGGGATGCCATTTCTCTCCTCCAAGGGAATCTTCCCAAGCCATGGATGGAACCCACGTCTCCCATGTCTCCTGCATTGCAGGTGGATGCTTTACCACTGAGCCACCAGAGAAGCAAAAACAAGAATACTAGAGTGGGCTGTTATGCTTTCCTCCAGGACTGATTTTAGGGGATTTCAGTTAATCAGGGATACAACTTTGTTATCTTCCTGATCAGTAGCTAACTCTGGAATTTCAGGGGTTTTTCCCATTTTGCCTTGAAACCCATCAGTTCAGTTCAGTTCAGTCACTCAGTCATGTCTGACTCTTTGCAACCCCATGAACCACAGCACTCCAGGCCTCCCTGTCCATCACCAACTCCTGGAATCCACCCAAACCCATGTCCATTGAGTTGGTGATGCCATCCAACCATCTCATCCTCTGTTGTCTCCTTCTCCTCCTGCCCCATAGAGAAGTATAAATGGTTTTGTTAGCCTTTACTCACATAGTTATGGACATTTGGACAGCTTCCTATATTTCCATTTTTCTTTCCTATTTCATGCAATCCTGCAGCAAATATCCTCTTACCAGCTTACTTTTGTACATGTGTAAAAGTTTCCCTGCCACCTTCCCTGGGACTTGATTTCAATAAATTCTCTCATAAGGTGTCAGAGAATTCTCATTTCTTACCCACCTCTAAACTTTTGTTCATAATATTTACATTTATTTCTGTTCTGTTTCCTTGACTTATGCTGAAGTTGAGCCTTCCCAACCTGCCCCCCCCCAATACACACAAGCCAGTTTTCAAATGTTTGTGAATTTTTTGTTGTTTTTTTTCGTATATTTCATATTTGTCAGATGACAGATAATGAAAGGATATTTAGATGCTTTCACTGCTGCTGCTGCTGCTGCTGCTGCTGCTAAGTCGCTTCAGTTGTGTCTGACTCTGTGCGACCCCATAGACGGCAGCCTACCAGGCTCCCCCGTCCCTGGGATTCTCCAGGCAAGAATACTGGAGTGGGTTGCCATTTCCTTCTCCAATGCATGATTCACTAGCATTCCTTAAATTATTAGTGAGTTAGAACATATTTTTATGATTATTGGCCATTTTAATTTCTTCATCTGTGAACTGTTTACACATTTTGTTCACTTTGGTATTTTGTCGTAGGAGCTCTACATACATTCACTGATCCATGGACTTGTGATTTCAGTGCATTTTTATTGGGTGAATATTATTTGTCAGACACTCCAGTAAAAATCCATGTCCTAGAAGATCTCTCTTCTGAGATCTAGATGCTTATATTTATTGAGAGTGTCCACCTGGAGAAAGAAAAGTATTAGTACCCATCCATACATGCATGATTGTCAAGGAAGAAATACTCAGTTCAAAACACATCCCTAAGCCCTGAATCACCACAAAGTAAAAAGGATGCAGTGTTTTACTTGAGGAGAGCACTGCCTCAGGATTAGCATTTCTGTGATCTCTACAGTTATGGTAGGATATTTTACATAATTCTTAGAAATTATATAATATTCTTAGAAATTATATAATGTAATTCTTAGAAATTATATAATATTTCTGAGTTTGCCTTTTCTAATTTATAAAATGGAAATAGTTGTTCTGAGGAGCAAAAGAAGAAAATATATCGGGTGTCATACACAGCATATTGTACATAGGACACTCAATAGATGTTAGTTCCCCTCCTACCCCATACCGATCTTTCCTTTATAGGAGCGTCCCTTGACATAATCCAAATAACATTACTCTATGATGACAATTGGAAATATTAAGCAGAAGAGAAATGTATAAGTTTCCATTATGTATTAACTTCTGTGTCCTATCTCTTCGCTGGTGTAACTTGTCAGTTAGTTTAGGAAGAAGGAAACAATCACTGGACCAGCTCCATATGGTTTGAGAAAGAAACCACCAAAAGCATCACCCCACGTCACTTTATTGCGTATACTTTCCCTTTGCACTTTTTATCTTCTGTGTTAATTTCTCCAGAATAATATATGCAACATTATCCAGAAAGAGGAGGTTTGCAAAGGAACACTGCAATAGGATACTGGCGCCAGGTACATCATCCACCTTGGGGTAAGTCATTTCCCCTGTGCTGGTTGTTTTTCAGATAAAATCTGTGAGATACATATAGAGGTAAGTGAGATCCCATTTAGGAAAGAGCCTTTCCTTTTGAGACCTTAGTTGGGAAGGAAGAAGCAGTGATTTACAAATAATTACTTTCCAAACTTCAGCTCTTATCACACTCTGTATCAGATGAACTCAATAAGTCCTCATCCTGTTTCATAATTGAATGACCACTCATGCATGGTCATAGGATGATTGGAACTTAAAACTTGCGAAAAGCAGGATCCTTGACCTCAGGAAAAGACAAAGAACTCAGCTTTCCTGAATGTGTACTATTTTTAATCTCATGTATTTTGCACAGCCTTCCGGGGAGGTAGAGAATATGATTTCTACACCATTTTGTAGCTGGTGAAGTGATGATGTACAGAGATTAGGTAACCTGGCTGGGGGTCATCCTACTACTAAGAAAAGCAGAGACAGTACCTTACATATCTACACACAGACTGCATGAGGCTCAGCCACACATCAGGGCAAAATCAAGTAAATTTTGCTTTCCTGCTGACCTGTGTCACTTCTGTAATCTGTATCTTCATTTCTGATTCCAGGATGCCAGTTCTCCCTATATTTTTGCAAGTCAGTAAACCTGATTCAACCTTAATTTCCTATTCTGTAAAATCTGGGGAGTGTGAAAAGAACACAAGCAAAATTTTGGAGGTGACGGATACATTTAGGACTTTGGTTTGGTGATTATTATGAGTTTATGCAGAGGTCCAAATTCAAGAATATATATATGTTAAACATGTGTAATTTTTTGGCATATCAATTTTACCTGAGCGCCAAAGAATTGATGCTTTTGAACTGTGGGGTTGGAGAAGACTCTTGAGAGTCCCTTGGACTGCAAAGACATCCAACACGTCCATTCTAAAGGAGATCAGCCCTGCCTGTTCTTTGGAAGGAATGATGCTAAAGCTGAAACTCCAGTATTTTGGCCACCTCATGCGAAGAGTTGACTCATTGGAAAAGATTCTGATGCTGGGAGGGATTGGGGGCAGGAGGAAAAGAGGATGACAGAGGATGAGATGGCTGGATGGCATCACCGACTCGATGGACGTGAGTTAGAGTGAACTCCAGGAGTTGGTGATGGACAGGGAGGCCTGGCGTGCTGCGATTCATGGGGTCGCAAAGAGTCGGACATGACTGAGTGACTGAACTGAAATGAACTGAACTGAAAGCTAAAACAAAGAAACAAGGGACTATGTTTAAACTATTACAGGTATTTTTGAAAGCAGAGTCCCCAGACAACCTATATGCCATAAAGAACATGCACTCTCTAATAGAGGGCCAATTCTCCTGTTGAGGATTAATAATTGAAGAAGCAGTCCCCAAATACATACAGACAGGAAGTGCACAGACTCTTTAATGGACACTGACTGATTGAGGGCCCCACCAGCAGTATCAGAATGTGTAGGTTTCCCCTCATGCTCACCCACTGGAAATACTCCATAGTTTGTTGTTATACTTTCCAATGTGATGAATGGAAAGTCTATTGCCATCATTTTTAACTGCAAATTTATTATTGAAAATAAATCTTTCCTCCTATACAAGACTCTGTCAGTCATAACTCATTTTTTTTTTTTACTGCAAATGAGTCTACTTACATAGGAAGCCTAACAACGAGTGACAGTCACATAAGCCTGCAGGTTCTCCTAATGCTACTGCCTGCTTGTAAGCTCCAGTTGTGTGTGTGTGTGTGTGTGTGTACTCTGGGGGCTCCCAATGGCAGTGTGTATCCCTGGAAAGAGGTTGAGAATATCTCTGTGATGTATGTTGAGTTCAGGATTAGAGAGGAGCTGGATCTGCTCATTCCCAAGTCTTTCTAAATGGCACACAGCTAGACCACAACGTGCTTCTGAGCAGACAGTAGTCCCTTTCCCCAGATGGAAGGCAAGCCTGTCTGCACTCACCTGCTCAGGTCAGGGATAGACCGCTCCAGGATGTAAAGTGTGGCCGTCTGACTAAATCTGCTGCTGAGCTCTGAAACTGAGGGCTCCCATCTTGCAGCCTCCACTCCAATATTCTTGCCTGGAGAATCCTGTGGACAGAGGAGCCTGGTGGGCTGCCGTCTATGGGGTCTCACAGAGTCGGACACGACTGAAGTGACTTAGCAGCAGCAGCAACAGCAGCAGCAGCATCTTGCAGCCTCAGTTGCAGAATCCTGAGGAGCTATATCCTCTCAACCACCCACCACACAGGTTCAGTCATCTCCCTGAGGAGTTCCACACTCATGGATAAAGATCCTTAAATTCTTATCACATCTTTGACACATTGTGCATCCATCTATTCTTCCACTCATATATTTTACGGGCATTAGGAAGAAACTCTACATCACTCTTTGGGTAAGTCTTAGGTGTCTCCAGAATGGAAACAAGGCAGTAAGGCATGGGAAGCCTTGTGTGGAACCTTGAGATGTTACATCTAAGAAGAGATGGATCATTCTCATTAAGATCTCAACCTGCTCAAGTGTTCTATAAATGGTGATTTTTACAACATCATTTACTGCTGTGAGCCTCTGTCTACATCTCTAGTTACTGTCCTCTTGATGTATATTCTTCCCTTTGCACCAAAATTTTACAAAGAATTCTTGATACTCAACTCACACCTACCCTCTGACTCAATCTTCATCCCTTATCTAATGGGCTGTGTTCTCCCACACTTTTAAATTTACCATGACAGTGTCAATATTCACCTCTTTGTCACATTTATAGATCATGAGTCAAATGTAGACAAACAGATATTTCTCCAGAAGGTATGTCTGTCCCCAGGACAGAATTCATTTGCTGTATATAGACAAAGATTATATTGTCATGCTATCAGTTACCAAAAAGCCCAAACTGTAAAATGCCTTCCATAGAATCAGTCAGACAGTGTGAAGGCTGTGCCTTAGACAAGTGAAGTGAAGTCGCTCAGTCGTGTCTGACTCTTTGCAACCCCATGGACTGTAGCCTACCAGGCTCTCTGTCCATGGAATTTTCCAGACAAGAACACTGGAGTGGGTTGCCATTTCCTTCTCCAGGGGATCTTCCCAACCCAGGAATCAAACCCAGGTCTCCTGCATTGTAGGCAGACACTTTTACCATCTGAGCAACCAGGGAAGTCTACACTTTCCCTTTTACATCCCATATTCTTGCTCCATTGAAAGGGATTTTGCAAATAAATTTAAGGCATGTTAGCAATTTTTTATGGTCATTTAAATAAACTCTGATGTACCTGTTTTCAGTTCTTTGTTAAAGATTTCCAAGTATCCAATGAAATCATCTAAAATTATGTCTCACACTTTGCCACAGTTAAATGTGTCACCTAAAGTATTGTCTGTTATACCACAATTAAGCAATATACTAGTTTTGAAATACCAGTGTAATGGTGGTGATAAGTCTTTGGCAGGTTCCTGGCTCTTAAGTCAAAATCCCTATACTGCATTACAGAAATCACATTTTTAGGATGTATCCATTCAGTAAAATAACACAAACCTTATAATAAAAATATATACAAATCCATACTAATATAGATAAATGAATTAATAAAAAGAGGAAATAAATTTTCTTGATTAAACGATTCAAAATAATACAAATAGATACCTTCCCTCCGTGAGATCACCCTTCCCCCTTGTATCCCTGAAGGCAGGGCTGACTTAGTGATTTACTTGTAAAGAATAGAGCAGGTGAACAGAAAACTGTTATTGTACAGTGGAGAAACTCAGCAAACAGCATCTTAACCCAATGATGAAGGTTAACCTCTCCAGTGATTCAGTGATGTCATGTGGGCACCATGTCTTCCCAGATATGATGTGATGAGAAGGGCACCTCAACTCTGTGGTATTTTTCCCCTAAATCCACAACCACAGTCTAATCATGAGAAAAATAACAAAATATGCCTGTACTCTTCAGGATTGTCAGAGTCATGAAAACAGTGTGACAGATCCTCAGGCAGTTAGACAGAGAGTTCTTGCAATGGAGAAAAGACAGTCTCTTCAATAAATGGTGCATGGGAAAACTGGACAACTACAAATAAAAGAATAAAATTGGAGCATTCCCTAACATACAGAAAAATAAATTCAAAATAGACTAAAGACCTAAATGTAAGGCTGCATACTATATAACTCCTAGAGGAAATCATAGGCGGACCACACTTGGATATAAATTGCAGCAAAGTTTTTTGTTTGTTTGTTTTTTGATCCATCTCTTAAAGTAAAGGAAATAAAGACAAAAACTAAACAAATATGGCCTAATTAAACTTGAAAGATTTTGCACAGCAAAGGGAACCACTGACAAAATGAAGACAACCTACTGAATGGGACAAAATATTTGCAAATGATATGATTGATCAGATCAGATCAGATCAGTCGCTCAGTCGTGTCCGACTCTTTGCGACCCCATGAATCACAGCACACCAGGCCTCCCTGTCCATCACCAACTCCCTGAGTTCACTGAGCCTCACGTCCATCGAGTCAGTGATGCCATCCAGCCATCTCATCCTCTGTCGTCCCCTTCTCCTCCTGCCCCCAATCCCTCCCAGCATCAGAGTCTTTTCCAATGAGTCAACTCTTCACATGAGGTGGCCAAAGTACTGGAGTTTCAGCTTTAGCATCATTCCTTCCAAAGAAATCCCAGGGCTGATCTCCTTCAGAATGGACTTGCTGGATCTCCTTGCAGTCCAAGGGACTCTCAAGAGTCTTCTCCAACACCACAGTTCAAAAGCATCAATTCTTGGGCGCTCAGCCTTCTTCACAGTCCAACTCTCACATCCATACATGACCACTGGAAAAACCATAGCCTTGACTAGACAAACCTTTGTTGGCAAAGTAATGTCTCTGCTTTTGAATATGCTATCTAGGTTGGTCATAACTTTCCTTCCAAGGAGTAAGCATCTTTTAATTTCATGGCTGCAGTCACCATCTGCAGTGATTTTGGAGCCCAAAAAAATAAAGTCTGACACTGTTTCCCCTGTTTCCCCATTTATTTCCCATGAAGTGATGGGACCAGATGCCATGATCTTAGGTTTCAGAATGTTGAGCTTTAAGCCAACTTTTTCACTCTCCTCTTTCACTTTCATCAAGAGGCTTTTTAGTTCCTCTTCACTTTCTGCCATAAAGGTTGTGTCATCTGCATATCTGAGGTTATTGATATTTCTCCCAGCAATCTTGATTCCAGCTTGTGTTTCTTCCAGTCCAGCATTTCTCATGATGTACTCTGCATATAAGTTAAATAAACAGGGTGACAATATACAGCCTTGACGAACTCCTTTTCCTATTTGGAACCAGTCTGTTGTTCCATGTCCAGTTCTAACTGTTGCTTCCTGACCTGCATACAAATTTCTCAAGAGGCAGATCAAGTGGTCTGGTATT
Organism: Bos indicus x Bos taurus; assembly: GCF_003369695.1. Taxonomy (NCBI): domain Eukaryota; kingdom Metazoa; phylum Chordata; class Mammalia; order Artiodactyla; family Bovidae; genus Bos; species Bos indicus x Bos taurus. The sequence continues at coordinate 90,151,496 of NC_040105.1, read as the reverse complement.
CCCATCTCTTTCAGAATTTTCCACAGTTTATTGTGATCCACACAGTCAAAGGCTTTGGCATAGTCAATAAAGCAGAAATAGATGTTTTTCTGGAACTCTCTTGCTTTTTCGATGATCCAGCGGATGTTGGCAATTTGATCTCGGGTTCCTCTGCCTTTTCTAAAACCAGCTTGAACATCAGGAAGTTCACGGTTCACATATTGCTGAAGCCTGGCTTGGAGAATTTTGAGCATTAGTTTACTAGCGTGTGAGATGAGTGCAATTGTGCGGTAGTTTGAGCATTCTTTGGCATTGCCTTTCTTTGGGATTGGAATGAAAACGGACCTTTTCCAGTCCTGTGACCACTGCTGAGTTTTCCAAATTTGCTGGCATATAGAGGGCAGCACTTTCACAGCATCATCTTTCAGGATTTGGAATAGCTCAACTGGAATTCCATCACCTCCACTAGCTTTGTTCGTAGTGATGCTTTCTAAGGCCCACTTGACTTCACATTCCAGGATGTCTGGCTCTAGGTGAGTGATCACACCATCATGATTATCTGGGTCGTGAAGATCTTTTTGTACAGTTCTTCTGTGTATTCTTGCCATCTCTTCTTAACATCTTCTGCTTCTGTTAGGTCCATACCATTTCTGTCCTTTATTGAGCTCATCTTTGCATGAAATGTTCCTTTGGTATCTCTGATTTTCTTGAAGAGATCCCTAGTCTTTCCCATTCTGTTGTTTTCCTCTATTTCTTTGCATTGATCGCTGAAGAAGGCTTTCTTATCTCTTCTTGCTATTCTTTGGAACTCTGCATTCAGATGTTTATATGTCCTTTTCTCCTTTGCTTTTCACTTCTCTTATTTTCACAGCTATTTGTAAGACCTCCCCAGACAGCCATTTTGCTTTTTTGCATTTCTTTTCCATGGGGATGGTCTTGATCCCTGTCTCCTGTACAATGTCACGAACCTCATTCCATAGTTCATCAGGCACTCTATCTATCAGATCTAGGCCCTTAAATCTATTTCTCACTTCCACTGTATAATCATAAGGGATTTGATTTAGGTCATACCTGAATGGTCTAGTGGTTTTCCCTACTTTCTTCAATTTAAGTCTGAATTTGGCAATAAGGAGTTCATGGTCTGAGCCACAGTCAGCTCCTGGTCTTGTTTTTGCTGACTGTATAGAGCTTCTCCATCTTTGGCTGCAAAGAATATAATCAATCTGATTTTGGTGTTGACCGTCTGGTGATGTCCATGTGTAGAGTCTTCTCTTGTGTTGTTGGAAGAGGGTGTTTGTTATGACCAGTGCATTTTCTTGGCAGAACTCTATTAGTCTTTGCCCTGCTTCATTCCGTATTCCGAGGCCAAATTTGCCTGTTACTCCAGGTGTTTCTTGACTTCCTACTTTTGCATTCCAGTCCCCTATAATGAAAAGGACATCTTTTTTGGGTGTTAGTTCTAAAAGGTCTTGTAGGTCTTCATAGAACCGTTCAACTTCAGCTTCTTCAGCATTACTGGTTGGGGCATAGACTTGGATTACTGTGATATTGAATGGCTTGCCTTGGAAATGAACAAGATCATTCTGTCGTTTTTGAGATTGCATCCAAGTACTGCATTTCGAACTCTTTTGTTGACCATGATGGCCACTCCATTTCTTCTGAGGGATTCCTGCCCACAGTAGTAGATATAATGGTCATCTGAGTTAAATTCACCCATTCCAGTCCATTTGAGTTCGCTGATTCCTAGAATGTCGACATTCACTCTTGCAATCTCTTGTTTGACCACTTCCAATTTGCCTTGATTCATGGACCTGACATTCCAGGTTCCTATGCAATATTGCTCTTTACAGCATCGGACCTTGCTTCTATCACCAGTCACATCCACAGCTGGGTATTGTTTTTGCTTTGGCTCCATTCCTTCATTCTTTCTGGAGTAATTTCTCCACTGATCTCCAGTAGCATATTGGGCACCTACTGACCTGGGGAGTTTCTCTTTCAGTATCCTATCATTTTGCCTTTTCATACTGTTCATGAGGTTATCAAGGCAAGAATACTGAAGTGGTTTGCCATACATAAACAGCTCATGCAAATCAACATAAAAAAACAACCCCACACCAATTAAAAAGTAGGCATAAGAAGTGAAGAGACATTTTTCCAAAGAAGAAATGCAAATGGCCAATAGGTACATGAAAAGATGTTCAACATTGCTAATGATAAGAGAAATGCAAATCAAAACTACAGTGAGATATCACTTCACACCTGTCAGATGGCTATCATTAACAAAACCCCACAAATAACAAATGTTGCCTAGGATGTGGAGATTTAGGAACCCTGGTACACTGTTGATGGGAGTGTAAAGTGGTGCAGCCACTGTGGAAAACAGCATGGAGGTTTCTTAAAAACTAAAATCTAGAACTACTGCATGACCCAGCATTTCCACTTCTGGGTATATAACCAAAACAAAAACACTAACATGAAGAGATACATGTGCATTAATGTTCACGGCATTATTTATAATTGCCAAGATATAGAAGCAACTTAAGTGTCCATCAACAGATGAATGGATAAAGAAGACGGATATATATGTAGAGAGAAGATGTGGTGTGTGTGTGCGTATATATATATATATATATATATATATATATATAGAGAGAGAGAGAGAGAGAGAGAGAGAGAATGGAATACGACTCGGCCATAAGAAAGAATGAAATAATGCCTGCAGCAAGAAATGAACATGGATTGACTTGGAGGACATTATGCTAAGTGAAATGTCAGACAGAGACAGACAAATACTATATGATATCACATGTGTAGTGTAGAAAATAAAGCAAACTAGCAAATATAACAGAAATAGGCTCACAGATCTAGAGAACAAACTCATGGCTAGCAGTGGTGGGTGGGAAGGAACAAAAGGGGTGGAGGAGTGGGCGTGGGAGGTACACACTACTGGGTATCAGATAGACTCAAAGATGTCTGTACATCATGGGGAATGTAGCCAATATTTCATAGTAACTATAAATGAAAGTAACCTCTTACAATTGAATAAGACATTTAAATATTAATATATGAATGGAAATCATTGTTAATAATAGCCAAAGTGGAAATAACCTAAATATCCACCAATTTGTGAATGAATAAATAAAACGTGGTATGTTATTTGGCAATAAAAAGGAATGAAGTACGGATACATGCTACAGCTTAGATGAATCTTCAAAAATTTATGCCAAGTGAAAACCTGAATATGCAAAAGATCACATATTATATAATTCCCTTTATATGAAATGGCCAGAAAGAGGCCATCAGTATAGCCATACCGAAGCAATTCCCTGCTTTCCATCCAGACTTCTAGAAAGCTCTGTCTGGTGAGTTTGCTCCTGTCCCACTTTCCTGTTCCCAAATGTTTAAGCTGCAGTTCAGGCTTTTGTCACAAGGTGGAACCAACATACCTCCATTACCAGACTTCTGTGTCAGTTCAATGGCTCAGTCCTGTCTGACTCTTTGTGACCCCATGGACTGCAGCATGCCAGGCTTCCCTGTCTATCACCAACTCCTGGAGCTTGCTCAAACTCATGTCCATAGAGTCAGTGATGCCATCCAACCGTCTCATCCTCTGTCATCCCCTTCTCCTCCTGCCTTCAATCTTTCCCAGCATCAGGGTCTTTTCCAATGAGTCAGTTTTTTGCATCAGGTGGCCAAAGTATTGGAGTTTCTGCTTCAGCATCAGTCCTTCCAATGAATATTCAGGACTGCTTTCCTTAGGATTGACTGGTTTGGTCTCCTCACAGTCCAAGTGACTCTCAAGAGTCTTCTCCAACACCACAGTTCAAAATTATGGAGCTTATTATGGAGCTCCACGTTATGGAGCTTATTCTAATAATGTAAAGGGGCTTCAATATGAGGACCTGGAACAGCCAAATAAATAATAAATAAAAATAAAATTAAATAAGATACAGAGTGTCATATCACATTATTCAAAATCTGGATATATCTACGAACCAGATAAATCTCAAATTGAAAAAAGGCAATCAACAGACACCAACACAGAAATGACATGGGTGTTAGAATTATCTGACCAGAAATTTAAAGTAGACCTTATGAGAATGTTTCAATAATTACTTACAAATATGCTTGAAACAAATGAAAAAAAACAACCAAGTCTCAGCAAACAAACACAAGATATAGAGAAAACCAATTAGCAATTTTAGAACTGAAACATGAGTTAAAAGCTCAATGGACAGCCTGAAGAGCAGAATAGAGAAAAGAATCAGTGAACTCAAAGACAGTATGTTAGAGATTATACAATCAGAACAACAAAGAGAAAAGGTGTTTGTAAAAAGAACAAAGCCTCAGGGACCCATTGATCTAACAAAGGATATACTATGCTTCTCATTTTTGTTCTGGAGGGAGAGGAGAAAAAGTGCATGGGTGAAAATGGATTTGAAAAATAATGGCTAATAATCATCAAATCTGGCAAAAAATCTAAACAAACATTTTTAATTAAAATTATTTACTCAATTTATTTAAGCTAAAAAAAGTTTTCTATTTTGCTCACCCCCCACCCCTCACCTACTGCAACCACCAAACCATTCACTGTATCTATGACCTTGATTAAGGCGGGGGGTGTTGTTTTCAATTCTACATAAAAGAGATCAAACAGTATTTGTCTTTCTCTGTTTGAATTACTTAGCATGATGCCCTCAAGATCCATCCATGTCATTCCCAAGCAAAAAGATTTCTATTCTTTCTTGTGGGTGAATAATATTCCATTAAGTACATGTACCACATTGTCTTTATCCATTCACACTGTGGATACTTAGGTTATTTCCATATCTTCGCTACTGTAAATAATACTGCAATGAACATGAGGATGCATATACCTTTTCAGATTAGTGTTTTTATTTTCTTTGGATAATACCCAGAAGTGGAACTGCCAGGTCATATGATAGTTCTTTTCTTTTTTCAATTTTTTTCAGAACCTCCAGACTGTTTTCCATAGTGGTTTCACCTATTTAAATTCCCATCAACAGTGCACAAATTTCTCCACATCCCTGCCAACACTTGTTATTTCCTGTCTTTTTTTTAATAACAGTCATTCTAACAAGTGTAAGGTGATATCTCATTTTGGTTTTGATTTGCCCTTCCCCAACAATTAATAACGTTTAACAACTTTTCATGGACCTGTTGGCCATCTGTATGTATTTTTGGAAAAATGTCTGTTCAGATCGGTCCATTTTTAAATAGGATTATTATTATTATTATTTGCTACTGAGCTGTTTGGGTTCTTTGTATATTTTGGACATTAGCCCCTTATCAGATATTTGCCATTATTTTATCCCATTCAGTAGGTTGTCTTTTAATTCTGTTGATGGTTTCCTTTGCTGTGCAGAAGCTTTGGAGTTTGATGTAGTCCCATTTAATTTTGTTGCTTTTGCTTTGGTGTCAGATTAAAAAATCACTGCCAAGATCTATGTCAAGGGGCGTACTGCTTGTTTTCTTCTTCTAGGAGTTTAATGACTTCAGGTCTTATGTTCAAGTCTTTAACCCCATTTTGAGTTCATTTTTGTGTATGGTTGAAGATACTGGTCAAATTTCATTATTTTGCATGTGGTGGTCTAATTTTCCCAACACCATTTCTTAAAGAAACTGTCCTTTCCCCAGTGTATATTCTTGGTTCCTTTTGTCATAAATTAATGGACCAGGGACTTTGCTGGTGCTCCAGTGATTAAGAATCAGCCTGCCAAGCAGGGGACACAGTTTCCATCCCCAGTCGTGGAAGATCCCACATACCGAGGAGCAACTAAGTCGGTGCACCATAGCTACTGAGGCCACACTCAAGAGCCCACGAGCTGCAACTACTGAAGCCCGTGAGCCTGGAGCCCAGGCTCTGCAACAAGAGAAGCCACCGCAATGAGAAGCCTGCACACCACAACTAGAGAGCAGCCCCCACTCACTGCAACTAGGGAAAGCCCACACACAGCACCAAAGCCCCAGTGCAACCAAAATAAACAATAGATAACCTATAAAAGTAAATTAGTTGATTACATAGGTGTCTAAATCTATATCTTTAAGAAACTGAGTGGACCCAAAGCAGAGTAAATCTAAAGAAGTTTAGGAAAAGACACATCATAGTCAAAGCTCAGAACAGTAAATGCAAAAGGGAAATCAGAAAAGAAGGACAACATACTACCTATAGGAGAAAAGTGGTATAAAGGAGAGCAATTTCTTATCAGAAATGATGGGGTCCACAAGGAAGTGCACATTTTCCAAGTGCTGGAATAAAGGAATTGACAACCTCAAGTCCTGTATCTAGCTTAATTATCCTTCAGAAATTACTGGGGATTAAAAAGGCATTCTCAAGAGAAGAAAGACTAAGAAAAAGTTTTCACTAGCAGATACACCCTGAAGAATGCATAGAGGAAACAGAAAGGAATTAGTAAAAGAATAAATCTAGAAACATCTGGAAGGAGGAACAGCCCCCAAATATGATTACTTTCCTTTTCCTCTTGAAATTTCCAAATTCTGTTTAATAATAGAAGCAAAATATATAACACCAGGGATGTCCCCAGAGGTCCAGTGGTTAAAACTCCACACTTCCACTGAAAGGAGCATGGGTTTAATCCCTGGTTGGGGAACTAAGATTCTGCATGCCATGCAGCGTGGTAAAAAAAAAAGAAAAAATGCACTATGATACTAAAGGATGTTGTTTCAATGTATGTAGCGAAAAACTTAAAGTGTCTTGTTCTACAAATCGTAGATGATAAGGGGACTTTATTGACCACATCAATGGAAAGAGCTGGGCGTGCAGACCCTCACCACTGTTGGGGAACATATTATTTATTAATATGAATGTATAAGTCAATGAATGAATGACAGATAAGGATACACATTTTCTCCATATTCTAAACAGGCAGTTGGGAAGTGAACATCTCCTCCTTGGATATTTGGTTACTTTGACTTCAATGACTTTTTCTCTTTCCTTAAAACATACCTCTATTTGAATGTGATGTTCCAAACTGTACTAACACCTTCTATCTGATTTTGTCAGATCAATTCCCTGGTTATTAAATACTTCTTCTCTAAGGTCAAAGGACTCAGGGAAGCCTAGGAATTATCCCTTGCATCTTTGTTAATCCTGATCTTCAGGAGGTTGGCAAAGAGATGAATTTAAGATAAATGAACGGGGCATTGTGGGCCCACCTGGTAAAGCACGAAAGCTACCAAGAAAAGAATCCAAAGTGATAGGGCCAACTGTATATGAAGGAACCTCTCCAGATAACCCATTTCTATTTACAGAAACAAACTATTATATCCCAGGGGAAATCCTGTGCAGAGATTCTACTGAACAGACTTTGAAAAGGTCAGTTAGTGTGGGCAACAGTAAAATGCACATTTGAGGAAGATAGGAATAACCCATGTGCCTCCCAGAGCACAGAATTACCCAAACATAAGGGGGTGGTTTAGTCAACAAATGCAGTTCTGTGTGGGAGGTGGTCATGATGTTGGATTTAACTCTGCAGAAATAAGTGCACAAAAGCTAGGTCCAGCCTGCCCAAGGCCCACTTCTCTTCGGGGCCCCCACACAAGTGCCTGGCTCCATGCAGCAGGAGGAGGCAGAATGCAAGGGTCCCATCCACCTTGGTTGCGTCTGAGCCAGGAGGAAAGGTATAGGAAGAAGGAAAAGAACCAGAAGGAAGAAAATTCATTTCCAAGACAAAATAGCGTCTTGTCTCTGTTCCCCAGGAAATACAAACTTTCTGCTTTCAGGTTCTGCAGCATTCCAGAACTCAAGCCTTGAATCAGGATGGGCTCCACTTGAGCCCAAGTTGGCAGCATGTGCTGTTTGCGGTCAAGAAGCCCAAGTTATCTGGAAGTGGAGCACGCAGTCACAGAAACCTGTGCTCAGCTGTAGTTCAGGACCTCTTCAAAACCACCAGCCCATGCATGGCAGCATAGGTTGGGAGAATGTGTCAACCTTAACTCTGGGACCTGTCGATGCTCCCATTATGTGAATGAATCCTGCATTGTCTTCATTTAATTTATTTAAAAAATCATTTGGTGGGCTTCCCTGGTGGCTCAGTGGTGAAGAATCCACCTGCCAATGCAAGACACACTGGTTCGATTCGTGGTCCAGGAAGATACCACATGCTGTGGGACCACTAAGCCCATGCAACATAACTACTGTGCCAGCACTCTAGAGCCCGTGAACTGCAACTCCTGAGTACTCATGCTGCAGATACAGACGCCTGCATGCCTAGAGCCCGTCCTGCAGCCAGAAGAGAAGCCACCGTGACGAGAAGCTCCTGCACCACAACTAGAGAGTAGCCCCGCGCGCTGCAACTGGAGAAGGCCCGCACGCAGCGATGAAGACTCATTGCAAACACAAGTAAATCAATAAAGCTTTAAAGAAAAAGTGTGTGGTGATGGTGCGGTTTTACTAAATGGGAAAATATTCAAGTCAAAAGATCTTCTGAGTTTTCTTCTGCCAGGAATGGGAGAGGGGGAGAAGCGACACAATCTAGGAAACCATACATGTGCTCTTCAAGACACCGCTGTCTCATTTCTTGGAAGAAATGGGTGACCGTGAGCAGATTTGCTTGCTACCGTCCTCTGCTGTTCATGAGAATACAGAACGTGCAATGAAATATCAGGATGGGGCTGATGGCAGACTGCCCGGGCCAGGCGGCATCACCCCGTCTCACTGTTGTGCTGCATTCTCACATCCTGCCACTTTCCCCTGGCAATGCCAATGAAAAAAACTTTTGAACATGAAGGGATTGTTCTTTTTATGTAGAATTCATGGTTTTATTTGCCAAGATAATAAAATTACTTTCTACAATAACATATGACATCAATTTTTCAGAGTAGAGTGGTCATTTACAATTTAATTTAAAATCCTGTAACTCCACAAATTCACAGAAATCTAACGGATATGATTATCACATGGACAAAAGGTGTTATCAAGGGTGTGAGTAGGACCTTGACCCCTTTGCTCCTTTGACCTTCCTCTTCACAATGTTTGCTTTTAAAGCAGCTGTGTGATTCTCATTGCCAGTATTGTCCCTTGTCTCATTTGATGGGATGCTCAGACACCATCTGCCTGGAAGAAGCTTTATCATACATTTGCACTAATCAGGTGATTCTGAAAAGCTTCTAGAAAAAGATATTTTCTTTCTTCCTTGAAACAGAAAATTTAGCTACATATACCGATTGCTAGATGTTTTAGCAAGAGCAAATGTCACAGTAGGACACTAGTTTTCTCCTTAACACCAAAACATGAAGAGGTTGTTATAAACAAATGTGATGACAGGTACTGTTAGGTGCCAAGGATTGATATCAGGATGGTCAGCTCTGGACTAAACCACCCACCTTTAATTTGCACAACAGTATCGATACTCAAGGTTATACTCATTACTGTTGAATTGTTCTATGTTAAAAGTTGTGTTTCATTTCTAAAGGCTGAAAAAAGCATAAAAATACTGATGCTAAACTTTCACCCCTGAGCATGTTTAGTGTGACTGGTCATGCAAGCATCTATAGTGCCATGCTCTTCAAACCTATATTTTCTGATAGAAATGTTGCCCTATTTGTCTTCCGCAGTATATAGTGTTTTTATTTTATTGAGGGTGGGATCCAATACCTGTCATTTAACAAAATGAAGACAAAATAGAAAAAAAGGAAGTGTGGGGGAAAAACTAGTGCACAAGAGTTGGGCCAGTCAAGTCCAGCACCACACTGAAGTAGACTCCGTGGTTTAGGAGTGAAGAAGACTTACTCTCGCATATTCGCTCATGCTCCCACAAAAGTCCAGCAACAAATGTTCTCAAGTTCCTCTTGCCTTGCCATGGGGACTCAGGAGTTGACCAAGAAAAACTATTTGGCCCCATGAAGAAAGGCATTGTCAGTGTCTGTTCTGAAAGGAGCCTAGTCAGGAAGCAGTCTCAAAGTATACGGTCTTGATCATCTCATGACAATGTGTGGCAAGGGGCTCTCAGGAAAGATATTAAGTCTGGATCATCCACATGGCACCTTTGCATGGGAACATGGTGGCTCTGAACTGCCTTCCACTCACTTGACCAAAGCAATAAGACTGACCAGTATGGGTGAAGTGAGTGTGTGTCTGTGTGTGCCTGTGTGCGCGTCCACATGCATGCTGAGTTGTGTCCCATTCTTTGCGACCCATACACTGTAGCCTGCCAGACTCCTCTGTCCATGGGATTTTCCAGGCAAGAGTACTGGAGTGGGTTGCCATTTCCTACTCCAGGAGACCTTCCTGACCCAGGAATCGAATCTTTGTCTCTTGTGTATCCTGCATTTGAAGGTAGATTATTTACCATTGTGCCACCTGGGGAGCCCAAGGTAGGTTTAAAGAGAAGGAGTGTTTTCTAATTTCCTTTGTCCTTGAGGAATCAACCTGAAGAAATGTAACCACTGCTTTAAAGGAACCAGCTCCACTTGGCTGGATTGGATCAGAGCTCATGTCATCCTAAGTCTTGAGTGCCTTTTGGTCTGGAAAAGTGGCTTGTCTCCTACTATACACAACTGGGACATTCCCTCTGTAATTATGAATTGTTTTAAATAAACTAAAAGAGAATGTCTTTGATCACTAGAGTTTATCAGTGTTGGATTGTTTCCACTGTGATGTTCTGAAACTTTTTCGCCTCGAAATATTAAAGCAGCTCATGTTAGAGACACTTTAATATGAACGTTTTATAGTTGAGACATTACATATATTTTACTGTTTATAATAAATGCCATCTATACAAAAGCCTGGCTGTTAATTTTAATATTGGCACAAGATCTGTTTTCCATGATATGTTAACACCTACAATTTCACTAACTGTTGAGGCTATTTTTTATTGAGATTCTGAAGCCAAAGGAGTCTTGTGTTCCTTTTGTTCATTTTTCCTATTTCCTTGAAATAAGAGATTGTGTATGGGCTTCACTGTGAAGACTTCAGATCAATCTTTGTATTACACTTGGTTATCTCTTAGCTATATAACTTCTGAGTGCAAATCATTGAATTCTTCAAAGAAACATTATAAGGAATAAATCATAATAGGTGTGAAGGAAAGCACAGTGTTGGGATACACCTCACCGAGCTGATGAAAGGGGTTGAGGCAACAAAGGAGGAGAAATGCCTGAGTGATCTCAGTGACGATGCAGAGATGGAACAGACCAGAACATGGGGAGAGCTAACGAGTGGACAGAGTGTTCTGGTTAGGAATGTGACCCCAGGAGGCAGACAGGACCTCACTGGCAGATGGAGTCCAAAGGACCTGGGGTCAGAGAGAAACTAAAGAGAGTGTTATGGTCTCCAGGAGGTGTGGGGGACCCCTTAGTCATGAATCCTTCTGCTTTATGCCTGCTTCCTACTTTAAAGGAGGCTCTGGGAACTTAGCATCAGCTCAGCTTCCCTACTGTCAGCGGACCTGGTCCTTCTCTGCCCTGTAGACCAGTGACAGACACGGGGCACTTTACTCCTTACCCACGTTGTACACCATATCAGCGTATAAAGGAGCTGTGTAGTGTCCCATGGAAGCAACTATGGTCCTTCCCCAATCAGTCCTACACCCGGATGGCCTCAGATCCCTGGAGTGTCCCATCAGTTGCCTCTGAGCCCTGTCTGCTCACCTGGCACCCCCACTCTTCACTCCAGTCAGGATGGACTCCCCATCCCCTCCTTTCCATCTAGCCCCCTTAGGTCCTGCCCACTATCCCAGGCCCAGCTCCTCTCAGGAATTTCTGATGACTCCAGTGAGCCCTTCCTCCTCTTTTTAAATTAAGGGGGTTCTATAGAGGTAACACTGGAGAAGAAAACGGCACTCCAGCATTCTTGGCTGGGAAATCCCATGGGAAGAGGAGCCTGACGGGCTACATTCCACAAGGTCACGAAAGAGGCGGACACGACTGAGCGACTAAACAACAACACACACTTCCGCCTCTTTTGGACTTTTTATGTTTTTCTTGGGTAACCTCTTCCCTCTCCCCCAAGTTCTTCTTCTCCCTGTCCCTCAGTTATCCTTTTTTATTTTCCTATTACAAAATGGGAAGTAGTAACAATGACTACCTCACAGGGATGCTGTGAGCTCTGAAAGTGACAATACATTTTATAAACCCTGGTAATGAGAAACGTTATCTATATTTATTTCTACTTATAAATCTTTATTGCAATTTCTCTCACAGTAGGCATGAAAAATATAGAATGCAGTGTGTTGATTATTTACAAGAACATTTGGGGATGCATTTAGTGAGCATATTAGCTCCTGAAGACTGTGTAACAAAACTTCACAAACTATGTTGTCTGAAACGTAAAAAATGTATTCTCTCATAATTCTGGAGACATAAAGCCCAAAATCAGCATGTTGGGCATGACCCTGCTTCTTCCATATGTTCTGGGGTAGTTTGGGTCTGAATGCTTCTGGAGCTCCTTTGTGGCAGCAGGGCCCCAATCTCCTCTTCCATCTTCACATGGCCTTCTTGCCTGTATGACATCTCTCTCTCCTTCTCTTCTTTTTCTTTTATCAATTATTTTCATTTCCGGATTCTCAAGCTCTGCACAGTTTTAGTACTCCCTGAGAAATTAAACACTGTCATATCCCTTCCATGAAAATGGGAAGAAAAAAAAATGGGAGGAAACGCATCAGTATATACTAATGACTGACACAAAACATTTACTAGTTTATCACAAAAGTGCATTTATGATAGGAGCATCAGAAAGAGTAACTGAAAAATTAAAATTTACCTTAAAAATATGTTAGAAAACTTTACACAGACAAATAAGTGGCTATATATGTAAATCCTAAATATATTACAGTATTTTATATCCATTTTGGTAATGGACTACTCCAGGAAGATGTAATTACGAAACTTTAAATTCAAGGAGTTCTAAAAATGTAAAGCAAAACAGGTCTTAAAAAATATAGGTTTGATGAAAAGAGAGATTTTTGTCTATTTAGACAAATCTGGTTAGTTTCTAACTACACTTCATTTCAGCACAATCATCACTCAGGGGACAATCATTTATGAGAAAGGGGAAATTAAAGTTTAAATTACCTTCAGAATTCTACCCATTATCACCCAATCAATACTGAAGTATATGTCATCAAGTATGCAAAATTACAGAATTTCAGTTATGAAATTTGGAGGCAAAAAGCGTAATTATGTATAAAATCACTGACAAATTTAAGCTAGTATTATTAGCTTTAGGACATTTTTTGTATCATAACCTTAAAAGGATGGCAAACTAGACATCAGCAGAAATGCTGTTAAAGCTGTTGGGGTTTTTTTTGCTCCAAGTTTTTCATATGAATGAAATAAAAGTTTAACCGTCTCTAAGTTAAATTTCACAGGTGAAATTGCTGCTCTCTGATTTAACTTTTGGGGTAAGACAGGGCAAAATCCAAGTATCATCTCTTCCATTTTTGTGCATAAACACAAATAAGAGTCAGTATCAATACAAATGACAACATACGGAGACAACATGTTTAGTCAGGTTCTATAACACAGGATACTAGGACATAACTCTGCTACAGTAAATTCCCGTTTTGTGTTTTGGAAGAGCAGCTTACATAGTATGGTGTGAAAAGCAGTAAAACGCACATGCTTTTTGTGTCATTTAGCAAAGAAAGACAAGAAAGAATATATTGCCAAACTCCACCTGCTACTCCATCCTAGACCCAGTTGTCTATCATCCACTCAGTTCCAGTACTTCCAAATTCTCAATCTACCCCACTCAGTCTCAAGCCAAGATTAACTCCTTTTGCACCAACTCTCCTTTCTCTCAGCTAAGTCATCATTTTCCAGAAAAGTCTGATTTTTCTGACTCCACGATTTAACCCATTTGAAGTCAAAGAAAATGCTGTAATACTGAAAACAATCAAACTAGAGATGGAAATTAGTGTTGTGGAAGATACATGTCAAGTGCTCTGCAAAGGTAATGAGAAACTTGCAAGAAAACAGATTTTAAACTCTGCCTGGCTTCCTTAGTTACTCGGTATACGATAATGTTGCTCTGATTACTAGTCAGGACAATAAAGTGCTCAAAGGCACTAAAATATGCATCTTGGGGGGAAATGCATGGACATTAAGATTTCCTGGGAGTTGGCCAAGGCATTTTTACATCCATAAGGACTGTCAACTTAAACTTAGTCTGTCACAGTTATTAAAAAAAGGAAAGGAGTGGAATTCTTGCTTACAACTGGGTTTGGCAGAAACACATCTGTATACTCTGCCTCTGTGATCACACAGGCCTTTAATTAGGGACAATGAGTGTGCCCACAGAGCAGCACTAATGAAAAATTTATAAGGAGTCTATGATAGAGCTTCACAATCCAGCTTTACTAGGTTGTAAACACTCTTCTTACCCAAGCATTACTTTGTGTATCTGTGAAACATCTGAAAAATACTTTTCTTTGACTTACCAGGCTGTAGGGAATGAGTCATTTTATGTACAAGCATCTACAGTAGAACTTGGTACTTTCTTGCATTAACTGAACAATGTTCCAACTGGAACCTAAAGGAAGGTTGCCAATGCTCACTTTTCAGGCTCTGTGAGGTGCTGGATGCTCTAGATCAGTTTGTCTGTGGAAGCTTCTCTCTTTGGCATGCTTCCTCTGTCCATTTAGTAATTTGCCTGGAGGTGACGACGTAGCTCGTAACTGACATTCATCTGGGGATCCTTTTAGCCAGGTTGGCCTCATTTGTTCTTGATTCACCTCTTTCTGAAGCTGCAATGCTAATAACCTATCCTGTTCTTCTTGTTTATGTCTCGCAAAAAATAGACGTTCCAAATCTAACAGTTTTGGGGTGAAGTGAACTTGTTTACTCTTGTTCGGAGGAAACTTTGAGGAACATTTTCCTTCTTTTTGTAGAATAGCATGGATTGCTGACTGCTTCAGACAAAGATTCCTGGTTTTTTGCTCTGGAGATGTCCTTATTGGTCAGTAGGTGAGACTCCTCATTTTCTGTCACAGCTGTGTTATTTTTCAGTGTCTGTGTCACATCTGACACTGTACATCCACTCTCCGTTTCGCCATAAGGCTTAACTGCAGTTTCTCCAGAAGAGGAAACTCCAGCTTTAGGCTCTTCATGACTGATGACACGTAACTCTCTTTCATGACTGATTTGTTTTGTTTTCACTTTTCCTTCAAGCTACCATTCTCCACCACTGGCACATAACTGAGGTCTACTTCAGTGACTGCAGTGAAGCTTCTGCATCTTGCTTTTGAACTTCAAGGTGTATTTGAGGAGAAAGCGCTGGCATATCTTCCTCAACTTCTGTGTCTTGCCATGTAGGGTTCTTCCCATCACCGCTGTCAGTTTCCTTGGACCTGGAGGTTTCCTGTCTTCTTCTACAACTTCAGACTGTGACGCTGACTCAAGTTGAGATTTTGGTGACAAATACTTCTGAATATCGCCAGTGTTTTTTCGTTTGCTCTTCCTTTTCCTTTGTGACTCGGTTGTTGGCTGGATTAGATATTTTGGAATACGAGAGGAGAGCCGAGACACGTTCCTCACAGACATTGCTAATATTAAGGCTTAGCCTTCTTGCCAGCGCTTCTTCTCTTTTCAGTTGTTCTTCCATCTCTCTCTGCCTTTTTTCTGCCTGTCTCTTTTCCTCTTCTTCCTCCTCTGCCAGTAATCTCTGTATGTATTCTTCACTGGCTTTGTTTTCTCCCTCCTGAATGGCTCATCGCTCTGCCTCCTCCTTGCTTCTCTGCTTTCATATTCTCTTCTTAACTCCCCAGGTTGACTTAATAGACGAACAGGGAGATAGTCATCAATGATTTCCTCTGATTGTTGCCCAGAGACTCTAAGCCGGGATTCCTCTGGATAGTGTTTTTGAATTATCTCCCACAGTTCCATATTGACAAGAGAATTTCTTCAGGTGTGGTACCGAGTCCACGAAGAGACCCGGCAGCGACAGAAAGGACAGCACAAATGTGCCTTCTCCACAGTTGATTTGAAGCATGCTTTACAGAGCGTGTGGTTGCAAGGCAGTGTCACAGGCTCAATGAGGATTTCCAGACAGATGTGGCACTGGCATTCCAACAAGGAAGGGATGGTATCTCTGAGTACAGCCATTCTAATATGCTATAAGGTGTATTCACATCAATACCAGAATTCCAGGATTGGGAGCTTCAAATGTCTTCTGTGGGCCAGGAAAACTGTACGACCCCAGAAGGCGGTGTGTTTGTCGGTGTTAAAGACAAGTATCCCAAAAGGAAGCAAACTAACCTTGACTGCTCCCAGGCACTGCCAACCGTTGCAGTAGGGCAGTGGTGGGCGCAGGGCTCTGTAGTGAGGCACAAGGCAGGCGCCAAGTTCCATTCCTCCCTGTTCGCAGGTGAGGCTTCTCCCTCAGTTCTGAGCAGCTAAGCCCGAGACTGCTGAGGTGCACAGGCCCCAAGCCACCACTCCACAAAGACCAAAGCTTCTTCCAGGATGCCGCCTCAGCAGAGGAACTTCCGTTTGACCTTTGCTGTGGGGTCGACTGCACCTGTGCACTTCTCAGGGCTCTGAGCCGACCCTCCTCTCTCTTGTGCAGTGCAAGTCGCCCTGGTGTGTCTGACTCTTTGCGACCCCGTGGACTATACAGTCCATGGAATTCTCCAGGCCAGAATACTGGAGTGGGTAGCCTTTCCCTTCTCCAGGGGATCTTCCCAACCCAGGGATAGAACCCAGGTCTCCCGCATTGCAGGCACATTCTTTATGAACGGAGCTATCAGGGAAGCCTAATCTTGGGGGGCGGTGCTGTAGCAATCTCAAAAGGTCTAGTGAGGTCACAACGCTCTCCCTCTGGCCTTTTTCTTATAGGACACCAATCATTCATTGTAGAGTCTACCCTAAATACAGGATGATTTAATGTCAATTTCATGATTTCATGTAGTTTCATGCCACAGACCTTATTCCCCAAATGGTCTCATCACAGGTTCAGGGATTGCGGTTTGGACATGTCTTTTTCAGGACATATGTCAACCCACTATAGTGATAGGAGGGTTGGAAAACTAAAATGAGATGTTACCTTTTGTAGATCAGTATACAAACACATCCCTACATGCGTAAATATATAAATTCCTGCATAAGAAAGAATATAATATATTCTTGAACTATGAAATGCAGATAAAAACATTCAGCAGGTGTTTTGGGGTTGTATGTTTTGGGGAAAGCTTGCTTTTCTGCTCTTTTTTTATATTATTTATTTTTTACCTAGGAGAGATGTCTATTGTTCTTGCAAGTGTGTAAAACATAAAATGGCAGGGAAGCAAGTACATTCTTACTGCACCCCCATAAAAGCCTTTAGAACGGTAATATTTTTCAGGGACAGGAAGAGAGATGAGAGGTTGAGGAAGCCCCTTCCTCCATGTAACAAGAAAATTCCCCTCCAATAACAACCAAAATGATGAATATCGGGGCTTTAAATTTCTTGTTATTAAATTGGAGGAAAATATTGGACCTCAGTTTGACATTTTAAATTTTTAAATGGAGGATAATTGTGTTACAATGTTGTGCTGGTTTCTGCCACACAACATTCCAAATCAGTTGCCACTATGTATGTGTATCCTCTCCCTCCCCACTCCCCTCCCCCTATCCTTCCCCTTTAGTTCATATAAACCCCAGTCTGGGTTCCCTGTGTTATATAGCAACTTCTCACTAGCTGTCTCTTCTACACATTGTAGTGTGTGTGTGTGTAGTGCTACTTTTTCAATTTGTCTCACCCTCTCATTCCCCTGCTGTGTCCTCAAGTCTGTTCTCTGTTCTGTTTCTGCATTCCTTCCCTGCTAATAGGTTCATCAGTGCCATTTGGCTAGATTTCATAGATATGCTTTAATTTACTATATTTGTTTTTCTCTTTCTGACTTACGTCACTCTGTATAACAGTTTCTAGGTTCATCCACCTCATTATGACTGACTCAAATTCGTTCCTTTTTATGGCTGAGTAATATTCCATTGTACATATGAACCACTACTTCTTTGTCCATTCATCTGTATATGCACATCTAGGTTGTTTCTGTGTCCTGGCTATTGTAAGTAGTGCTGCAGTAAACCTTAGGGTACGTGTTTCTTTTTGAGTTGTGGGTTTCTCAGGATATATGCCCAATAGTGGAATTGATGGGTCATATGATAGTTTTATTCCTAGTTTTTTTCGGGAATCTGCATATTGTTCCCCACAGTGGCTGTATCAATTTACATTCCCACCAAAAGTGCAAGAGGGTTATCTTTCTCCGTATCTTCTCCAGCATTTATTGTTTATAGATTTTTTTTTATAATAACCATTCTGACTAGTATGTGGTGGTACTTCATTGCAGTTTTGATTGACATTTCCCTAATAATGAGCAGTGTTGAAGCATCGTATCATGTGTTTATCGGCCATCTGTATGTCTTCTTTGCAGAAGTGTCTGTTTATGTCTTCTGCCTATTTTTTTGATTGGGTTGTTTGTTTTTTTCATATTGAGCTGACTGAGCACCTTATATGTTTTGGAGATTAATCCTTTGTCAGTTTTTTCATTTGCAATTGTTTTCTCCCATTCTGAGGGTTGTTTGTTTATCGTTTCCCTTGCTGTGCAAAAACTTTTCAGTTTTATTAAATTGCATTTGTTAATTTTTGCTTTTATTTCCATTACTCTAGGAGGTGGGTGCAAGAGAATCTTGCTACGATTTTTGGCATAGACTATTCTGCCTATGTTTTAATAAAGAGTTTTGTAATTTCTGGCCTTACACTTAAGTCTTTAGTCCCTTTTGAGTTTGTTTTTATGTATGGTTTTCCAAAGCTTTGTGTGACCTGATGACAATGAGTATTATCAGGTGAGAGGTAGCAGTGGGCACTGGTTAGATGTGGGGCTCAGCAGGCACCTAGAGTCTGTTCACGTCTTAGTCTTGTGACTGCTTAGCCCTGCCCTCAGTGTGCCTCATTTCCCTGATGTTTAAAGTTGGGCAACAGTAGCTCCTCCTCATAGATTGTGGTGAGGGTTTAATGAGCAACTACAGGTTTAGCACTTACAACTGTGGGGAACCAAGGGAGTCAGCAATAATAATTAACAATTCTTAGAATTATCATACCTAAATTGGCCATTGGTGTTTCTATTCCCATTTTTATGTTTACATGGG